>NC_089035.1:12215833-12525000 GCF_034140825.1 Oryza sativa Japonica Group | reverse complement strand
TACCTTTATTGATAAGTTCTTGAAGGGAATATGCAGCTCACATGGTGTCCGCTGAGTGATGTCATCAACGGGACAGGTGGTTTCGTCTTGGGTTTGCATGGCGTCCATGCTCTCTGATCCTACCTGCCCCGTTGAGGCGCAGCTGCTACGATTTCCTGAAGGGCTCACCATTGCAGGAGGAATGGTCGGCTAGGGATCATGGGACCGATGTGCGGCCATGCGTTCATCAACCTTCCTTGCCACCTCCTCTTGTATGCTGAGCTCGTAGCTCGATACCCTGTACTCAAGATCTGCAATCTTCGCCTCGGTATCTCTCTTGCTCCTCATCCGACTCCTATACGTGTGGATGTCCTCCTTGAACCCAATCTTCCAAGGAATCACCCCTTTCCCTCGTGTTCGTCCTGGATGCTCTGGAGTCTGCAGGGCCCCTTTCCCTCGTGTTCGTCCTGGATGCTCTGGAGTCTGCAGGGCGAGTGACAGCTCGTCCTTCTCTCTGTCGGGTCAGAACGTGCCCTGAGAAGAGGCTTCCACTGCGTCCGTTAGTCGACGCGCAGCCTCGCGTATCTGATCGCTGAAGACTAGGGAGCCATCAGCTGGGTTGAGCGTTCCACCGTGAGCATAGTACCAGAACTTCGATCGATCCGGCCAATTAGTGGTGGCCGGTTCGATACCCCTCTCAAGCAAGCTTGCCTCCATCTCCTCCCACTTCGACATCGCGATACTATAGCCGCCTGACCCCAAGTGGTGATGGTACTTCTTCTTGGCGGCATTTTCTTTGTTTCTTTCCATCATTGCCTGCCCTTGTTGACCTGTCTTATATGCAACGAACTCATCCCAGTGATCCCTTAGCTTTGGGAATGTGTCGAAGTTCGGTGTTTGCCCCTCCAGGATATATTTCTGGTATAGATCTCTCTTGAAGCTCTGAAACTGTTCTGCCATTTTCTTTAGAGTCCACCTTTTCACTTTGTCCTCTGTACCCGCGGGAAGGGTGAATGTCTCAAGCATTGTGGTCCACAACATCTCTTTCTCGGAATCTGGGACAAAGCTCTCATGATCTCCGCGTGCCCTTGTTCTGTGCCAATATACCATACTGACAAGCACGTTATCCCGCACAACCCAACCGCTGTGACGTACGTAGTTCTTGGCTGCTTCCGCCGGGGCACTAGGTCGGCTGTCTTCGTCCACTTCCGTTATGATGTGCCCACCCTCAAGCTTCTTCGCGGCACCTCGTTGCCCGCATGCCCTCTTCTGTCCAGCGGAGGGTTGACTTCCACTAGCCTCCTCCTCCTGGTTCCCCTCCACATCCCTCTCCATGTGCCCCTCCTGGTTCCCCTCCGCATCCCTCTCCACGTTCCCTTCCTCGTTCAAGTACTGGTTTGGATCCTCGTTCCCCTCTTCTTCGTTCCAGTACTGGCTGCTTCCCTCCGCGATTGTATCGTATAATATATGTTCCTCATCGCGATCAGCCATCTGTTCATACAAGAAATAGTTGCTAAGTCATGAGACATTTTTGCTTTAACAATCTTATATGCTAACAATCATGTATGCTAAGTCATATATGCAAAGTCTAACTGTCGTATATGCTAAGTCTAATTACAAATCTAATAATCTTATATTAAAACTATAATAATCTTATACGAAAACTCAAATATTAAAGCAGTAATAGTCAACTATGCCAAGTCTAAGTGACGTCTATTAGGACCCTAGCTAGTCAATAATTATATACTAAGTCTAATTACAAATATAATAATCTTATATTAAAACTCAAATAATCTTATACTAAAACTCAAATAGTCATATATGCTAAGTCTAACTGTCGTATATTAGAACCCTACACAATCTTATATGCTAAGTCTAATTACAAATCTAATAATCTTATATTAAAACTATAACAATCTTATATTAAAACTCAAATAGTCATATATGCTAAGTCTAACTGTCGTATATTAGAACCCTACACAATCTTATATGCTAAGTCTAATTACAAATCTAATAATCTTATATTAAAACTATAATAATCTTATATTAAAACTCAAATAGTCATATATGCTAAGTCTAACTGTCGTATATTAGAACCCTACACAATCTTATATGCTAAGTCTAATTACATATCTAATAATCTTATATTAAAACTCAAATAATCTTATACTAAAACTCAAATAGTCATATATGCTAAGTCTAACTGTCATATATTAGAACCTTACACAATCTTATATGCTAAGTCTAATTACAAATCTAATAATCTTATATTAAAACTATAACAATCTTATATTAAAACTCAAATAATATTGTATTAAAACTCTAATTATAATGCTAAGTCTAAGTGTCGTATATTAAATCTAATAGTCTTAATTGCATTAAAAATCTAACAA
This sequence comes from Oryza sativa Japonica Group, assembly GCF_034140825.1. NCBI lineage: Eukaryota > Viridiplantae > Streptophyta > Magnoliopsida > Poales > Poaceae > Oryza > Oryza sativa. The sequence goes on along the minus strand of NC_089035.1, from coordinate 12,522,628 downwards.
TCATATATTTACATCACTTGCCTGCACGAATTCCTTCGAGGGCTAGCTACCACTCCGGCTTGAGGGACGACAACGACAACGTCTTTTCTGCAACATACAAAAAGATGTATTAGGATAAACGCGAAGTAACATATATTGTATTTCACGTTCGCGTTCTCGTTAAGTTCACGTTTCGTTCACGATCATTCACGTTCGCGTTCTCGTTAAGTTCACGTTTCATTCACCTACGTTCGTTCGTTCACGTGCGTCCACGTTAACGTACGTTAAGTAATGTTCGCGTTCTTGTTAAGTTCACTTTTCGTTCACGGACGTTCGTTCGTTTACGTACATTCAAATACAACGTTAAGTTCACGTTCGTTCATGTTCACGTTCGTTAACGTTCGTTCACGTTCATTCGTTCACGTTCACGTTCATTAACGTTCGTTCACGTTCACGTTCTCGTTCACGTTCGTTCGTTCACGTTCTCGTTCACGTTCGTTCATTCACGTGGCGGCAGCGGAGCGGCGGCGGAGCGGCGGCGGGGCGGCGCGGCTGCGGCTTGGCGCGGCGGCGGCGTCGCTCAGCTACGGCGGGGCGGCGCGGCGGTGCCGTGCCACGGCGGCGTCATGGCGTCCCGGCGTGTCGTGCCGCCGCGGCGTCGTGGCGCGGCTTCGTCGTGACGTTGTCGCTGGTGCCGGCCGCATCGAGGTCGGGGTTGGCATCGTCGGCGCGGCGGAGTCGTGTTCGGCCGCGACGACGTCGCCGGCGGCGTCGGCAACGAGGCAGCCGGCGGCGATTTGGGGAGAGAGAGAGAGATCGAGATTGGATAGAGAGAGAGGGAGGCGGCGGCGGCTCTCATCCCAGAGATGCGGCGGTAGCGGAGGCGGCGACGACGACGCGCGCGAGACGACGGCAAGATACGATGGCGGCGTCGGCGCGGGGATGCCCTAGGCAGTGGCGGCGAAGGAGAAGCCGAGAGAGATCGATCGGGGAAAAAACTTCTAAGTGTTGGTGGAGAAGACGAGGGCGCGCATCGGGAATATATATACCCCTAGATCTTTAGTCCCGGTTGATGAGAACAACCGGGAGTAAAGATATTTTCCCGCTATTTCCAAATTCTTTTTAAACCCGGTTAGGGTTAAGAACCGGGACTACTGATAAGCGCACTGAATATTAATTTCCATTACATATGTGTTTCTAAAATAGAAAATAATGCATTAAAATTATTTAAAGTTGAAAAATTAATGACAATTACTTCAAAAAATTATTGTTGTCTGTAGTAAATTAAGTGGATAAAACGTAATAAGCAAATATATGATTTAAAATTAATAAAAATTCTAATAATCATATATACTTAGCATATGAATGATATTAAATTGTTAAAAATTGTAATTAACATATGTATATACATACGACATGCATGATTTAAAATTAATAAAAATTCTAATAATCTTATATAATTAGCATATGAATGATATTAAATTAATTGTTAAAAAGTCTAATTAAGATATGTAAATACATACGATGCATGACTTAAAATTAATAAAAATTCGAATAATCATATATAATTAGCATATGAATGATATTAAATTAATTGTTAAAAACTCTAATTAACATATGTAAATGCCACAAGCATGATTTAAAACTTTTAAAAATCCTAATTATCACATATAACTAGCATATGCATGATTTAAAATTGTTAAAAACTCTAAGTAACATATGTAAATGCCACATGCATGACTTAAAACTTTTAAAAATTCTAATTATCGCACATAACTAGCATATACATGATTTAAAATTGTTAAAAACTCTAAGTAACATATGTAAATGCCACATGCATGACTTAAAACTTTTAAAAATTCTAATTATCGCATGTAACTAGAAATTACATGATTTAAAATTGTTAAAACCTCTAATAATCGCACGTAATTAACATATGCCATACAAAAATTGATTTATATGGATAATCAATACATCCAAAATAGTTTACATCATGTACATAATAATTACGGCAGTACATCGGCGGTGACGGTTGACCGCACGTACTTTCTCCTCACTATTGTTCCCTCCTTGTGATCGCTACGTGAGTAAGGGGTGTCTTCATTTGATAGGAGGATGCTAGGGTCAATCGTCATCGTGAAAGGGGGTTGCCCATCCAACTGATCGTAATCCTCGTCAGTCTTGTCCTCAACTCCGATGATTTTTCTTTTGCCTGGAAGAACCACGTGACGCTTCGGCTCGTCAGGCCCTCTACCCTTCTTTCCTTTGCTAGACATGTCCTTCACGTAAAAGACTTGCATTACATCATTGGTAAGGACAAAAGGTTCGTCCGAGTATCCAACCTTGTTAAGGTCAACCGTTGTTATCCCACTGTCATCAATCATTACGCCTCCACCAGTCAACCTAACCCATTGGCACCGGAACAGAGGGACCTTGAGAGGACCATAGTCAAGTTCCCATATGTCCTCGATGGCACCGTAATACGTGCCAGTTGTTCCATCATGTCCCATGGCATCGATACGAACAGCGCTGTTTTGGTTCGTACTCTTCATGTCTTGGGCTCTCGTGTAGAATGTGTACCCATTGATCTCATATCCCTGGAATGTCACGATCGACCCAGATAGTTCCCTCGCTAGGAAGGCCAGTTGTTGGTTGATCGTCTCGTTACCCATGAGATGTTGTCGTAGCCACGCGGAGAAAGTATCAATGTGATGCCGTGTAATCCATGCATCGGACTTACCGATGTTTCTAGCGTGAACTAGTGCCAAGTGCTCCTCGATGTAAGGAGCTACCAATGAAGATTGTTGCAGAACCGTGAAATAGGCTTTACGGAATAAATTGTTGTCTACCGTCATTATTGCTTTCCTTCCGAGAGTTCTCTTTCCCCGTGTCTCCCTTCATGGTGTGATTCAGGTACCCCGATTGGGCGAAGGTCTTCAATAAATTCTACGCAAAATTCGATGACCTCCTCTGTTCCATACCCCTTAGCGATGCTTGCCTCTAGACGAGCACGGTTACGAACATACTTCTTCAGAACGCCCATGTACCTCTCGAAAGGAAACATGTTGTGTAGGTACACAGGCCCGAGAATACTGATCTCTTTGATAAGGTGACAAAGCAGATGCGTCATTATATTGAAAAATGAAGGTGGAAATATCAACTCAAAACTGACAAGACATTGCACCACATCATTCTGAAGGGCTTCTAATCTATCTGGATCGATGACCTTCTGCGAAATTGCATTCATGAATGCACATAGCTTTGTTATTGTTGCCCGGACATTGTTTGGAAGGATACCCCTTATTACAACTGGTAGCAGTTGTGTCATCAACACGTGACAGTCATGAGACTTTAGGTTTGTGAACTTCTCCTTCGTGCTTATTATTCGCTTGATATTCGTGGAGTATCCAGACGGTACCTTTATGCTCTTCAAGCATTCAAACATACTTTCCTTCTCTGCCTTGCTAAGAGTGTAGCTGGCTGGACTCAAGTAATGGCTTCCTTTCTCCTTTGGTTCCGGATGAAGGTCGTCGCCGCGTTGTTCCATATGCTTCAGATCATTACGTGCTTCCAGTGTATCTTTCGACTTTCCATATACACCTAGGAAGCCAAGAAGGTTTACGCAAAGGTTCTTAGTGAGGTGCATCACGTCGATATCGTGGCGGACGTCTAAGAATTCCCAATAGGGTAACTCCCAAAATATAGAGTTCTTTTTCCACATCGCCGCGTGACCATCTTCGCTCTCTATAGGCTAGCTTCCAGGCCCCTTTCCGAACACTACTTTAAGATCTTTAACCATAGCAAACACTGTTTTCCCGCTGCGATGTTTAGGCTTCGTACGGTGGTCCGCCTTATGTTCAAAGTGCTTGCCTTTTTTCCGTACCGGGTAGTTTGCTGCAAGGAATCGACGATGACCCATGTACACAACCTTCCTACAGTGCTTAAGATACATACTTTCTGTTTCATCCATACAGTGAGTGCAAGCCTTGTACCCCTTGTTGGACTGTCCGGATAGGTTGCTAAGTGCAGGCCAATCGTTGATTGTTACGAAGAGCAGCGCTCGTAGGTTAAACTCCTCCTGTTTGTCCTCGTCCCACACGGGGACACCTTCCTTCTTCCACAACAGTTTAAGATCTTCGACCAGTGGTCTTAGGTACACATCGATGTCGTTACCAAGTTGCTTGGGGCCTTGAATAATAATCGGCATCATTATGTACTTCCTCTTCATGCATAGCCAGGGAGGGAGGTTGTAGATACACATCGTAACGGGCCAAGTGCTATGGCCGCTGCTCATCTCTCCAAAAGGGTTCATGCCATCCGTACTCAAACCAAACCGTATGTTTCGGTGGGGTGTCTGAGCATCCCGTCCTATTGACGCTCTTCAGCGTGCCATCGCATCATTCTAGCATTCCCCTTGTTCCTCAACAAACGCCCGTGGTATTATAGGGAAATACCACATCACCTTAACAGGAATTCTCTTCTTTGTTAGCTGCCCGTCAACTTCTCCTGGATCGTCTCGTCTAATCTTGTATCGTAGTGCTTTGCAAACAGGGCATGCTTCTAGGTTCTCGTACTCCTCACCGCGATATAGGATACAATCATTCGGACATGCGTGAATCTTCTGAACTTCCAGTCCTAGAGGGCAGACTATCTTCTTAGCCTCGTACGTTGTCTCGGGCAATTTGTTTCCCTCCGGAAGAATGTTCTTGACGAGTTTTAATAAATTGCCAAATGCTTTGTCACTAACACCATGTTTTGCCTTCCATTGCAAGAACTCCAGAGTGGTATCCAACTTTTTGTGCCCCTGCTCGCAACCTGGGTACAACGACGTTCTGTGGTCCTCTAACATCTTGTTCAATTTATGGGCCCCCTTTTCACTTTCGCAGTCCTCCTTGGCGTCCTGCAACATCTGACCAAGATCATCCGCAACGTCGTTACCATCAGCATCCCTTTCCTCCTCGCCCGTTTGATTTCCTTCAAATCCAACGTACCGAGCAAAGTCCGGAATATTGTCGTCTTCCACTTCATCTTCTTCCATTTCAATACCTTGCTCTCCGTGGGATGTCCAACAATTATATCTTGGCATGAATCCCGACTCAAACAAGTGGAAATGAATAGTCCTGGATGCAGAATACTCCTTCTGATTCTTACACTTATTGCATGGACAACAAATAAAACCCTTATGTCTGTTAGCTTCGGCCACTCTCAAAAAATAATGCACACCGTCAATAAACTCTTTGGACCGCCAGTCAGCGTACATCCATTGCCGATCCATCTACATGACATGAAAAAAAATCGTACACAAATAATTATTCTTACAATAATGACAGTCATACAATAATTATAAAATAATTACAAACTCTTTCAACAGTCAATGACATATCATTATTCATACAAAAATTATAAAATATTACACCAAATAATTCTTATTTACTATTTCTAAAGTTTTAAACTAATATTAACGTGTTTTACTTCTTTTAATTTTCATTTTAGTTAGTTTTCTATTATTTAAGATTAACTTTCACTATATTTTTCTTCTCAACTATTTTATAAAACCTTCTTTAGCAAATAAACTAAATTTCTATATATTCTTTCTTCACCACACATATTTTCTCTCTCATCAACTTACAACTAAATTTTGGAGACAAAAAAGTGTGCAAAACATAGCTCCAAATGTAATATGACAAAAAAAACATTGGAGGATGAAGTTACTAACCTTTTAGGCACCTCCGATTTGTATATAATCACCAAAATAAATTCACTAGAAATTTTGGCATGACCCCTCCTCTTTTTTGAGGAAAATTTGAAGCTTGCTCGGGCAGCTGGAGGAGGAAGAAGACATATATATAGGGGTGGGACTTTAGTCCCGGTTGGTGTTACCAACCGGGGATAAAGATCTCCGGGATCTTTAGTCCCGGTTCATAACACCAACCGGGACTAAAGTTACGATCTTTAGTCCCGGTTGGTGATCCCGGGGGGGCCTGACAGGCCCTGACAGCATTTTAACCGGGACTAAAGATAATCTTTAGTCCCGAACACCAACCGGGACTAAAGATCAAATATGCCCGTTATCCTTTTTAACCGGGACTAAAGATCATCTTTAGTCCCGATTTTTATTGCAACCGGGACTATTGTGGAATCCGGCCGACCGACGAAAGATGGTTTCTCCACCAGTGTAAGTCGCATAAATAGAGGATGGTGAGGGGTGACGATACGAACGAAGCAGTAGCTCTGTTGGCCGCGGCCGGCGATCTGCTGGGCCTTGAAAGAGCTTTGTCGTCGACGCTGTCGATCTTGGTAGCGAATCAACGCCGATGGTAGAACAGGTCTCCAGGCCGTACTCATCCCGTGCCAGCAGGTTCAACTTCGCCATGCCGCTGCGTCTGATGAACACGTATTCGTACTCCTCCTCCCTTTACCCCGTCCCCACCGCTCACTAGGCATAGGAAGGAGAGGAAGGCAGCGGCGGCGGCGCGGTGGTGGTGGCGCTGATGGAGAAAAGGAGACGGATGGGGTGGGAATGTGGGATTGGGAAAGAAGAAGAAGAAGACGGTTGGAGGCGGCAAGCGTCGTGAAGGTGGCTAGCAGGCTCCCACGGACGCGACAGAATTGGATTCATTTTTGCTATGATATATTTATCCATAAATTAAATTTTCTCCTCTAAAAATTTATCAAATATAAATACGCAATGTAATTAATTACATCCATAACTTTAAACCGTTAGATTTGTATTAAGATTCACATAAAACATGTCACGCCCGGAATTTCTATCCAAAATTCCAAACGCTTACATGTGTGTGAACCCTCGTCCAGGAATCAGCCGAGGCACACAATAACAAATTGATAATAGAGTACAATTATTACTCTAATTAATAAGCGAATAAAATGTCATTACAGAGGTAGATAGTTCCTCTCAATCAATAAAGATCTAAGCAGCGGAAAATAAGATAAACGGCGCAGACGGCTCCACTCCACAGGCAGCTTGACCAAGGCTACACCTAATCCTCCACACCATCAGCATCATTGTAGAACTCTTCCTCTGATGAATGATTGCAAGGTGAGTATATGACATACTCAGCAAGCCACGCAGCAAATATGCAAGTGCACAGGATAACAAAGGATGGCATAGTAGGGTTTCATTTTGCGAAAGCAGCATTTAGCAAACATTTGAGAATTTAATAAAACAGTTAAGTAATAATTAATCAATATTAATCCAACGCTATACAACATACCCTGTTGTATAGGCCCAACCATTCTGAACAACCATCCCGGCTGCATAGTTCTATCTCCAAACCAGGAATGTACCATTCCAAACCAGGAGCTAATCAAATTATTACCAATTAAAGCACCTTTTAATATGATGAGAAGTGTGAGACTAATCACGAAAGACATTGTTAGACCCGCCCATAACCGCGGGCACGGCTATTCGAATAGTTTTACTCTGATCAGAGGTGTACCACTGTACCCACAAGACACAACCCCACATCATGTCACCATGTGCCTCAATACCACCACGGTACCTCGGAAAGGAGTTGTGACAATACCTCTCGTACAACACAATCCACTGCAGAGCACCTTTCCTGGATCATAATCACCCCCTTATAAACAAGGCATGGACTCCCCAGCGACCCCCGTGGGCTTATCTCCGCCACTTCTCAGTCTGGTGCTCCGCAATGAACCATGCTATACAAAAGATAAAGCCGTTGCCCACGCTGGCTTGTGGTTGGCACGGTTAATGTTTCACAACCGAAACTCGTGAACCGGTCCTTAATTGTCATGAGCACGACCATCAAAACCATGTGCTCACAACCCACCATTATCAAGTTTTAGTTGGCAAGTAATTAATTAACCAATCACGATTGACCATCGTGAACTAACATTAAGCCATCATTAAATAATAGTGAGTCATAAGTTATCCCAATAATGAGCTAATGTTTCTAAGCAGGGCTAAGCAATTATATCTAATATCTAGTTGAACCAATATAAATAAAGCTCAACTAGTCAAATTATAATAACCCAAGGTATCAAGGAATAAAGTAATCAAGAACAATAGTGCTATAGCAAACAATAGGTTAATTCCACCCAATGACATTCGAAAATAAATGCAATAGTTGAATAGAAAAAATAGCTTTAAACGGGATCAACATGCTCAAAGGGTTGTTTGGGATCTGTGTGACTTGCCTTGCTGGCCTTGGAACTCTTCAAACTCTTCTTCTGCAAAAACGGACTCTCCGGAAACGACGGAATCTAAACAGAAAGAAGCAAAATCACCAAAACAGCACATAAACAAGCATGAACAGTACATGTGGATATTTTTAACATATAGATCTCAATTTTAGAAAAATTTAGAGACTTGAACCAACTAAATCTGAGCTAAGATGAATTAGTTATGAATTTTTGAAGATTTAATCGGATTAAAACACTTATATAGATTTTAATTGAATTATGACGCAATAATGAATTATTTTTGAAAAGGAAAAGAGGATTTATTGCGTCAGCGGCTAGGGTTTCGTGGTGGACCGGGCGCACGGCGGCGGTTCACGCGAACGGACGGCCGAGATCAATCCATCCAAAACGGACGGCCGAGATCGATCGGTCCACGACCGGCTCACAGGAGACGGGGACGATGACGTCAGCGATGACGTCACCACCGGCGGCGGCGGCTCGGCGGCTCGGACGCGCATGCTCGCCGGCGAACGGCGGCACTTCGGCACGAACGGAGGACACCAACGGGTAGAGCGCGACGCGGCGAACTCACCGGTGACCAAAGGAGCGGCGGAAGACCAACGGACGGCGACGGCGACGAGGTTGAAACGGCGGAGAAGATCGGGTCGACGGCGGCGACGGTGCTCCGGCGGTCTTCGGCGGCGACGAAGAGGCGGACGAGGACGGCGGCGACTTGGCGACCACGACGGCAGTCTTCCCGAGCGACGACGATGACCGGAACGGCGGCGGCGCACGGCTGGAGCAACGGCGGCGACGGCGGCTCGATGCTACTCGGCGCTAAGGTGCTACGGACGACGAGAGGCGAAGGCGAGGGCGGCGGCGGGTAGAGAAGAGCTCGGGGGTCCTTTTAAAGGGGCTAGGAGGCGGCGGCAAAGGCTCACGGCGGCCGGCGACGCGAAGGAAAGGTCGGGCTCGGAGAGAGAAAAGCCGATCCGATTCGACCTCGAATCAAACACTTTCCAAGCCGATTTAGCCGATGTTTCCAAAAGGGAAAAGGTAGAGGAGATCCCGAGGATCATTTCCCCTCTATCAATTCGGCCGGAAACGGAAAGGATCGACGGAATTGGAAAGCGGCGGCGGCGCGACTCAGCTAGGGTTCGGCCGGGCGACGGCGGCTCGGGAAAGACGAACCTGACAGGTGGACCCCACCTGTCAGCGAGCGAGGGCGCGCGCGCGCGGCGGCGGACTGGGCCGGCTTGGGCCGAGGAGAGAGAGAAGGGTTTTGGGCCGACTTTCGGCCCAAAGCCAAAAGAAGACTTTTAAAAACATTTTTCAATTTAAATTATTCATGAAATGCAATTCCATTTATTAAAAATACTTCCTTAGCTCAAATAAATCCCAGAAAAATCTAGGAACTATAGAATTAAGCAAAGTATTTAATGAAATTTTATCTGGCCCCATTTTCTATTGGAATTTATTAATTAAAATTAGATCTTCTCTTCTAGGCTTTTAAAATCATTTCTAAAAATTCCAATTAAACAACCATTTATATATTTTTGGATTTTTAGGATGTGACAAACCTACCCCCCTTAAACAGAATCTCGTCCTCGAGATTCGGAAGAACTGGCGAACAGATGCGGATGAGCTGACTTCAATTCATCTTCTCGTTCCCAAGTTGATTCTTCTTCCGAGTGATTACTCCATTGGACTTTACAAAAACGGATAACTCGATTCCTGGTTCTTCTCTCATCTATTTCCAAAATACGGATTGGTTTCTCAACATAGGTCAGATCCTCTTGGACTTCGATCTGTTCAAGATTAGCTTCTTCGGTAGGTACCCTTAAACACTTTTTCAATTGCGACACATGGAACACATTATGGACTCCTGCCAAAGATTGAGGTAACTCCAACTGATAAGCAACCTCTCCTCTTCTACTGACAATCTTATAAGGTCCCACAAAACGCGGTGCCAATTTTCCTTTGGTGTGGAAACGATGAACCCCTCGAAGAGGCGTGACACGAAGATACACATAATCTCCTTCTTCAAAACTCAAATCTCTACGGCGATTGTCGGCATAACTCTTATGACGAGACTGAGCCACACGCAATCTTTCTTGAATGATTTTCACCTTTTCTTCTGCTTCCCTTAGGATATCCGTCCCGAAAACCTGACGTTCTCCCGTTTGATCCCACAAAAGTGGAGTGCGGCACTTCCGACCATACAGTGCTTCGTAAGGAGCCATCTGAAGACTAGCTTGATAACTGTTGTTGTACGAAAATTCTGCATAAGATAGATTCTTATCCCAACTTCCACCGAAATCTAAAGCACAAGCTCTCAACATGTCTTCCAAAATCTGATTCACCCTTTCGGTTTGTCCGTCTGTCTGCGGATGATAAGCAGTACTAAAGTTCAGCTTAGACCCCATCTCTTCCTGAAGCTTCTTCCAAAACTTTGAAGTAAACTGACTGCCTCGATCAGACACTATTTTCTTAGGGACGCCATGCAAACACACAATCCTTGCCAACCGACTTCCGGAATAAGTTGTCTTTACTGGGATGAAATGAGCCACTTTGGTAAGTCTGTCGACTATCACCCAAATAGAGTCGTGGCCTGATGACGTTCTGGGTAAACCAGTGATAAAATCCATACCGATTTCTTCCCATTTCCATTCAGGAATCTTCAAAGGCTGCAACAAACCGGCGGGTTTCTGATGTTCTGCCTTGACTCGCTGACAAACATCACATACTGCTACGTATTCTGCGATTTCACGCTTCATACTTGCCCACCAAAATCTTTCCTTAAGATCCTGGTACATCTTGGTACTACCAGGGTGAATGGAGTATAAGGTATCATGAGCTTCTTTCAGAATTGCATCTTTTAAATCTTTGTTGTCGGGGACACAGATTCTCTCGCCCAACCATACAGTTCGTTGCTCATCCTCCAAGAAACCGATAGCCTTTCCTCTTCTCATATTCTTTTTGATTTCTAGAATATCAGGATCATTAATTTGGGCTTCCCTAACTTGATCAATTAGAGTGGGCTTCGCTTCTAAGGCTGCAACGAAACCTCTACTGACAATTCCCAAATTTAATCTTTCAAATTCCTTGCATAATTCCAATGGCAACTGTCGTCCTTCCGTAGCATTGCAATAGCCTTTCCTACTAAGAGCGTCTGCTACAACATTAGCCTTTCCCGGGTGATAATGAATTCCCATGTCATAGTCCTTAATTAATTCCAACCATCTCCGTTGTCTCATGTTCAGATCCGGCTGAGTAAAGATATACTTTAAACTCTTGTGATCGGTGTACACCTCAGTACGAGTACCGAAAAGATAATGACGCCAAATCTTCAACGCATGAACCACTGCAGCTAATTCAAGATCATGAGTAGGGTAGTTCTTCTCATGCGGACGTAACTGACGAGATGCATAGGCAACCACCTTCCCATCTTGCATCAGAACACAACCTAACCCAAGTTTGGATGCATCGCAATACACTTGGAAACCCTTCTTTGGATCAGGCAAAATCAAAATAGGAGCTGATATTAAGCGATTCTTCAACTCTTGAAAACTCTGCTCACATTCTTCTGACCACTTATACTTCACTTCTTTCTGAAGCAGTCGTGTCATGTGCTTAGCAATCTTGGAAAAATTCTCTATAAACCTCCGATAATATCCTGCGAGGCCTAGGAAACAGCGGATCTCTGAAACTGTCTTCGGTTGTTTCAAGTTGGTTACGGATTCCACATTACTAGGATCGACGGCAACTCCTCCGGCTGAGATGACGTGACCAAGGAACTTCACTTCAGACAACCAAAATTCACACTTGCTAAACTTAGCATACAGTTGATGTTCTCGTAGCTTCTCTAATGCAAGGCGAAGATGTTCTTCATGCTCTTCTTTGGTTCGGGAGTAGATAAGAATATCATCAATAAAGACCACCACAAACTTGTCTAGGTATTCCATAAATACCTTATTCATCAAGTTCATGAAGAAAGCAGGGGCATTGGTAAGTCCAAAAGACATAACAGTACATTCGAACAACCCATACCTAGTGGTAAAAGCTGTCTTAGGTATATCTTCCTCTTTGATTCTTAACTGGTGATACCCCGATCGAAGATCTATCTTGGAGAAAACAGTGGCACCTTTAAGCTGATCAAACAAATCATCAATTCTGGATAGTGGATACTTATTCTTGATAGTCACATCATTTAGTGCACGATAGTCCACACACATTCTCTGGGTATGGTCTTTCTTTTCCACAAAAATAACCGGAGCTCCCCATGGTGATGAACTCGGTCTGATGTATCCTTTCTGAAGCAAATCGTCTACTTGCCTTTTGACTTCTGCCAACTCATTGACTGCCATTCTATAAGGTCTCTTATGGATCGGAGTTGTTCCTGGTACCAAATCTATTCTGAACTCTATATCCCTTTTAGGCGGCATACCAGGTAAATCATCAGGGAACACATCAGGATACTCCCGAACTATAGGAATCTCTTCCAAAGTTATTTGGTTCAGTCTTGACCTTAAAGACTCAGAAGACAATGCATGAACAGTCACAACTCGACCATCATTGCTGGTGAGAGTTACTCTTCTGTTGGCACAGTCTATCACACCTTTATGTCTGGCTAACCAGTCCATCCCTAGGATGACATCAAGGTCTTTGGATTCTAACAGGATAAGATTGGCCAAAAATGGTACTCCTTGAATTTCTATTCTGACAGAGAGGCTACGTTGCAAAGAGAGTGCTTGATTACTTGGGGTACTAACCATCAAAGGACGTCTAAGATCTTCTACTTCCATCCCATGATTTCCCGCAAAACTCATAGATAAGAATGAATGTGTAGCACCAGAATCGAAAAGCACTGTTGCAGGAACTAAGTTAACAAGAAACGTACCCAAAATCACATCTGGAGCATCTTGAGCTTCTGCAGCAGCAACATGATTGACACGAGCCTTTGATGCTGGTACGGTAGAGTTGCTCTGGGTAGGGACAACCTTCACACGTCGGGGCTTCGGACACTTGTCAGCATAATGTCCTGGGTCTCCACAGTTGAAACATACCACGGGCTTGCTGCCTTGCTCCCTCTTGGCAGGTTGTTGCTGTGTTGGAGCTGCAACAGGACGTGGAGCTTGATTGCGGATGTTGTTGCCAGCATTGTTGTTGAAGAACTGACGCTGCGGACGAACAACAGACGAAGAACCTCCCTGTGGCATGGACTGGTGTCCTAAAGTAAGACGCGGCTTCTGATTACTTCCCTGTTGTGTCTTGAATTGAGCAATCCGGCGTTTCTTCTGCTCCATACGATTGTACTTGTCCTCCTGACGAATAGCCTTATCCACCAACTTCTGGAAATCAGGATAATCCCCAGTCATGAGTGGATAAGAAAGCTCATCATTAAGTCCTTCCAAGAACTTCTCCTGGCGCTCTTCATCAGTGCGTACATCTTCCGGAGCATAACGAGCAAGACGATTGAACTCGTGCAGATACTCCGTAACAGAGCGAGATCCCTGAGTGAGCGACCTGAATTCCCTCTTCTTGAGAGACACCACTCCCGATGGTATATGCGTCTTCCGGAAAGCAGCGGTGAATTCAAGCCAAGTTGACACGACCGGAATTAACCCAACGGGCGTTCCTTACGTGCGTGTATTATTCCTTGTCCTAGGAGGCAAGGTACACCAAGAGTTGATACAATTCAGAGTTTAACAAGCGGAAGCGTAAATAGTTAATTTATTACATGGGCAGCGAAGGCCCAGCACACACAAAAACAAACGAGAAACAGCGGAAGACTAGGGCGACGACCACAGGCGCTTGACGGCAGGCACGAGCTAGACACCAAAACCTTCATCCTCTAGGAACTCCTCTTCTGGGTTTGGGAAAAATTGAGCAAGACTGAGTACAACCACCGTACTTAACAAGACACACCCACAAGTGCAGAATAAATGCAATGGAGTACAAAGGAGTTATACTATAAAGGGTTAGGGTTGCAGTAAACAGTATTTAAAGATACTTAGTTGCTCAAAGCTATTTTGTAAACACGATTCTAGAACTATACAATATTATTTATCAAGGCCGTGAACCCACACGAACCTGCCTTAACCCAAGGCCTACGATGATTCAGACCGAACCGGCAACCCGACCCTGGGTCCCAGCTCGTCCCAAGCCAACTCAGGCCAACCATTCCACATTTTAGTTGTTAAGCAGGTTTTAAGAATTAAAACACTAACTTGGGTACATTGCTCGGCTTGCCCATAACCGAGGGCGCGGCTATTCGAATAGATTATACTCTGATCAGAGGTGTACATCTTTACCCACAAGACACATCTTCCTCACGTGCAACCATGTGCCACATACCACCACGGTATACAGACGGAAGACGTGACATAGTTTCCAACCCATCCTAGCCATAGACAAGAGTACCGACCCAATCCCACCTACGGCCGGAACCCCCGGGACAGGCAGGCAGGACTGTGCCCCTAGCAGCAGGACACCGGCCCTGTGCCATGACATCTCGACTACCGGGCCGCAGCTCGTGTAGCCTTCATTTGTCCTAGAGATGTCCATCGACCCCCGACTTCGTCCATCTCCATCCGTGTACTTTTGTTTATAACCAGACTGAGCCACAAACTAAGCCTTACCCACTAGACATGTGGAAGTACGGTAGTGCTTTGCAACAGAGGCCCGAAGACCGGTCCTTATATGGCCGAGGTGCTACTATCAAAACCATGCACCCCGAGCCCAGCCTAAAACCATTTTGGAGATTTTGAATAGAAGGAGCGGTGTGAAGCCAATTCCACAATAACCAAACCATTCCATAGTGTCCAGGTGATATGAACATCCCAAAGTCTAGAGTTGTAAAATCGCCTAATGTTACCTAATTAAACAGCGAAGCATCTACCTAAAATCATACTAGTGATACCATGAGTAGAGTGTCCACTAGTTGGGGTTTTGTTTATTCTAGGGTGAACAAGGAAATAATAACAATAACAATATTAAGGTCATAACAAAGGTAAATAGGCATGGCTAAATAAAACAGTGATAACGCGGGAATTTAAATAAAGCGATAATGCAATAATTTAAATCAACATAATTTTATAAACTGGGATTCAATATGTTCAAAGATGATGTGACTTGCCTTGCTCGCTTTCCCAAACGTCGGCTTCAACCTCCACGAAGAGCGGATCTTCCGAAGCTGCAGCGTCTACACGACCAACGGAAAAGAAAAGGCTTTTACTCTAATAAACTCCATATAACAAGCAAAAACAAAGCACAAAAATGGGTTCTTGATTTCTTAAGGAAAAATTAGAGACTTGAACGGTCCAATTCCGAGTTCAAATGGCCAAGTTATGGCCATTTGAAGTTTATATGCTCTTTAAATAAATATTTGCGAATTTCTTCATTTAAATTTTAATTTAAAAATGGATTTATTGCGTCAGCCGAGGGGAGGGGCGCGCGGACCGGGTCCACGGGAGTGGGGCCCACGCGGCAGCCTCACGGTCCACGGTGGACCGGGCGCACCCGGGCTCGCACCGACCGGCGCCGTGGGTCCCACGCGTCAGCCGCACCCGAGGGCGCGGGCGGCTGACGGCCGGGCCCCACATGGCAGCCGTGGGACGAGCCCGAAGGCGGCCACGCCGGCACAGCCGACGGGAGGTGGCGCACTCGTGCCCCGATTGTCGCCGCCGGCGACCACCGGCGCGGCGGAGAGGCGCCCGAGAGAGGGAAGGGAAGGGGGAAACGAATCGGCGGTCCACGGCTCACCCCGGGTCGACGGCGACGACGGGAACGGCGACCGGAGCGGAGGAAGGCGGCGGCGCGGCTCGGGTAGACGGGGACGGTGGCGTTCCGGCGATCGGCGACCGAAACGGAGAGGTGGACGAGGTCGGCGAGGACGCGGCGAAGCCGAAGGAGACGGCGCCGAAGCGGGAGACGGTCCGGGGCGACGACGGCGGCGGACCGGAGCTCGGCGGTGACGGCGGAGAGAGAGAGCGACGGCGCGAGCTCGATTCCGGCGGAGAGAGAGAGCGGCGAGGGTCGGAAACGGCGGAGGGAGGCACGGGGAGTGTTTATATAGGGTTGGGAGGGGGAGAGAGTGGCCGGATGTGGGGGAAACGGGCGCGGAAGATCCGGCCGCCATTGATGCGCCGGCGAGGTTAGGGGGAAAGTTTCCGAACGAATCCGAGGGAGAGAGGGAGGGAAAAATGGGGGGAAAGATGGAGGGAATCACGGGGAATATTTCCCCCCTCTTGATTGCACGCGGGGTGGACGGGAGCGGCGGGATTTGCGGCGGCGGCGGCGCTAGGGCACGGGCGAGGCGGCGGGAGCGGCGGGAGGAAGGGGATGACGGGTGGGCCCCACCCGTCAGCGAGGGAGGCGGGCGGGCCCGCCCATCAGCGGCACGCGCGCGGGGAGGAGGCCGGATGGGCCGCGGGGAGAGGAGAGGGAGGGGGAGGGAGCTGGGCCGAGCCGGCCCAAGGGGGAGAGGGGGATGGAAAGGGAACTTTTTAGGGTTTTTCTTTTTATAAAACCTTTTTAACTTTGTTTATTTCTTCTTAATTATTATTTGTGCTCTGAAAATTCCACTAAAATTTATTTACGCATTTTAGGCTTTTAGGAAATATACAAAAATCCTCCAAGCCTTATTTGACTTTTAACTTTGCACATTTTAATTGTTGGAGGCTTTCACACGGATTTTACTTATTCTATGCATAGTTTCGAGGATGTATTTTAGAGTCGTTTTGGGACGCGACAAACCTACCCCCCTTAAACGGAATCTCGACCCCGAGATTCGGAAGAACTGGCGAAGAGATCGGGATGGGCTACTTTCAGCTCGTCTTCACGCTCCCAGGTAGCTTCTTCTTCGGCGTGGTTGCTCCATTGGACCTTGCAAAAACGGATTACCCGGTTCCTGGTCCTGCGCTCCATGGTGTCCAGGATTTTCACTGGCCTCTCCACGTAGGTCAAGTCTTCGCGAACTTCAATTTGCTCTGGGTCAGTCTGCTCGGACGGCACCCGAAGACATTTCTTGAGTTGCGACACATGGAACACATCATGCACGCTGCCCAAG
Organism: Oryza sativa Japonica Group; assembly: GCF_034140825.1. Taxonomy (NCBI): domain Eukaryota; kingdom Viridiplantae; phylum Streptophyta; class Magnoliopsida; order Poales; family Poaceae; genus Oryza; species Oryza sativa. The sequence continues at coordinate 12,505,413 of NC_089035.1, read as the reverse complement.
GAGGCGGGCAGCTCCAACTGGTAAGCGACTTCTCCGCGCCGAGCAATGATACGGAAAGGACCCACGAACCGAGGCGCGAGCTTCCCTTTTGTCTGAAACCTGTGTACACCCCGCAATGGCGTGACCCGAAGGTACACAAAATCGTCCACTGCGAATTCCAGGTCACGGCGACGGTTATCTGCATAACTTTTCTGCCGGGACTGTGCCACCTTTAGATTATCCCGAATGGTTCTGACCTTCGCTTCAGCTTCTCTCAGGATATCAGTCCCGAACACTTGGCTTTCCCCAACTTGGTCCCACAATAGCGGTGTCCGGCACTTGCGCCCATACAACGCTTCATAAGGTGCCATTTGTATACTGGCTTGGTAGCTGTTATTGTAGGAGAACTCGGCATAGGGGAGACTCTTATCCCAGGTCTTCCCGAAATCTAGGACACATGCGCGAAGCATATCTTCTAGGATCTGATTTAGACGCTCGGTCTGTCCATCTGTCTGCGGGTGATACGCGGTGCTGAAATTTAATCGGGTACCCAGCTCTTCTTGGAGCTTCTTCCAAAAGTGAGAGGTGAATTGGCTTTCCCTATCAGATACGATTTTCTTGGGAACGCCATGGAGACTCACGATCCTAGCGAAGTAGAGCTCGGCTAGTTTGTTCCCTCCATAGGTGGTCTTCATAGGAATAAATCGAGCTACCTTAGTTAATCGATCCACAACTACCCATATAGAATCATATCCACCTTGGGTTTTTGGAAGTCCGGTGATGAAATCCATCCCAATTTCATCCCATTTCCATTCCGGTACTTGGAGAGGTTGGAGAAGTCCGGCCGGTCGTTGGTGCTCTGCCTTGACACGCTGGCACACATCACAAAGGGCCACGAACTCTGCAATTTCCCGCTTCATACTAACCCACCAGTATTTCTCCTTCAAGTCTAAGTACATCTTCGTACTGCCAGGGTGGATGGAATAAGGACTTTCGTGAGCTTCCTGAAGTATCAGCTGTTTAAGTTCTCTGTTATCTGGAACGCATACCCGATTTCCGTTCCATAGGGTTCCGTGTTCATCCTCTGTGAAACCAGCGGCTTTACCCTGTTTCATATTCTTGAGGAGTCCATGCATGTCTGGGTCGTTCTTCTGAGCCTCGCGGATTTGATCGAGCAAGGTAGGCTTGGCTTCCAACGTAGCCAAGAATCCGCGACCAACTATGCTTAGGTTCAGGGCTTCCATCTGTTGATTAAGTTCGGGTGGAATGCCACGGACGTTAAGAGTGTTGCAATGGCTTTTTCGATTTAGAGCGTCGGCGACCACGTTGGCCTTACCGGGATGATAGTGGATTCCCACATCATAATCCTTGATGAGCTCTAACCATCTTCTCTGCCGAAGATTCAGATCCGACTGGGTGAAGATGTATTTCAAACTCTTATGATCAGTATATATTTCACAGCGATTCCCAAGGAGATAGTGCCGCCAGATTTTTAGAGCATGAACCACCGCGGCTAACTCCAAATCATGGGTAGGGTAGTTGCCTTCATGAGGCCGTAGCTGGCGTGAGGCATAGGCCACCACATGACCGTCCTGCATGAGCACGCACCCCAATCCTTGGCGCGAAGCGTCACAATACACCATGAAGTCCTTGCGAGTATCCGGCAAGATTAACACTGGCGAGGAAACCAGCTTTTCTTTGAGAGTTTGGAACGCCTTCTCGCATTGCGGGCTCCACACAAATTTCTCTTCTTTCTTCAACAACTGTGTCATGGGTCGAGCGATTTTGGAGAAGTTCTCGATAAACCTCCAGTAGTATCCTGCCAAACCTAAGAAACTGCGAATTTGAGTGACTGTCTTGGGTTGCTTCCAATCGGTGACGGCGGTCACTGTTTCGGGGTCCACAGCAACTCCTTTAGCAGATATCACGTGTCCTAAGAATTTGACTTCGGACAACCAGAACTCACACTTGCTAAGTTTGGCATACAATTGATGTTCCCGCAACTTTCCCAACACCAGACGGAGATGGTGCTGATGGTCTTCCTCTGATTGTGAGTATATCAGAATGTCATCAATGAAAACCACCACAAACTTATCCAAGTATTCCATGAACACTTTGTTCATTAAGTTCATGAAGAAGGCAGGAGCATTGGTTAAACCGAATGACATCACCGTGAATTCATACTGTCCGTATCGCATGGTGAATGCGGTCTTAGGAATATCTTCTTCACGAATACGTAATTGGTGATATCCGGAACGAAGATCAATCTTGGAGAATACAGTGGCACCTTTAAGCTGATCGAACAGATCATCGATCCGGGGAAGAGGGTACTTGTTTTTGATGGTGACTTCGTTGAGAGCTCTGTAGTCGACGCACATCCTCTTCGTCTTGTCTTTCTTCTCCACAAAAATCACAGGAGCACCCCAGGGGGAAGTACTCGGACGTATGTACCCCTTTTCTTTCAACTCTTCCAACTGTTTCTTAACTTCGGCCAGTTCATTTGCTGCCATACGATAGGGTCGCTTGTACAGAGGAGTGGTTCCTGGAGCAAGATCTATCCGGAACTCAATCTCTCGCTTGGGCGGCATACCGGGTAGTTCCTCCGGAAATACGTCTCCGAACTCTCTGACGATGGGGATTTCTGACAGTCCTATCTGATGAAGTTCTGAACTACTGACAGAGGTTGGGGGTGCAAAGAAAACAACCGGTTGTTCCGGCTCTCGGTACAGAGTGACAGTGCGTCTTGCGCAATCCACTACTCCTTGGAATTGAGCCAACCAATTCATCCCAAGGATCACATCCAAGTTCTTGGTGTCTAGAAGAATCAGATCCGAGGGAAAAGGAATCCCCTGAATTTCTATAGGGATGGCAGGACTATAATACTTTGCTGTCATAACCCCTCCAGGGGTGGTGATGAGCAGAGGGTTCCTAAGCCTTTCTACTCCCAACTGATTTCTCCCCACGAATGGCACAGATATAAACGAGTGGGAGGCTCCAGAGTCGAACAAAATGGTAGCAGGGATGGAATGAATGAGGAACGTACCAACGATGACGTCTGGAGTTGTCAGCACGTCCTCGGCTGTCACGTGGTTCACACGACCCCGAATGACATCCTTACCACCTTTGTTGGAGCGGGGAGGCGCTTGGCCTTGCTGGCGCCTCGGCTTTGGGCATTTATCCGCAAAGTGCTCAGGCTCGAAGCAGTTGAAGCACAAACGCTGCGGACCTTGAACGTCCCTGCGGCCTTGACCAGGCTGCACGGTTGGCATAGGAGGACGGGGCGCACGGGTCCCTTGCTGGCTCTGTTGTTGCTGCGGCTGTGGGACGCGCACCACGAATTGAGGTCGGGGCACGGAGCGAGGTTGCTGCTGCTGTTGCTGCTGCGAGGACGATCCCCCTGGATAGGGATTGGTGTAGCGGATCCTTTGGTTAGCTCCCTGTTGATTGCGGAAATTCGCCAAGCGGCGCTTGTGCGACTCCAGTTCCTTGTGCTTGGCTTCCAAGCGGATGCTCTTGTCCACCAGACGTTGGAAATCCGGATAGTCACCGGAGACTAGACGGACGGACAGCTCAGGATCCATTCCCGCCAAGAACTTCTCCTGCTTTTCCTCATCTTCCCGCACATCCTCCGGGGCGTACCGGGCCAAGTTGTTAAACTCATGCAAATACTCCATCACGGAGCGGTTGCCTTGCTTCAACTCTCGGAATTCCCTTTTCTTAAGGGCCATGACTCCGGCGGGCACATGGGTCCTCCGAAAAGCGGCGGTGAAGCGGGCCCAAGTAATAGGCTGCCCCTCTGGCTGCGTAGCCTGGAAATGGTCCCACCATAGAGATGCGGGCCCCTGCAGCTGGTGGGCGGCGAAGATGACTTTCTCCTCATCGCTGCACTGCACAGTGTCTAGCTTTTTCCCCACGGCATGCAACCAGTCCAACGCATCCACGGGGTTGTTGGAGCTAGAGAAGGTTGGTGGACGGATGCGGAGGAACTCGGCGAGTTTAGAGTGTTGTGGGGGTGGTGGTGGAGCATTCTGTTGTGGCGGATTTTGGAGGTGGTGGAGGAAAGCAGTCATCATGTTGGCCTGCTGGGCGAGGATTTGGGTGAGAATGGCGTTGGTGTCTGGTGGTGGTGGTGGAGGCGGGGGAGGAGGTGGAGGTGGGCTGCCATGGTTGTTGTGGTTGCTGCCCTCAGGTTGGTTGCCATCACCGGTATTAGCACTTCTCCTGGTCATCACCATCTGAAAACCCCACACAGAACCAGCAAACAGAGAGAGCTAACAATTAAAGCTAACCACCCACGACTACCATAATTCTTGAATTTATTACTGCTATTAAATTGGTTCATTAAAGTTCAAGTTGCTTAAGCAAATAAAATAAAGACAGGCTCCGACACAGTTATGCCACACACCGGCATAACCATGCCCCACACAACTCCAACAAGAAGACAAACGAGAAAGAACACACGCGCAAGCCTACTAACTGCTCGTCTACCGCTGCGACGGGCCAGGGCGGAAGGTGAGCAACAGCGCATCCTCCGTGCTACCAACGCCGGAGGCTTCCCCCTCCTGGGGAACCACGGGCGCGGGCTCGGCACGAGGGGTCTCCACGAAGCAGGTCCACGCCAGGGACTGACGAATAAGCTCGCGCCTGGAGGTGCTCTTGCGGGCGGTGATCTTCTGGCTGCGGCAGACGCGGCGACGCTTGGGGCGACAGACCTCTCCCTGGGCGATCTTGAGCTGATGCAGCTGCGCCTCCACTGCGTCTAGGTCCTTCTTCAGCTGCAGATTCTCCTGACGCAGCTCCAGGATCTTCAGGTTGTTCTCGACCATCCCACGGCACACCATCTGATGGAAGTCGATACGGGCCGCGTCGTACGCCTCCACCATGCGCGCCAGGTGCATGATGGTAGCGTCATCCTCCGAGCTAGCATCCCGAAAGGTGGCGTAGTCGCGGGCTCCTCCGCGGCGAGGGTGGTAGCGGTAGGGCGAGTGCTGCAACTTGTCTGGGTAGCGCTGGTGAAGAGTGCCGATGGCGAGGAGAGCGGCGTTCTGGCAAGCGGCGGGGAAAGAATCTCCACCCGCGGTGACTGCCAACGAAGTCCGCTCGGGAGAGCCAGTGAGGATCACTGCAGTAACCTCCCAAGCAGCGTGGGGCTCTGCATCGTCACCCTCCTGCTCCGGAAGCGGCCTGCCCTGGTAGTCCACTCCATGCGGATACCCCAGGACAACGCACATGCCCCGCAGCTCCAAGACGAAACCAGTCATGTCCAGACCACGATGGCTGACGCTGCCGGCCATCTACAAACAAAAACAAAAAGAAAAGCAACATTTTAAAGGTCAGATTTTGGCGATAAATGAAGCAGCAGGACAGAGAGAGACTAGAGGATTTTCACAAATACAAAGGATTTTTATTTTTGAAGATATTGCTAAGGCTTGGGATCTACGGCTCGTCCTAGGGTCAAGGGTGCTCTGATACCAACTTGTCACGACCGGAATTAACCCAACGGGCGTTCCTTACGTGCGTGTATTATTCCTTGTCCCAGGAGGCAAGGTACACCAAGAGTTGATACAATTCAGAGTTTAACAAGCGGAAGTGTAAATAGTTAATTTATTACATGGGCAGCGAAGGCCTAGCACACACAAAAACAAACGAGAAACAGCGGAAGACTAGGGCGACGACCACAGGCGCTTGACGGCAGGCACGAGCTAGACACCAAAACCTTCATCCTCCAGGAACTCCTCTTCTGGGTTTGGGAAAAATTGAGCAAGACTGAGTACAACCACCGTACTCAACAAGACACACCCACAAGTGCAGAATAAATGCAAGGGAGTACAAAGGAGTTATACTATAAAGGGTTAGGGTTGCAGTAAACAGCATTTAAAGATACTTAGTTGCTCAAAGCTATTTTGTAAACACGATTCTAGAACTATACAATATTATTTATCAAGGCCGTGCACCCACACGAACCTGCCTTAACCCAAGGCCTACGATGATTCAGACCGAACCGGCAACCCGACCCTGGGTCCCAGCTCGTCCCAAGCCAACCCAGGCCAACCATTCCACATTTTAGTTGTTAAGTAGGTTTTAAGAATTAAAACACTAACTTGGGTACATTGCTCGGCTTGCCCATAACCGAGGGCGCGGCTATTCGAATAGATTATACTCTGATCAGAGGTGTACATCTTTACCCACAAGACACATCTTCCTCACGTGCAACCACGTGCCACATACCACCACGGTATACAGACGGAAGACGTGACATAGTTTCCAACCCATCCTAGCCATAGACAAGAGTACCGACCCAATCCCACCTACGGCCGGAACCCCCGGGACAGGCAGGCAGGACTGAGCCCCTAGCAGCAGGACACCGGCCCTGTGCCATGACATCTCGACTACCGGGCCGCAGCTCGTGTAGCCTTCATTTGTCCTAGAGATGTCCATCGACCCCCGACTTCGTCCATCTCCATCCGTGTACTTTTGTTTATAACCAGACTGAGCCACAAACTAAGCCTTACCCACTAGACATGTGGAAGTACGGTAGTGCTTTGCAACAGAGGCCCGAAGACCGGTCCTTATATGGCCGAGGTGCTACTATCAAAACCATGCACCCCGAGCCCAGCCTAAAACCATTTTGGAGATTTTGAATAGAAGGAGCGGTGTGAAGCCAATTCCACAAAGTCTAGAGTTGTAAAATCGCCTAATGTTACCTAATTAAACAGCGAAGCATCTACCTAAAATCATACTAGTGATACCATGAGTAGAGTGTCCACTAGTTGGGGTTTTGTTTATTCTAGGGTGAACAAGGAAATAATAACAATAACAATATTAAGGTCATAACAAAGGTAAATAGGCATGGCTAAATAAAACAGTGATAACGCGGGAATTTAAATAAAGCGATAATGCAATAATTTAAATCAACATAATTTTATAAACTGGGATTCAATATGTTCAAAGATGATGTGACTTGCCTTGCTCGCTTTCCCAAACGTCGGCTTCAACCTCCACGAAGAGCGGATCTTCCGAAGCTGCAGCGTCTACACGACCAACGGAAAAGAAAAGGCTTTTACTCTAATAAACTCCATATAACAAGCAGAAACAAAGCACAAAAATGGGTTCTTGACTTCTTAAGGAAAAATTAGAGACTTGAACGGTCCAATTCCGAGTTCAAATGGCCAAGTTATGGCCATTTGAAGTTTATATGCTCTTTAAATGAATATTTGCGAATTTCTTCATTTAAATTTTAACTTAAAAATGGATTTATTGCGTCAGCCGAGGGGAGGGGCGCGCGGACAGGGTCCACGGGAGTGGGGCCCACGCGGCAGCCTCACGGTCCACGGTGGACCGGGCGCACCCGGGCTCGCACCGACCGGCGCCGTGGGTCCCACGCGTCAGCCGCACCCGAGGGCGCGGGCGGCTGACGGCCGGGCCCCACATGGCAGCCGCGGGACGCGCTCGAAGGCGGCCACGCCGGCACAGCCGACGGGAGGTGGCGCACTCGTGCCCCGATTGTCGCCGCCGGCGACCACCGGCGCGGCGGAGAGGCGCCCGAGAGAGGGAAGGGAAGGGGGAAACGAATCGGCGGTCCACGGCTCACCCCGGGTCGACGGCGACGACGGGAACGGCGACCGGAGCGGAGGAAGGCGGCGGCGCGGCTCGGGTAGACGGGGACGGCGGCGTTCCGGCGATCGGCGACCGAAACGGAGAGGTGGACGAGGTCGGCGAGGACGCGGCGAAGCCGAAGGAGACGGCGCCGAAGCGGGAGACGGTCCGGGGCGACGACGGCGACGGACCGGAGCTCGGCGGTGACGGCGGAGAGAGAGAGCGACGGCGCGAGCTCGATTCCGGCGGAGAGAGAGAGCGGCGAGGGTCGGAAACGGCGGAGGGAGGCACGGGGAGTGTTTATATAGGGTTGGGAGGGGGAGAGAGTGGCCGGATGTGGGGGAAACGGGCGCGGAAGATCCGGCCGCCATTGATGCGCCGGCGAGGTTAGGGGGAAAGTTTCCGAACGAATCCGAGGGAGAGAGGGAGGGAAAAATGGGGGGAAAGAGGGAGGGAATCACGGGGAATATTTCCCCCCTCTTGATTGCACGCGGGGCGGACGGGAGCGGCGGGATTTGCGGCGGCGGCGGCGCTAGGGCACAGGCGAGGCGGCGGGAGCGGCGGGAGGAAGGGGATGACGGGTGGGCCCCACCCGTCAGCGAGGGAGGCGGGCGGGCCCGCCCGTCAGCGGCACGCGCGCGGGGAGGAGGCCGGATGGGCCGCGGGGAGAGGAGAGGGAGGGGGAGGGAGCTGGGCCGAGCCGGCCCAAGGGGGAGAGGGGGATGGAAAGGGAACTTTTTAGGGTTTTTCTTTTTATAAAACCTTTTTAACTTTGTTTATTTCTTCTTAATTATTATTTGTGCTCTGAAAATTCCACTAAAATTTATTTACGCATTTTAGGCTTTTAGGAAATATACAAAAATCCTCCAAGCCTTATTTGACTTTTAACTTTGCACATTTTAATTGTTGGAGGCTTTCACACGGATTTTACTTATTCTATGCATAATTTCGAGGATGTATTTTAGAGTCGTTTTGGGACGCGACACAAGTGATAGGTTCAGCAGTAGTCCTATTCAGGCGGAAGTGATCCCACCATTCAGAGGCAGGGCCATGCAACTGGTGTGATGCAAATGAGACCTTCTCCTGATCGGTGCACTGAAGCAAATCCAACTTCTTCTCTATGGCATGCAGCCAATCACCAGCTTCAACAGGATTAGTGGTGCTAGAGAAAACAGGCGGCCTTACACGAAGAAATTCTGCTAACTTGTTCTGGGGAGGTGCATGGTTATTTCCTTGGTTTTGCTGGTTCTGAAGTTGCTGCATCATCATGTTCATAAGCTGTGTCTGTTGAGCAAGAACTTGGGCAAGTGTGGGATTCTCTCCATTGTTGTTGTTATTGTTGTTGTTGGGGCCATTCCCGTTGCTGCGAGTGTTCACCATCTGGCATGGGCAGGGCACAAGAAGAGAAACCGAGGAAAACTACTTAGGACAGGGAATTACTTTAACTTTTATTGATCTTAACTGAGTTTCATTATTACAAAACTGAAGACTCTCACACCACTAAACTCACCAACTTCCTAACACTCAAAAGCAAACAAACGCATGCACTTACATCCCACCCCTGATGTAAATCACATGCGAGACACACACAAGCAAACTTAAAACAAGCAAACTAACACAACGATCTAAAACAACGGTTAGACATGGCACTCTAGTTCTTCCGAGCATCGGAGGTCGATTGAAGGCTCGTTCGGCTCATCTTCATCATCTTGAGTAGCTACCCACTCAATCTTGGAATGGGTGCGCTTGGATTCTTCTTCTTCATCATCACTTATGATGATGACCGGAGGATCCGCTAGAGCTGTTGTAACATCTTTCTCCACCACACGGACCTTTGGCGCCAATTGATAGCGAGGGACAAATAGAGCTCTCTTCCTTGTGGTGAGACGAATCCTGGCCTTCTGCGGCGGTGCTTCTCCCTTCAATGCGGCTAGTTCCTTCTCCAAACGATCCACCTTGTCCTCTAGCTTGCAAATCTTACCACGATTCCGATCTTCACGATCTTGAGCCGCTAACACGGTCTCCGCACGGGTTTCATCCATAGCCCACAGCATCTCAACCAAATGCCTTGTAGTAGCATCATTCTCAATTCCTTCAGTCTCAAGGTAGCTGCCACGGTCACTTCCCTGTGGTTGGCGAGGATGGTAACGATACTCAGTGTCGGCCAACTGATCACTATAGCGATCACGGAGCTCTCCTATGGCGATCCTTGCCACCTCCTGACATGCATGGATGTAGTTTCTTCCTCCAGCTTCGAACATCACTGAGGGGATATCTTCACTATTACTGTTCAAGGTGACTTTGACTCGGCACTTCTCTTCATGACGATCATGAGGAATCTGGGCATAAAAAGGGACAGTCCCAAATCCTATGACAAAGGACATCGTACGCAACTCCTGGACAAAACCCTCAACACCAAACAAGTACTCAGGCTTGTAGCGCGGCATCTAAAGACAAGTGAAAAGAGGGAGTTAAGACATTTATCCAATTAATAGCACAAGTTTTTGGATTAATTTGAATAAAGTTAGAAAATCAAAGTAAAAGGTAAGTAAATAAAGTAAACCAAGCTTGCAAGATAAGTTGAAACAGTTGGAAACAAGGTCACAAATTTTGTACTTTTGAATAACAGGTTTCAAAAGAAATGAAAGAAAGTTATAAAATCAACATGCTTAATTTATTTTGTTGCAGCATGATTAAATAAAGCAATATTGTAAAACTTTTGCTGGTAAAATGAGCCATTAGTACAGTAATAGATGTACAGTACTAATAACACTGGAATAAATTTTGAATGAGAACCATTAAAAGAGATTATGAAGTGCATGTGCCATTAGTTTGGTTTAATTAAAAGAGAAAGGGAGGAGAACAGTTCTACTTTTCCAATATTTTTAGAGGGCTTCTATGGGTAACCATTTGGCATAACCTAGGGTCAAGGGGGCTCTGATACCAACTTGTCACGCCCGGAATTTCTATCCAAAATTCCAAACGCTTACATGTGTGTGAACCCTCGTCCAGGAATCAGCCGAGGCACACAATAACAAATTGATAATAGAGTACAATTATTACTCTAATTAATAAGCGAATCAAATGTCATTACAGAGGTAGATAGTTCCTCTCAATCAATAAAGATCTAAGCAGCGGAAAATAAGATAAACGGCGCAGACGGCTCCACTCCACAGGCAGCTTGACCAAGGCTACACGTAATCCTCCACACCATCTGTCACACCCTGAAAATTCAAAATATATAAATTGTTGTTTAACTGGAATTTTTTAGAAATAATTTTAAAAGTCTTGAAGAGAAGATCTAATTTTAATTAATAAATTCCAATATAAAATGGGGCCAGATAAAATTTCATTAAATACTTTGCTTAATTCTATAATTCCTAGATTTTTCTGGGATTTATTTGAGCTAAGGAAGTATTTTTAATAAATGGAATTGCATTTCATGAATAATTTAAATTGAAAAAGGTTTTAAAAAGTCTTCTTTTGGCTTTGGGCCGAAAGTCGGCCCAAAACCCTCTCTTCTCTCTCCTCGGCCCAGCCGGCCCAGTCCGCCGCGCGCGAGCGCACGTCCGCCCGCTGACAGGTGGGGCCCACCTGTCCGGATCGTCGTCCTCCTCGGGCCGAAACCCTAGCTTTGCCGCCGCCGCCGCCGCTTTCCAATCCGGCCGTTCCTTTCCTTCTCCGGCCGAATTGATAGAGGGGAAATGATCTCCGGGATCTCCTCTACCTTTTCTTCTTTGGAAACTTCGGCTAAATCGGTTTGGAATGAGTTTGATTCGAGTTCGAATCGGATCGGCTTTCTTCTCTCCAAGTCCGAGCTTTCCTTCGCCGTTGCCGCCGCCGTGGGTTTTCGTCGTCGCCTCCGAGCCCCTTTAAAAGGACCCCCGGTGTCTCCTCTACCCGTCGCCACCCTCGCTTTCGCCTCTCGTCGCCGGAAGATCCCTAGCGCCGTGCAACCTTGTGCCGCCGTCGCCACCGTCGCTCCAGCCGTCGCCGTCGCTCGGGAAGACCGCCGTCCTCGTCCGCCCCTTCGCTGCCGTCGGAGACCGCCGGAGCATCGTCGCCGTCGTCAAGCCGAAGAGCGCCGCCGTTTCAACCTCGTCGCCGTCGCCGTCCGTTGGTCCTCCGCCGTCGCTTTGGTCGCCGGTGAGTTCGCCGTGCCGTCCGCTACCCGTTGGTGCCTTCCGTCCGCGTCGCCGTGCCGTCGTTCGCCGGCGAGCATGCAAGCCCGAGCCGCCGAGCCGCCGCCGCCGGTGGTGACGTCATCGCTGACGTCATCGGGGCCGTTCGCTGTGAGCCGGTCGTAGACCGATCGATCTCGGCCGTCCGTTTTGGATTGGTTCGATCTCGGCCGTCCGTTCGCGTGAACCGTCGCTCGTGCGCCCGGTCCACCAAACCCTAGCCGCTGACGCAATAAACCTCTTTTCCTTTTCAAAAATAATTCATTATTGCGTCATAATTCAATTTAAATCGATATAAGTGTTTTAATCCGATTTAATCTTCAAAAATTCATAACTAATTCATCTTAGCTCCGATTTAGTTGGTTCAAGTCTCTAAATTTTTCTAAAATTGAGATTTACACATTAAAAATATCCACATGTACTGTTCATGCTTGTTTATGTGCTGTTTTGGTGATTTTGCTCTTTTCTGCTTAGATTCCGTCGTTTCCGGAGAGTCCGTTTTCGCAGAAGAAGAGTTTGAAGAGTTCCAAGGCCAGCAAGGCAAGTCACACAGATCCCAAACAACCCTTTGAGCATGTTGATCCTATTTAAAGCTATTGTTTCTATTCAACTATTGCATCTATTTTCGAATGTCATTGGGTAGAATTGACCTATTCTTTGTTATGGCCCTTTTGTACATTGATTACCTTATTCCTTGATACCTTGGGATATTATAATTTGACTAGTTGAGCTTTATTTATATTGGTTCAACTAGATATTAGATATAATTGCTTAGCCCTGCTTAGAAACATTAGCTCACTTATGGGATAACTAATGATTCACTATTATTTAATGATGGTTTCATGATAGTTCACGATGGTCTTTCGTGATTAGTTAATTAATTAATGTGCCAACTAAAACCTGGTAATGGTGGGTTGTGAGCACATGGTTTTGTTGGTCGTGCTCATGACAATTAAGGACCGGTTCACGAGTTTCGGTTGTGAAACATTAACCGTGCCAACCACAAGCCAGCATGGGCAACGGCTTTATCTTTTGTATAGCATGGTTCATTGCGGGGCACCAGACTGAGAAGTGGCGGAGATAAGCCCACGGGGGTCGCTGGGGAGTCCATGCCTTGTTTATAAGGGGGTGATTATGATCCAGGAAGGTGCGCTGCAGTGGATTGTGTTATGCGAGGGGTATTGTCACAACTCCTTTCCGAGATACCGTGGTGGTATTGAGGCACATGGTGACATGATGTGGGGTTGTGTCTTGTGGGTACAGTGGTACACCTCTGGCCAGAGTAAAACTATTCGAATAGCCGTGCCCGCGGTTATGGGCGGGTCTAACAATGTCTTTCGTGATTAGTCTCACACCTCTCATCATTGTAAAAGATGCTTAAACTGGTAATAATTTGTTTAGCTCCTGGTTCGGAATGGTATATTCCTGGTTTGGAGATAGAACTGTGCAGCCGGGGTGGTTGTTCAGAATGGTTGGGCCTATACAACAGGGTATGTTGTATAGCGTTGGATTAATATTGTTTAATTACTTAACTGTTTTATCAAATTCTCAAATGTTTGTTAAATGCTGCTTTTGCAAATGCAACCCTATTATGTCATCCTTTGTTATCCTGTGCACTTGCATATTTGCCGCGTGGCTTGCTGAGTATGTCATATACTCACCTTGCAATCATTCATCAGAGGAAGAGTTCTACAATGAGGCTGATGGTGTGGAGGATTAGGTGTAGCCTTGGTCAAGCTGCCTGTGGAGTGGAGCCGTCTGCGCCGTTTATTTATTTTCCGCTGCTTAGATCTTTATTGATTGAGAGGAACTATCTACCTCTATAATGACAGTTTATTCGCTTATTAATTAGAGTAATATTTGTACTCTATTATCAATTTGTTATTGTGTGCCTCGGCTGATTCCTGGACGAGGGTTCACACACATGTAAGCGTTTGGAATTTTGGATAGAAATTCCAGGCGTGACACTGATCTTGCACCCAAACCAACCTCAGAAGAAAAGGTGTGTGCAATGACAGAGAAAATTGTTTGTGAATTTGGAAAAGTGACTAAGAAACCATCAAAGGGGCAAAGCGCAAAAAACCCGAGAAGAATACGAAACAAGGGGATAGTAAGAAGCAAGATGATAGTTCGAAACCAGATGATAAAGTCCCTCCCCCATTCAAGAAGCATTCCATATTTTTTAAGTACCTCCTGTACTAGAAAGATCTGGAGGCTCGACATGCCATAGACGTCATGCATCTAGAGAAGAATGTGTTTGACAATATAGTTGGAACATTGTTGGACATGCCGAACAAGACTAAAGATGGTCTGTAATCAAGGATAGACCTAGTCGAGATGGGAATCAGGGAAGAGTTACACCCTCAAGAAGGAGAAAAAAATGGCAAAGTATATCTTCCACGAGCCTGTTTCACACTGACACCTGAGGAGAAGAAGTCATTTTGCAACTCACTCCGTGATGTCAGAGTGCCCATAGGTTTCTCATCAAACATCAGTCGACTAGTTTCAATGAAAGATTTGTCGGTATCTAGTTATAATTCACACGACTGTCATGTCTTGCTCACCGTGTTTCTTGCAATTGCAATAAGGGCCATAAAACCGCAGCATTTAAAGGTTGCTATCACAAGGTTGTGCTACTTTTTCAACGCAGTGTCATAGAAGGTCATTAGTCTCGAAGAGTTAGGAAATCTCCGTACATTCGCACATGAGACACAGTGCCAACTTGATATGTGTTTCCCTCCGTCATTTTTTGATATGATGGAGCACCTCATTGTTCACATAGTGCCGCAGATGGTTGCGCTTGGCCCATTGTACTGTCGCGACCGAGAAAATTGCATTTTCCCGAACGCTAGTGTATTAATCCCCGTCCCAGGAAAAGCCGGGGTACACCATACAAACATGATATAAAAGACACATCTTTATTATATCGATAATATTTACATTATTACAAAGGCACTTAAGGCCTGACAATCAAAAATAAACAGCAGCGGACTAGCGGGCCTACGGCTCCATCTTCACAGGCGCTCAACTTGGGTATAAGCCAGGACTCCACCTAAGACTTCTTCTCCAAAGCTTCTCTTACTGAAGGGGGAAAAGATTGAGCAAGAATGAGTACAACCACAGTACTCAGCAAGCCACACCGGAGATGCATAATTAATGCAAGGGAGTACAAGGGGATAATAATATAGGGGTTAAGTTTTGCAGTAAACAGCATTTAAAAGTCACTTAGTTGCCCAAAGCCATTTTATAAAGACGATCCTAGAGCTACACAGTATTATTAATCAAGGCCGTGAACCCACACGAACCTGCCTTAACCCAAGGCCTACGATGATTCAGACCGAACTGGCAACCCGACCCTGGGTCCCAGCTCGTCCCAAGCCAACCCAGGCCAACCATTCCACATTTTAGTTGTTAAGCAGGTTTTAAGAATTAAAACACTAACTTGGGTACATTGCTCGGCTTGCCCATAACCGAGGGCGCGGCTATTCGAATAGATTATACTCTGATCAGAGATGTACATCTTTACCCACAAGACACATCTTCCTCACGTGTAACCACGTGCCACATACCACCACGATATACGGACGGAAGACGTGACATAGTTTCCAACCCATCCTAGCCATAGACAAGAGTACCGACCCAACCCCACCTACGGCCGGAACCTCCGGGACAGGTAGGCAGGAATGAGCCCCCAGCAGCAGGACACCAGC
The DNA here is from genome assembly GCF_034140825.1 of Oryza sativa Japonica Group. Lineage (NCBI taxonomy): Eukaryota > Viridiplantae > Streptophyta > Magnoliopsida > Poales > Poaceae > Oryza > Oryza sativa. The sequence goes on along the minus strand of NC_089035.1, from coordinate 12,489,947 downwards.
CCTGTGCCATGACATCTCGACTACCGGGCCGCAGCTCGTGTAGCCTTCATTTGTCCTAGAGATGTCCATCGACCCCCGACTTCGTCCATCTCCATCCGTGTACTTTTGTTTATAACCAGACTGAGCCACAAACTAAGCCTTACCCACTAGACATGTGGAAGTACGGTAGTGCTTTGCAACAGAGGCCCGAGCTTAATCCTTATAGTGGCCGGGGTGCTACTTCCCACAACTGGCATGCACCCAAACCCCACCGAAAAACAGGTTTTAGGGGCTTTGAAAGAGGAAGAGAGGGGATGTCCAATTCCACCATAATCCAACAATTCCATAATGTCCAAATGATATGAGAATTCCCAAAGTCTAAAGTTATAAAACCACCTAATGTTGCCTAATTAATCAGCGAAGCATCTACCTAAATTCATACTAGTGGAACCATGAATAGAGTACCCACTAGTTGGGGTTTTGTTTTCCTAGGGTGAACAAGGTAATAATAACAATAGCAATAATAAGGTCTTAACAAAGGTAAATAGGCATGGCTAAATAAAACAGTGATAACGCGGGAATTTAAATAAAGCGATAATGCATTAATTTAAATCAAAATAATTTTATAAACTGGGATTCAATATGCTCAAGGATGATGTGACTTGCCTTGCTCGCTTTCCCAAACGTCGGCTTCAACCTCCACGAAGAGCGGATCTTCCGAAGCTGCAGCGTCTACACGACCAACGGAAAGGAAAAAGGCTTTTACTCTAATAAACTCCATATAACAAGCAGAAACAAAGCACAAAAATGGGTTCTTGACTTCTTAAGGAAAAATTAGAGACTTGAACGGTCCAATTCCGAGTTCAAATGGCCAAGTTATGGCCATTTGAAGGTTATATGCTCTTTAAATGAATATTTGCGAATTTCTTTATTTAAATTTAATTTAAAATCGGATTTATTGCGTCAGCCGAGGGGAGGGGCGCGCGGACCGGGTCCACGGGGGTGGGGCCCATGCGGCAGCCTCACGGTCCACGGTGGACCGGGTGCACCCGGCTCACACCAGCCGGCGCCGTGGGTCCCACGCGTCAGCCGCACCCGAGGGCGCGGGCGGCTGACGGCCGGGCCCCACATGGCAGCCGCGGGGCGCGCCCGAAGGCGGCCTCGCCGGCACAGCCGACGGGAGGCGGCGCACCCGCGCCCCGTTGGTCGCCGCTAGCGACCACCGGCGCGGCGGAGCGGCGCCCGAGAGAGGGGAGGGAAGGGGGAAGCGAAACGGCGGTCCACGGCTCACCCCGGGTCGACGGCGGCGACGGGAACGGCGACCGGAGCGGAGGAAGGCGGCGGCGCGGCTCGGGTAGATGGGGACGGCGGCGTTCCGGAGGTTGGCGACCGAAACGGAGAGGTGGACGAGGTCGGCGAGGTCGCGGCGAACCCAAAGAAGGCGACGCCGAAACGGGAGAAGGTCCGGGGCGACGACTGCGGCGGACCGGAGCTCGGCGACGACGGCGGAGAGAGAGAGCGAAGGCGCGAGCTCGATTCCGACGGGGAGAGGGAGCGGCGAGTGGCGGAAACGGTGGAGGGAGGCACGGGGAGCGTTTATATAGTGTTGGGAGGGGGAGAGAACGGCCGGATGAGGGGGAATCGGCCGCGGAAGATCCGGCCGCCATTGATGCGCCGGTGAAGTTTAGGGGGAAACGTTTCCGAACAAATCCGAGGGAGAGAGAGAGGGAAAAGTGGGGGGAAAGAGGGAGGGAATCACGGGGAGTGATTTCCCCCTCTTTATTGCGCGCGGGGATGGCGGGAGGCGGCGGGATTCGCGGCGGCGGCGGCGCTAGGGCGCGGGCGGGGCGGCGGGAGCGGCGGGAGGATAGGGATGACAGGTGGGCCCCACCCGTCAGCGAGGGTGGCGGGCGGGCCCGCCCGTCAGCGGCGCGCGCGCGGGGAGAGGCCGAGTGGGCCGCGGGGAGAGGAGGGAGAGGGGAGGGAGATGGGCCGAGCCGGCCCAAGGGGGAGAGAGGGGGGAAAAAAGGACTTTTTAGAGCTTTTCTTTTTATAAAATCATTTTAACTTTGTTTATTTCTTAATAATTATTATTTGTGCTCTGAAAATTCCACTAAAATTTGAGGGCTCTTTTTAGACCAAGGAGAATTTAACAAAAATTCTCCGGGCCACATTTGAATTTTTCTTGTACGTATTTTAGTGTTTGCCAATTTCTTTTCAAATTTTAATTAATTCTATTATTCCTTTTAGAAAATGATTTTTATTTCGGGATGAATTTATCAGGACGTGACATTGTACCTCCATCAAATGTGGTCATATGAGCGTTACATGGCGGTTTTGAAGGGTTATGTCCGAAATCGTGCACATCCAGAGGGATCAATGGTTGAGGGTTATAGTACTGAAGAGGTTGTCGAGTGCTGAATCGATTACCTCAAAGATGGATATGCAATTAGAGTACCTGTGCCCCAACACGAGGGCAGATTGAGTGGCAGAGGAACGATAGGAAAGAAGAGATTCGTCACCCATGATCACAAATCATTCCAAGAAGCTCACTTCAGCTTGCTTCATCAGTTTGCTATCGTTGAGCCGTACATCGATCAACATATCGAACTAATACGAGCTAACAATAAGGGTCGCACCACCGAGTGGATAATGAAAGAACACAAGCGTCTCTTCATAGATTGGTTGCAAGACCTAGACTTACCTGAGGGACAAACTACCGATGAAATAACTATGAAGCGGTTGGCTTGTGGTCCATCAACTACAGTAAATTCTTGGCAGGGATATGACATTAATGGATACTCGTTTAGTACAAGAGCCCAAGATAATAAGACCTGTACGCAAAACAGCGGTGTCCGTGTGGAGGCAATTGATGAAGCCGGGGAAAAACAATCATACTTCGGGTTTATTGAAGAAATATGGGAAATCGACTATGTGCACACAATGTAATTCCCCATATTTAAGTGCCAGTGGGTAAAATACCCGAACGGGGTCAATGTTGATAAGTTCGGTCTTACTGTTGTTGACCTAGCGAGTGTGGGTCACAAGGATGACCCTTGGGTACTCGCCAATCGCGTGGCACAAGTGTTTTACGTGAAAGACCCATCAAATTTGAAGAAAGATATAGTGCTACCAGGGAAACAAAAGATATTGGGAGTGGATGGGGTTGAAGATGTCGAAGATTACAATCAATACGATAGTATGCCACTTTATAGTCAGTTTGTACAGAAGATTAAGAATGTCGAGACATCTACTCAGAAGATCGTGAAGCCTTACATGTGCATGGACGGTGTGGGAAAAAATGTTAAAGGGTAATGATTGTTGAGTCGCATGTAAGCATATAAGAAGTTAGTAGTTATGTAATGGTGGTATGTAAAGTGATTTGTGATCATATCGCAAATTGACGAACAATTGCACGCAGCATTTTGCATATTAGTTTGTACTAATTTTATGTGCAATTACCATTTGTAGGGTAACATTTACAGTTTTTTATTTTTTAAAAGTTTTTTTAAAAGAGGTTTAAATTTTAGTAGCATTTTGTTATGTTCACTTACCATTGTTTGAAAACTTATTTTAAAAAGTTTTAGAACAATGGTAAGTGCACATATAAGTAATATAAATGTTTGAAACATTTAAGTAATATTTACATTTGAAAAGTAGTAATACTAAGGTTTATCTATTTGTATGTACAATTACCATTTTTATTACAACTACTGTAGACATTTTCAAATCACAAAAATAATTTTAAAATAATTCTGAAATAGAAAGAGTTAGTCCTGCAAAAATCTTCGCAGGAGAGCGGTCCGCCTGCGAAGATTATTATGCCGAGTAGGGTTTACATCTTCGCAGGCGGACCGTCCGCCTGCGAAGATAGTAAAAACGATCTTCGCAGGCGGACCGCCCGCCTATGAAGATCGTTACCCTATATAAGGGCAAGCCCGCAGCGCCAAAATTTCTATGTCCAGGCGGGAACCCTAGAAATTTTGGCGCCGTCAGGCTGCCAAATTTTTTCGCCTCTGTCGTCCTCCGCCGCCGCCCGCCTGCGACCTTCACCCTCCAACCGTCGTCCTCCACCGCCGCCGACCATCGTCCTCCGCGCGCCGCCGGCCTTCGAGCTCGCACCGGCCTCGTGCTCCACCACGCCGCCGGCTGTCGATCCAGCTCCACCGCCGCCCGGCCGCTCCACCGACCGTGCCTCTGCCGCCGCTCCACCGCTCCGCCGCCGTTCCACCGCTCCTCCGCCGCCGCCGCCGTCCACCACGCGCGCGCAAGATCGCACACTAGTGCTCCACCACCGCCGGCCGCTTCCCCCCGGCCCCTCCACCTCGCCGCCGACCTCTCCACTGCCGCCGGCTGCTCCACAGCCGCCGCCGCCATCTCTCTCTCTCTCTCACAGTCGTCCACGAGCGGCTTCATCATCGGCCTTTCGTCGTCCACGGGCGAAGACGTACTCGGCCGAACGGCTTCGTCGGCCGGTTCGTCGTCCACGGCCGAACCTCGTCGTCGGCCCTTCCTTCGTCGTCCACGACCGAAGCTCATCGTTGGCCGTTCGTCGTCCACTGACATGTGTGCATGTGGGTGTTCCTTTTTATATATGTGTGCATGTGGGTGTGAGGGGGTATATATGTGTGTGCATGTGGGTGTGAATGGGAATGAGGGGTGGGTGATATGTGAACGAGGGGTTATATGTGATTGTGAATGTGAATTTGGGAATGTGGGTGATATGTGAATGAAATTGGGAGGGTATGTTCAATTTTGCAGGATATGTGAATTGGTCAAATTTTTTAAATAACATATAGGAGGGTATGTTAACATTTTTTAAAAAAAATTGTGGAGGATATGTTTAAATTTGTAAGTACTAATTTAGCATTATTAATTTAGCATAATAGTAAGTACTAATATATAACATTTCGCAATTTAAATTTGTTTGTACTAATTAATTTAGCATAATAGTAAGTAGTAATTAATTTCGCAATTTAAATTTGTTTGTACTAATTAATTTAGCATAATAGTAAGTACGAATTAATAACATTTCGCAATTTAAATTTGTTTGTACTAATTAATTTAGCATAATATTAAGTATAATTAATTACATTTCGCAATTTCATTTTGTTTGTACTAATTAATTTAGCATAATAGTAAGTATAATTAATTACATTTCAAAATTTAATTTTGTTTGTACTAATTAAATTAGCATAATAGTAAGTACTAATTAATAGCATAAGTACTAATTAATAACATATCTATTCTAGCATAATAGTAAGTGGTAATTAATTTCGCAATTTAAAGTTGTTTGTACTAATTTGAGTAATTTAAAATGTGGAGGATAACTTTTTTTTTATGTTAGAGGTTTGAAACGATGGCCGATAGTACTAAGGGGACTGAAGAGAAGGGTTTAGGGGAGCAAGAGCAGTCCCTTGCTGTTGTGGTTGCTCCGGAACCAATGGTTCCACCAGAAGATAGTTCTGGCAGCGATATAGCTCACGAAGCGATCCTTGTCCAAGCCCAAGCCCGAATAGAAGGAAAAAGGGCGACGGTGAAGAAGGCGACAAAGACTACATTCCCCCTAAAGAAGCGGTAAGTAAACTTAATATGTAAACTGTTCACCGTGATAACTATTAGCCCGAGCTAATTCAAAACTTTCATGTATACCTTCTCGTAGGAAACGGCGCCATGGCGATCAAAACGGCAGCCGAAGAAAAAAGTTCCGTTGCAAATTGACGAGGTACCAGCTAACACAACCGGCTCAAAGAAAAGCGAACGGTCAGCTAAGGCGAAGAAAAGCAAGCGCGAGAGAAGCGTAAATAGAAAGGATGAAGGGTTCCATGTTGTTACCCATGTTTCGCCAAAAGGAGAGCCGCTCGCCCCTAAGACGGCACGTGCGAAATTCAGTTCACAGTGTGGCATAATAGTAACAGAAAAGATCCCCATCACGGTCAAGGACTGGGATCATATATCGAATGGGGATAAGGAAGTCCTATGGAAAGAGTTGAAGAAAATCTTTCAGTTCCCGGATGGATCAGAGGCAGCAGTGAGGAATTGTGCACTGCAAACAATGGCCAAGTCTTGGCATGGTTGGAAAACCACCTTGAACACGAAATTTGTGAAGACGGGACGCACACCGTTTTCGACGTATGCCAACATAACCCCGAATCAGTGGGACGACTTTCTGACGTTGAAGAACTCCCTGGAAGAAATTCAAAGGAGCCAAAAGTATGCAGAGTTGGCCAAGAAGAACAAATTTCCTCATCACTTAGGCTCCGTGGGATACGCACCAAAGTTGAGCAGTGGACAAAAGAGGAGGAGGAAATGAGGAAGAAGGGGCAACCGGTACCAATGGAGGAATGGACACAGAGATCAAGGAACTGGGCAAGAGCTAGAACTCCTAAGATCACGGATGAAGGAAAAGTATCGTTTGAAGATCCGGTGCTGCAGAGCGTTGCCGATAAAATAGAGAATTTATCCAGTTCACAGAAGAAAGGATTTTTCAAGCCTAAGAGGGAGAAAGATGTGCTAAGTACGGCGCTGGGTACTCCTGAGCATGGGGGAAGGGTTCGAGGTGTGTCGAGCAAGATGAGTTGGAAGGAAGGGTTCAAACATGACCCCCACAAGAAGCGTGAAGCGTACAAGGATAAACTTAGAGACGAAGGGGCTGCGGAGTTTGAAAGGCAAATGATGGATTTCTGCGTCAAGCACATGATTTTGCCTCACCCCGAAAGCAAAGAACCTGAGCCAGATTACCCCTTCGATGACCTCAAGGCGAATACACCCTGCAGATTGCATGTTCCCATTGGACGCTTCGGGAAAACTCTTGAGGCCGCTACAGCCATTGCTATCCCTGGGAGAACATACAACGAAGAGTTCATACCCGATGTGTATGCCAAGGTGTAGCTGCAAGTGGTCCACGAAGGGTTTGAGTCCTACGACATTGACTTCCCGACTGCAGATGGTGTATCCGTACTTGGGGATGCGGTCGATCTTGTAATTCTCTGGCACAAGAATCACATATCCTTTGGATTGGGCACTGACGCCACGCAAAAACCTGTGGTGCCAAAACCGGGGTTGGGAAAATCTCCGAGATCTCCTAAGAGGAAGGTGACTGATAAGGTGGAGGAACCCGAGATGCAAAAGGAAAATCCAGTGCGGAAAGTGCCACCGAAGATTGCAGTGCCAGAGGCAGCCATGGAGATTCCAGTGCCGGAAGTGCCCATGGAGATTACAGTGGCAGAACCAGAGGTGCAATTTGTGGCATCAGTCGGGTCAGAAATAGAAGAAGTACCAGGATTGGAATGAGACGGTACAGAGCCAAAAATATTTGAAGACCCTTCTCCTGCGAAAGACCCCGAGGTGCAAGAGACCACGGTCCCTGAGAAGGCCACTACCAGTTCTGAGGTGCCTAGAGTGCTTAGGAGCCACGACTCCAAGTCCAAAGATGAGAACAAGGAGAAATTCATGGTAACCGTCTGCAGAGGGGGTAAGGAACGTGCCAAGCTCAGAGATGATGGCCCCTAGAAGGCCGCTGAACTAGCCGGGCCAACATACTTCGCAACCGATGATTGCCCGGAAAAGTACGAACATGGAAAAGCACTCTTGCCGGAATGGGCACTGAACGAAGGACCATGGGAGATGAAAAGGTTACATACCTTCTACATGGAGGCCAGCAAGAAAGGCTTGGGCAATATAACAGCTCGATCACCGGCATATTGTTTCGGCGAAGAATGTTACGTATGGCTAGATTTCTCAGATCTCCACGCCATATATAGTCGGGATAAGATGGACGTCAACTACGTCGGTGTTTGGTGCATGTGAGTATGAGTTTTAATTAATTATATGAAAAATATGTACAATACAAATCCATGTGATTGTTACTAACAAACTTCTTCTGTAGGATGCAATACATGGATGCTAAGAAGACAAAAGAACCTATCGGCTTCTTGGATCCAACTCGGATCTACCAAACACATCATACCGTGAGGCTAGCACCAGGGTTAGACCAGCTGAAGGACAAGACTCCAAAAGAGATAGCTGAATACAAGAAGGGCTTGCACAAGGAGAAATTGATTACTGTCGCACAGTACATTGGACGAGCCTTCTTGCACTTTCAAAATAAGAGAGTCGTCATAGCCACTTATAATTTTAAGTCGGGTACATTTATCTTCTACACATATGTCTTATTTTAGCTGGTACTAACTAACTATGTTGTTGTTAATATGTAGCGATCATTATATCTGTTTACTCATCCACCCTAAAGACAGAACCGTGGTAGTCTTGGACCCTCTCGATTACAAACACCAGTCATACAAAGAATTTCTAACAATCTTACAGTAGTAAGTGATTATGACTCTTGCATTTTTATATGAATGTATTATGAATAAATATCCTCAATATGAAATGGTACGACATCCATACAGTGCGTACCAGTACTACAAGTTCAAGGGTGGAGAACAGACCCGAACAAGGGAGAAGCTGCTAGTACGTACCTATTGGCCGTTAATACTCCACTCACTTAATGTATACCAATTGTTTCACTAATTGCAATTTTTAACTATCTTTTATGATATGTCCTGAAGTGTTACAAGCAACTGCGAGGAACGGTCCTTTGCGGGTATTACGCTTGCGAATTCCTTAGAGTTAATGGGAGGTACAGGACTAACGCGGAGGATGTAAGTCTCTATACTATGTGCTAGACAACTTCATATATTTATGATACTAATATATTGTTTATCTTCAATGCATGCAGTTGCCAAGATTAGAATGTCGAACAAGCTTTAACGATACATGCATCAAAAATGTCCAGCGTGATCTGTGTCACTTCATCCACCATGAGTGCTGTCATGTGAAAGGATATTTCTTCGACCCAGAGGGTGCCTGTCACGCCCGGAATTTCTATCCAAAATTCCAAACGCTTACATGTATGTAAACCCTCATCCAGGAATCAGCCGAGGCACACAATAACAAATTGATAATAGAGTAAAATTGTTACTCTAATTAATAAGCGAATATAAAGTCATTACAGAGGTAGATAGTTCCTCTCAAACAATAAAGATCTAAGCAGCGCAAAATAAAATAAACGGCGCAGGCGACTTGTCACGTCCTGATAAATTCATCCCGAAATAAAAATCATTTTCTAAAAGGAATAATAGAATTAATTAAAATTCGAAAAGAAATTGGCAAACACTAAAATACGTACAAGAAAAATTCAAATGTGGCCCGGAGAATTTTTGTTAAATTCTCCTTGGTCTAAAAAGAGCCCTCAAATTTTAGTGGAATTTTCAGAGCACAAATAATAATTATTAAGAAATAAATAAAGTTAAAATAATTTTATAAAAAGAAAAGCCCTAAAAAGTCCTTTTTCCCCCCCCCCCTTCCCCTCTTGGGCCGGCTCGGCCCAGCTCTCTCTCTCTCTCCTCTCCCCCGCGGCCCATCGGCCTCCTCCCCGCGCGCGCGCCGCTGACGGGCGGGCCCGCCCGCCACCCTCGCTGACGGGTGGGGCCCACCCGTCATCCCCTACCTCGCGCCGCGCCCGCCGTCTCGCCCGTGCCCTAGCGCCGCCGCCGCCGCGGAATCCGCCGCATCCCGCCGCTCCCGCGCGCAATAAAGAGGGGGAAATCACTCCCCGTGATTCCCTCCCTCTTTCCCCCCACTTTTCCCTCTCTCTCTCCCTCGGATTCGTTTGGAATCCTCCCGCAAACCTCGCCGGCGTCTTTGATGGAGCCCGAGATCGCTGCGCCGGTTTCCTTCCGCTCCGGCCGCCCTCTCTCCCTCCCAACGCTATATAAACGTTCCCCGTGCCTCCCTCCTCCGTTTCCGCCGTTCACCGCTCGCTCTCCCCGTCGAAATCGAGCTCGCGCCGTCGTCCTCTCTCTCCGCCGTCGCCGCCAAGCTTCGGTCCGCCGCCGTCGTCGCCCCGGACCTCCTCCCGCTTCGGCATCGCCTCCTTCGGCTTCGCCGCGTCCCCGTCGACCTTGTCCACTCCTTCGTTTCGCCCGCCGACCGCCGGAACGCCGCCGTCCTCGTCGACCCGAGCCGCGCCGCCGCCTCTCTCCGCTTCGGTCGCCGTTCCCGTCGTCGCCGTCGACCCGGGGTGAGCCATGGACCGCCCTTTCGTTTCCCCCTTCCCTCCCCTCTCTCGGGCGCCGCTCCGTCGCGCCGGAGGTCGCCGCCGGCGACCATCGGGGCGCGGGCGCGTCGCCTCCCGTCGGCTGTGCCGGCGAGGCCGCCTTCGGGCGCGCCCCGCGGCTGCCGTGTGGGGCCCGGCCGTCAGCCGCTCGCGCCCTCGGGTGCGGCTGACGCGTGGGACCCACGGCGCCGGCCGACGTAAGCCGCGTGCACCCGGTCCACCGTGGACCGTGAGGCTGCCGCGTGGGCCCCACTCCCGTGGACCCGGTCCGCGCGCCCCTCCCCTCGGCTGACGCAATAAATCCGATTTTAAATTAAAATTTAAATGAAGAAATTCGCAAATATCCATTTAAAGAGCATATAAACTTCAAATGGCCATAACTTGGCCATTTGAACTCGGAATTGGACCGTCCAAGTCTCTAATTTTTCCTTAAGAAGCCAAGAACCCATTTTTGTGCTTTGTTTCTACTTGTTATATGGAGTTTATTAGAGTAAAAGCCTTTTCTTTTCCGTTGGTCGTGTAGACGCTGCAGCTTCGGAGGATCCGCTCTTCGTGGAAGTTGAAGCCGGCGTTTTGGGAAAGCGAGCAAGGCAAGTCACATCATCCTTGAACATATTGAATCCCAGTTTATAAAATTATTTTTATTTAAATTATTGCATTATCGCTTTATTTAAATTCCCGCGTTATCACTGTTTTATTTAGCCATGCCTATTTACCTTTGTTATGACCTTATTATTATTGCTATTGTTATTATTACCTTGTTCACCCTAGAATAAACAAAACCCCAACTAGTGGACACTCTATTCCTGGTTCCACTAGTATGAATTTAGGTAGATGCTTCGCTGATTAATAGGACAACATTAGGTGGTTTTTATAACTTTAGACTTTGGGAATATTCATATCAAGATAAGGATTGTTGGATGAAACCCATAAGGGTACCCGCCATGCCTCTACATTGATAAGTTCGGATATACCTACAAACAGTTAAGAAGATCCAGGAGACATCAATATTTGAGAACGTAGTAGTCGATGGTTGGTAATTAGTCTATCAGGTATCAGAAAAGGGTCAAAGGTGATATGGCAGAAGAACAATTTGGATGCTCCCCATCTCGAGGAAGCACTAAAGATGATCATCGGCAATTAAACCCTAGTGGCATAGATACAGATAGCAAGCAATGTATTTCCCTGAAGGTAGTCAGTGCAGCTTTTTGACAAACCACATCAAGGTTTCACTGAAAGGCAGCAAGCCAAAGGACCTCATCGTCCCCAGAAGCGTCCGCAATCCACATTAAAGAATACCACCTGTTAGAGATAAGCCGAAAGAAGATTGATAAAAGAGATTGGCAAAGATGTTCTCTAGCATGAAAGAAGTAGGCCGAAAGGTGATTGATAAACAGAAACATGCTCTGCATCGCTCAAGGAAGACCCCTGATTGTAATTGCCCCGCAACAGTCACCTTGTCATTAAGTAAGCAAGATGACCTAGGTAAAAGTGTTTCTATGAAGGCAAAGAGTGAAATCTTCAACTCGGTATCAGATGCTACACGGAGTGAAAAGTGCAAGCACCGGTTACCAGGCAATGCCATGTCTTGGGAGATGATCCAATGGGAAAGAACACATCAAGGTTAAAGGTGTAAAGGAATACGTTGAATGCTAACTAAGGACAACCTGAAGAGAATAGTGGAAAGTAAACTGAACATAAAGAAAGTGAATCCGAGTTGTCTGTTCGTGGGAACTATTCCCAGTTATGAACCAAGTGATATGTTCGAAGATAGTCTACAGAGGTCAGATTAAAATCACATCTAACAACGAAGCTTCAAATTTGGCAGGATAATGATTAGACAATAACAAATCCAGCAATAAAGCCATTTGGGAAGACGTCAAAGTATCGCAAGTGGGATAAGTTGGTTCTCTTGGGAAGCATAATTCAAAGGCAAAGTTACCGACCCTTGCATCGAATAGCAGAAGTAGCTAGCACCCGGAGAGCAGGAAAGCTAATATGAGGCAGTTGGTGGCAAGTTAGAAGTAAATGACAAGCATGGTATTCTCATGATGACAAGCATGGTATCTTAGTAATGACAAGCTAGTGTTGACGCATGACATGAAGTGGTAACTTGTATGAGGGTGACTCCAAAGATATGAGTTATAAGAAGTTCTGGAACTGAAGCCCCATCTTCCAATGCCGCAGCCAGTCGAAATCAGCTAGAGGTGCAACCAGGGAAAAGTCATGTGAAGAGAAGATTCCATCCGCAACAGGAGGTCAAGCCAAGCAGTTCCGAGTGGTGAAGTTTTGCTGAAAGTTTGTGAAGACGGAGCGGAAGAAGTCAAACAAGAAGAGAAGACCGCCCAACCTATCTTCTTGCTAGCCTCCTTGAATCTCGGGGACGAGATTCTTGTAAGGGGGGTGGATTTGTCACGTCCTGATAAATTCATCCCGAAATAAAAATCATTTTCTAAAAGGAATAATAGAATTAATTAAAATTCGAAAAGAAATTGGCAAACACTAAAATACGTACAAGAAAAATTCAAATGTGGCCCGGAGAATTTTTGTTAAATTCTCCTTGGTCTAAAAAGAGCCCTCAAATTTTAGTGGAATTTTCAGAGCACAAATAATAATTCTTAAGAAATAAACAAAGTTAAAATGATTTTATAAAAAGAAAAGCCCTAAAAAGTCCTTTTCCCCCCCTTCCCCTCTTGGGCCGGCTCGGCCCAGCTCTCTCTCTCTCTCTCTCCTCTCCCCCGCGGCCTATCGGCCTCCTCCCCGCGCGCGCGCCGCTGACGGGCGGGCCCGCCCGCCACCCTCGCTGACGGGTGGGGCCCACCCGTCATCCCCTACCTCGCGCCGCGCCCGCCGTCTCGCCCGTGCCCTAGCGCCGCCGCCGCCGCCGATTCCGCCGCATCCCGCCGCTCCCGCGCGCAATAAAGAGGGGGAAATCACTCCCCGTGATTCCCTCCCTCTTTCCCCCCACTTTTCCCTCTCTCTCTCCCTCGGATTCGTTTGGAATCCTCCCGCAAACCTCGCCGGCGTCTTTGATGGAGCCCGAGATCGCCGCGCCGGTTTCCTTCCGCTCCGGCCGCCCTCTCTCCCTCCCAACGCTATATAAACGTTCCCCGTGCCTCCCTCCTCCGTTTCCGCCGTTCGCCGCTCGCTCTCCCCGTCGGAATCGAGCTCGTGCCGTCGTCCTCTCTCTCCGCCGTCGCCGCCAAGTTTCGGTCCGCCGCCGTCGTCGCCCCGGACCTCCTCCCGCTTCGGCATCGCCTCCTTCGGCTTCGCCGCGTCCCCGTCGACCTCGTCCATATGGAGTTTATTAGAGTAAAAGCCTTTTCTTTTCCGTTGGTCGTGTAGACGCTGCAGCTTCGGAGGATCCGCTCTTCGTGGAAGTTGAAGCCGGCGTTTTGGGAAAGCGAGCAAGGCAAGTCACATCATCCTTGAACATATTGAATCCCAGTTTATAAAATTATTTTGATTTAAATTATTGCATTATCGCTTTATTTAAATTCCCGCGTTATCACTGTTTTATTTAGCCATGCCTATTTACCTTTGTTATGACCTTATTATTATTGCTATTGTTATTATTACCTTGTTCACCCTAGAATAAACAAAACCCCAACTAGTGGACACTCTATTCCTGGTTCCACTAGTATGAATTTAGGTAGATGCTTCACTGATTAATAGGACAACATTAGGTGGTTTTTATAACTTTAGACTTTGGGAATATTCATATCATTTGGACACTATGGAATGGTTGGCTTATGTTGGAATTGGACACACACCTCCCCCTCTATTCAAAACCCCCAAAATGGTTTTAGGCTGGGCTCGAGGTGCGTGGTTGGGTTTTGCTAGTCGTACCTCGGGTACTATAAGGATTAAGCTCGGGCCTCTGTTGCAAAGCACTACCGTACTTCCACATGTCTAGTGGGTAAGGCTTAGTTTGTAGCTCAGACTGGTTATAAACAAAAGTACACGGATGGAGATGGACGAAGTCGGGGGTCGATGGACATCTCTTGGACAAATGAAGGCTACACGAGCTGCGGCCCGGTAGTCGAGATGTCATGGCACAGGGCTGGTGTCCTGCTGCTAGGGGGCTCAATCCTGCCTGCCTGTCCCGGGGGTTCCGGCCGTAGGTGGGGTTGGGTCGGTACTCTTGTTTATGGCTAGGATGGGTTGGGAACTATGTCACGTCTTCCGTCCGTATACCGTGGTGGTATGTGGCACGTGGTTACACGTGAGGAAGATGTGTCTTGTGGGTAAAGATGTACACCTCTGATCAGAGTATAATCTATTCGAATAGCCGCGCCCTCGGTTATGGGCAAGCCGAGCAATGTACCCAAGTTAGTGTTTTAATTCTTAAAACCTGCTTAACAACTAAAATGTGGAATGGTTGGCCTGGGTTGGCTTGGGACGAGCTGGGACCCAGGGTCGGGATGCCAGTTCGGTCTGAATCATCGTAGGCCTTGGGTTAAGGCAGGTTCGTGTGGGTTCACGGCCTTGATTAATAATACTGTGTAACTCTAGGATCGTCTCTATAAAATGGCTTTGGGCAACTAAGTGACTTTTAAATGCTGTTTTCTGCAAAACTTAACCCCTATATTATTATCCCCTTGTACCCCCTTGCATTAATCATGCATCTGCCGGTGTGACTCGCTGAGTACTGTGGTTGTACTCATTCTTGCTCTATCTTTCTCCCCCCTTCAGTAAGAGAAGCTTTGGAGAAGATGTCTTAGGTGGAGTCCTGGCTTATACCCCAGTTGAGCGCCTGTGAAGATAGAGCCGTAGGCCCGCTAGTCCGCTGCTGTTTATTTTTGATTGTCAGGCCTGAAGCGCCTTTGTAATAATGTAAATATTATCGATATAATAAAGATGTGTCTTTTATATCATGTTTGTGTGGTGTACCCCGGCTTTTCCTGGGACGGGGATTAATACACTAGCGTTCGGGAAAAGGCAATTTTCCCGGTCGCGACACGACTCCATCCCACAAGCAGCTTAATCAGGGCTACGCCTAATCCTCCACACCTTCAGCATCACTGTAGAACTCCTCCTCTGATAAATGATTGCAAGGTGAGTATATGACATACTCAACAAGCCACGCAGCAAATATGCAAGTGCAAGGGATAACAAAGGATGGCATAATAGAGTCTCATTTGCATAAATGGCATTTAATAAATACTTCAGAATTTAATAAAACAGTAAAGTATTTAATTAATCAATATTAATCCATCGCTATACAACAGACCCGTTGCATAGGCCCAACCATCCTGAACAACCAATCCCGACTGCACAGTTCTATCTCCAAACCATGAACATACCATTCTAAACCAGGAGCTAACAAGTTATTACCAATTACATCATCATTTATTACGGTGAGAGGTGTGAAACTAATCACGAAAGACATTGTTAGACCCGCCCATAACCGCGGGCACGGCTATTCGAATAGTTTTACTCTGGCCAGAGGTGTACCACTGTACCCACAAGATACAACCTCAACATCATGTCAACCATGCGTCGCGATACTTAACAAGTACCCGAATAGAGATTGTGACAATACCCTCTGCATAACACAATTCAAAGCAGCGCACAGTTCCTGGATCATAATCACCCCCTTATAAACAAGGCATGGACTCCCCAGTGACCCCCGTGGGCATATCTCCGCCACTTCACAGTCTGGTGCTCTACAATGAACCATACTATACAAAAAGTAAAGCCGTTGCCCACGCTGGCTTGTGGTTGGCACGGTTAATGTTTCACAACCGAAAATCGTGAACCGGTCCTTAATTGTCATGAGCACGACCATCAAAACCATGTGCTCACAACCCACCATTATCAAGTTTTAGTTGGCAAATTAATTATTTAACCAGTCACGATTAACCATCGTGAGCTATCATTAAGCCATCATTAAATAATAGTGAATCATAAGTTATCCCATTTATATGAGCTAGTGTCTCTAAGCATGGCTAAGCATCCTAAGCACTTTAGCTAAAACCATATAATGTTCTAGCTAATCCAATTATTAACCAGGTGACAAAGTATAAGTAATCAATATCAGAGGACTATAACAAAGGCAATAGGTTATTCCCACCTAATGACATTCAAAATAAATGCAATAGTTGAATAGAAACAATAGCTTTAAATGGGATCAACATGCTCAAAGGGTTGTTTGGGATCTGTGTGACTTGCCTTGATGGCCTTGGAACTCTTCAGAGTCTTCTCCTGCAAATTCGGACTCTCCGGCAACGTCGGAATCTAAGTAGAAAAGAGCAAAAACACCAAAACAGCACATAAACAATCATGAACAGTACATGAGGATATTTTTAACATGTAGATCTCAATTTTAGAAAAAATTAGAGACTTGAACCAACTAAATCCGAGCTAAGATGAATTAGTTATGAATTTTTAAAGATTAAATCGGATTAAATCATTTATATAGATTTTAATTGAATTATGACGCAATAAAGAATTATTTTTGAAAAGGAAAAAGGATTTATTGCGTTAGCGGGCTCGGGTTCACGGTGGACCGGGTGCACGGGGACGGTCTACGGAACGGACGGCCGAGATCTAATCTAATCCAAAACGAACGGCTGAGATCTAATCGATCCACCGCGGGTCTACAGGTGACGCAACGCTGACGTCAGCGATGATGTCATCACCGGCGGCGGCTCGGGACCACGTGCTCGCCGGCGAACGACGGCGCGGCGGCGCAAACGGAGGACACCAACGGGTAGCGGGCGACGCGGCGAACTCACCGAGGGCTTAAACGACGGCGAACGGCAACGGACGGCGACGGCGGCGAGGTCGAAGTGGCGGCGACGTTCGGGTCGACGACGACGGCGGTGCTCCGGCGATCCTCAGTGGAAACGAAGGACGGGACGAGGACGGCGACGACTTGGCTATCCCGATGGCGGCCTTCCCAATCGACGACGATGACCGGAGCGGCGGTGGCGCACGGCTGGGCTCCCTTCGGCGGTGGCGGTGCACGGGCTAAAGTGGAGGCGGCGCTACAGGCGGTGGCGAGCTAAAGCGAGGGTTGCGGCGGATAGAGGAGGTCCCGGGGGTCTTTATATAGGGGCTAGGGGCGGCGACGGAGGCCCACGGTGGCCAGCGGCGGTGATGGAAAGTTTTGGCTAAGAGGAGAGAGATCGATCCGAATCGAACTCAAATCCACCGATTTCCAAAGGAAATTAGCCGACGATTCCAAAAGAGAAAAGGAAGAGGGGATCCCGGGGATCATTTCCCCTCTATTGATTTGATCGGATCGGGAAAGGGGCGGGCGAATTTTGGAAGGGGGCGGCGGCGGCTTGCGCGGCTAGGGCGCGGCTGCGGCGGCGCGAGGTGGACGACGACCCTGACAGATGGGCCCCACCTGTCAGCGGGAGAGAGAGGGGGAGAGCGGCGGCTCGGCTCGGCGGGCTGACTGGGCCGAGGCGCGCTTGGGCCGGGGAGAGAGAGAGGTTTTTGGGCCGACTTTCGGCCCAAAGCCAAAAGAGGACTTTTAAAACCTTTTTCATTTTAAATTATTCATGAAATGATATTTCATTGATTAAAAATACTTCCTTGGCTCAAATAAATCCCAGAAAAATATAGGAACTATAGAATCAAGAGAAGTATTTAATAAAATTTTATCTAGCCCACTTTTATATTGGAATTTATTATTTAAAATTAGATCTTTTCTTCAAGGCTTTTAAAATCATTTCTAATAATTCCATTTAAACAACAATTTATAAATTTAGGATTTTTAGGGTGTGACAGTGCCCTAGCCACAAGTGATGAATTCAAGGATCTTCGAGAGTGGAACAGTGCTATGCCATAATGTATTAACTAGATGGCGTATTTGAAGTGACAATGTAAAAAAATATTGTAATATATATATTTTGGCAACACTTTTGAGTAATGTAATATATGTACATTTATCAGTACTAAATGCTTGATAATCTTCCAATATATGTACATAATAATCTACCTGCAAGAATTTCTATTATTTAATTTAAAAGTAATTTACGGGCAAATTATTATTAAATTTTAATATTTTCTACCTATCTTCGCAGGCGGAAGTTTTTTTTTTTTTGCAGGCGGCCGATTCCTATTTTCGCAGGCGGACCGGACTAGCCAACGTCTGCCTGCGAAAATTATCTTCGCAGGCGGACGGCCACCCCGCCTGCGAAGATCGGCGATCTTCACAGTCGTTGGCTTACAGGCGGATGGCCGCCCCGCCTGCGAAGACCCTTTTCGGCCGCTTGCGATAATGCTTTTCCTAGTAGTGTAATTAAGCTTAGATTTGTAAAAATGTAAACACCGATCCAGTTCAAGGAGGCGGCAAACATAGCGAAAGATTTGTTCTAGAGTCAATACGCCATTTCTCAGCAGTTAGATAGGTATACAGTCTAAAAAAAGCCAATGAGGATTGATCGATCTCCTGCCAATCCCAGAAAGGGGCAGAGAAATCAATCACCAATTCACCATTAATTCTAACGCAAATGAAGTCCTATATATGGTGTGTGCAATTATATATCCTATAAAAATCTTATATATTCTAAAAACATAAAGATTTGATCCATGAGAAAGGAGCCATTTTTAATATTTTTATGACTATATGATTAGAAAATAATAATCAAACATGCAAGTTGAAGTTTGTATCGATGTCCTAAACAAATACTCCATCCAGTCTAATATATTTGACGTAAGGAGAACTAAACTCATATCTCCCAGCGTCAAATATACTTGACTAGAGGTGGTAAAAAAGGATGGGTTGCACGCATAGTAGCCAGGGTTTCAAATTTCGGAAAGAACCAAAATTTCGGAGGGGAGCGGAAGAACCGAAATTTTGAAAATTTTGGATTTTTTCGTACGAATTTTTTTTTGAAATTTTGACTGATTTTAAATGGATTTGAATAAAATTTGACCAAATTCACAAAAAAATACAAAAAACCGAAAGTTTCGGGCGACATATGAGCATTTCGGTGGAGGGCGAAATTTCGGAAATTTCGTTCCGAAATTTCAAACCCATTAGTAGCTTGTTTGAAAGTGTCAACTAACTGAACTAGGGGGCATGCTGTTACACACTAATTAATGTAATCCAAAAACACACCATGCCATGATTGCTGCAGGTTGAGTACGTTAGCGTATCTGCTCCCTCCGTGCCAAAAAAAAAAATAAACCCTAATTTCCGTGTCCAACTTTTGACCGTCCATCTTATTTGAAAAAATTATAAAAAAATTAAAAAGACAAGTTATGCATAAAATATTAATCATGTTTTATCATCTAACAACAATAAAAATTCAAATTATAAAAAAATTTCATATAAGACGGACAGTCAAAGTTGGACACGGAAATATAGAGTTTGCCTTTTTTTTTGACGGAGGGAGTAAGAAGGAATCGTGACAAAGCATTTCCTGCAGAATTTCTTTCTCCGGTCCTAGCATGTTCATTTTTAGTAAATCATGGTTTTAACTAGGTTTAGCGTAAATAAAGAGATAAACAGGCATATTACATACCCCGTAATATGGTGCATGATACGACAACCGGTGTCTCAGCGAGACGGCCATAATAGAATAGCTCAGCGAAGAAGCGAAGCACCGGGGCATCAATACAACCCCTCCTGCGAGCCAGGAAGTTGACATGGGACCAAATTTGACCTCCGAAAGAAGCAAAATATGCACTCAAAGGCCTAACGCAATCGAACTCAGCACCCTGAAAAATATGCACGTAGATGAATCGTGCACTAAGAATTAAAAATGCCTTCGAATCAAAGAGAACCATGTGCGCAAAATAAATTAAATTATATTCATCCCCTCCACAGAAAGCTAAATATCGACATGTCACAATGTGTGTGGTCCGTCATATATAATCATATATAGTAGCCATATATAAAAATTGCACAAACACTAACTTTCACACTGTTGCACTTTTTCCCAAAATATGATGCAAAAATTTAATAGTTATATAATCATATATATTTGTAGCTTTAGGGTCTATTTAGCACAACTTCAGCTCCAGCTCCACCCCTCCTAGAGCTAGAGCTCAACTAAACAGTTTCAGCTCCATCAAAACTAGGAGTGGAGTTGGGTGGAGCTCTCTCACAAAATGTACTAGAGTTGTGGAGCTGGGTTTAGTCAGCTCCACAACTTCACTCCAGACTTAACTCCTGGAGTAATATTTAGTAGTTGGAGCTGTACCAAACAGACCCTTAAATAATAAATAAATTTTGGGGATATAGAGGAGCAATACAAGTAATTTGAAAAAAAAAACTCGGCCGGTGGAGAAAAGAGAGAGACCGTCCACACGGTATTTCATTAAGAAGAGCTCAACCGGAGCCAGGCCAAGAAATATCACGAAAGAATAACGATACAAGTAAATTTAACATACCGGATGATTGAAGTTGTAATAATTGAGGGCGATGCGGACATGCGGGCGAGCAATGCAGTCACTTATCTCTCTGCATGTGATTTATGTATGTCAGAACTGCAAGAGAAACCATCCACACACAACTATGCTTAAATAAATACACTATTATAATTAAATATTTGTGTTTTATTAGGAATGTAAAATTTGGTGTAGTATCAAAATTTCAGTACGCCTTGTTTTTAAACATCACTATTCAATGATCTCTGACAGAACATCGACAGACAATTTATAGCTGCAAAGGAATGACAAATTCTGGTCAAACACACCAATAGATTGACAGTCTTGGGTATATATATGCTAATCCGTTCGTAACCCTGAAGATTTCACTTAACTATATATATGTACTATGAAACAAACTGATCTTGATATCTTACAGAACTGCTGCAGACCACGAGATGGAAACCAAATCATATATATGTAGATAAAGTAAATTTAATCCCAGCATTAGATTAGGAAAAAGTACAAATTACCCTCCGAACTATCAAGGTCGATTGAATTACACCTCCAAACTTGAAAACCAGACATTCTACACCCCTAACTATTGAAACCAGACAAATAACCCCCCGACTCAATCTGGAGTGGTTTTGGGTCCACGTGGCAGTCCAGTCAGCACTTTTTTAAATAAAAAAAATCAGTGGGTCCCTTCTGTCTTCTCCACCACTCTCTATCTCTCTCTACTCTATCCCAATCTCTCCCCCCCCCTCTCTCTCTCTTCTCACCTGCACGGCGGCGGCCACGCGAGGGCGGGAGCAGGCGGCACTGACGGCAGCGGAGGGCGGCGGGCGGCTGAGACGGAGGCGGAGTGGGTTGCCGGCAGCTTCGCCGTGGTGTGGGCTAGCAACCACCTCCTCGGCGACGGCCACATCACGGTGGTGCTCCTCCGGTCGTGGTCGGAATTCGCGCGCACGGGGACGTTCGCCGGAGGCCTGAACCTTGACCGGTCGGTGCTGAGCCGTCCCCACTCCCCACCGAGGTACAGCGCCGCCGTCGACGGGATGTTCGTGCCGTGGGACCACGAGCACGAGTTGAACCCGCTCACGGCGAGCCGCGGAGGCGAGCTTCGTCGAGCAGCTCTACTACGTCGAGGCCGCCGACATCGCCATGCTGCGCGAGGAGGCGCGCACAGCGCGCGACGAGCGGCTCTACTCTTTCTTGTTCTTAGCTAATTTTGCTTTCAGTTTTTTTGGTGGAGGATTTTGGGTTGGAAAGACAAGGTCGGGATCTCTTTTAAAGTTTGTTTTTCTTTTCTTTTCCCTCTTGATCGGTGGATCGATCTACTATCAGTACTAGTAATATGTCCGTGCTAAACGCTACGGTGTAATTATATTTGTCTTTAATAAAACTTTAAAATTATTAAGCTTTAAAATGGATTCAGATGTCGCGAATAGAAAAATTATATAAAGGCATGTCACGAATTCGAATGTTCCCTTAGGTCATTTCCATTCATTTTTCTTGTCTTATGCACTTAAAACATATTGATTTTTCTATTTGTTATATCTCTGGAGGCAAAGCGACCTTCATTAGCAGAAGCATTTTGATCCATATCTAACAGACAAAATATAAACAAACATTAGTTGAAACCAATTCACAATGTTGCGATCTTATATTGAAATTATGGAAATCATATACATCATTTTGATATCTCAATAGCAGCATGAAAACATATACATCATTTTGATTTCTCAATCGCACCATGCCAATTTGGAAAACATAGTGGAATATTGAAAGTAATAAACTCTATGGTTTAAAATTTAGACCATAACTTGTTGATCCTCAAGCATTGATAAACTTCGAGAGCATTGATTGTGTTATGCAGTATACAATAATACATTTGCCCTTCAAGTACACAGCGGATAAGACCGAACAAAAACCCTCAAGGGTGGAAGGACTATTTAGCCAGGCATTGCATCTCTGGCAGTTTCTAAAAGTTGAGACTTGAGAAGAATAAAATGTCTCTCACCCACTTTCTTCTCGATTGGTTTGTTTCCTTCTAATGGAGCAAAGCTATATCTTTACTACAAGAAGCACTTTGCCCTTGTTCTGCACATGTGAAAAAATTAGCTATTCATGCACATTTAGCTATTCATGTGAAAAACAAATTATACGGAATCCAAACTGGGTACATCATGTCAATGACCTATATAACCAACCGTTCAAATCTTACCAAACTCTTTTGCTGAGCAGTAGAGCAATGAAAATACTCCACGAATCACCTGTCCAGGATAATCAAAGGAATTCTGCTCATGGCAAAGAAGACAAAAGAGTCTTATACTGAAGCATTATATGTATTGACCCCTCCTAAAACTGTAGCACTTTAGAGATAGCTCAATGTTGTTCATATGTGTTTCTGTTGGTGACCTAATTTAATTTTAGACTGTCTGAAAATGAAAATCTAATCCTGGTCACTGTTAGGGTATAGAGATGTCTGAACGCAGATGTTCCATGATATGCAATCTCCTACAATAAAGAAAATGATTTACTCTGTAATATATGAAACCAACTTTTCTGCTACATCTAGGAGTCTAGCTTGGTTAGATGGAGACTGTAAAAGAGCTCTTCAGTAACAAGCGCTGATCCAATTCATAGTGCAGTTATATTCAGACCGTCTTTATAGTGGCATATACCTTTTTTCATCAATAATATCCCAGGCTATGGTCATCCCAGCATGTAAGTATAATGCATACTCGAGTTTAGACAGATTCATAGCACTATGCTGTTAAAAGAGAAACTCTCATGGGTCTCTGTGAAAGATATTGCAGACAACGTGATCTAGAAAAACGATACGTCTGTATATATATTTTCAGAATTAATTCTTGGCATTTAATACTCAATTGCAGCAGAAAATAGCCAAATGACTGCCCTAACAGTCCACTAATTATTGCATGTGGGTTGAAAACAAAACTGACAAATGAATTGAGGGTCCATATCCAGTCATTAACCGAAACTTACATGCCTTACGGGGGACAAACATGATCATGGTACATTGCTCCACCTTCATGTAGTTGTTATCCATGTTTTCTTCATGCCTATTTTCATCAGATACATCAGATACTGGTTATAATGGGTTGCATGGCTGTTTTTCCGAGATTACAAGTTGACATTTCCGCCAACAGTGTGCAGAGCTGATCTAACTCAATGGCACTGCAGCACTTCATTAGCACGTACTGCTTGTTAATTTTGTTAATAATACTACAACAATTCAGACCCTTATAAATGGTTATACTGCTTTCTGAGCCTGTATTTTTGTACTGTCTGAAATATGAAGCTGGACTCATGAGAAATGAAATTGGAAACGTGCAGTGCATATTTATGTTGAATCCTGGAAATGCTGGCCTCATGATCAAAGAAGTAAAATAGCAGGGCTACGCCACACACTCCATGACCATCTAACATAGAAACTCAATCATGCATGATATTCCATCCAGACCAATCTGAATTACATTTGTTGAATCGTCAACCCAATTGAGACCATATGAATCCTTGCAAACAAGCGCATTTATCATCGACCTAATATACTTCAGGTGTCAAAGTTAACCAAATTCCTCAACTCAACTGAGACCACAAAGAATCCTTACACCCAAGTGCATGTATTGTCGATCTAATATACTGCAGTGTGAAGATTAACCAAATCAACACCAGTTCATGTGCATACAGGTACATATAAAAGGTGGGTTTTATAATTCGGGCTGTAATGAAAATCGTACTGATGTTTAGAGGCACACTTATCAGTTAAGAAAATAGCTCAAATTGTTGCGATAGATTCAAATGATATAATTACATGTCCTGCCCTATCAAATTCTTAGAAAAAATTGTTCCACCTCCATCAATTCACCACTGACCGAAACTTTTGAAAGTGAAGTGTGATAGTGGAATAGTTCTGTTTGACTTTTTTGCGTGGCATAGGCTCAGCATATTTGGTTCTTTTTAAATGGACAACAATTATCAGGAAAGCATCATTCCCAATCAGCATTATGCTATATAGTCATGCATCTGAAATAAAAGAAAAGAAGACCTCTATGGTACTGATATATGGTATAAATAGGCATGTAATACCTCTAATAACCATTAGAACAAAACAGGCCATGGACACTGTAACTGGCAAATAGACCTAGCACATTCCATTCATAACACACAGCAAATAGGAGGACATACATAATAGTTGCTTGAAGTGCTTGAAGATCATATTATTTATTCACAAGGAACATGATGTTCTGAAATTAATGAAAATATCAACTTTCCTAAGCTGTTTTCAGAGTAAAGCTCAGAATTTATTTTAACTCTCATTAGTTTGCTTTTGAATTTTTCATCTGATTAACAGGATGGAAGAAAATTTGATTCAGACAAATCTAAATGGTTCAGAAATAAATCAATGTAGCAGAAGCAATGGAAAGTACCTGTGGTGTGGTAGGGAGCACACATGCCTCGTGACGCGGAGGGGTTCTCCGCCGGCCATGTCATCTTTGCTTGAGGAGGATAGTCTCTTTTCTCAATATGAGAGTGAGACAAATTTTCATTCAGGCAAAAATACAAGAGTGAGGGTATCGGTGGCGGCGCGAGCGGGAGGGATCGGCACATCGGCGGTGCACCTTGAGTCCTTGACGACGGAGGATTGAAGGCGGCAGCGACAGCGGAAAGGAGGGATCAGGGCATGCTGCCCACGGAGGTGGAGGAGCGACGCTATTATCTTGATGTAGTAACTGTTTAACATGGATAAAACTTGGTTTATCTTAAAGAAAACAAAAGGATTCCCAAAAAATAGAAGCATATGAAGGTGAAATGCTGAGCATACGTTTGCTATTTTGTAGCTGGGCCAAAAGGAGGAGGAGTCGTAGACAGGCCGCGGCGTCGCGTCGATGGAGGCGCTGGGTGTCGGCGACCGGCCTCCGCAGGTACGGGAGAAACGAACGCGGGCGAAGGAGATGCAGCGCGTGCTCTGCGGGGGGCTCCGACTGCGCCGCGTCAACCGGCGGCGCGAGGTGGGGAGGGAGTGGAGGAGCCCGACAAGGCGATGGATGCCCGCGTCCGTCCCTGCCTGGTCGCCGCGGGGGGGACCTAGGTCGGCAGCGGCGCGGCGGCGGACCTGCGAGGCGGCGCGAGCGCAAGGGAGTGAGCGGCAGGCAGCGATTAGGGTAGGCGATGCGCGAGGGAGAGGTGCGGTGGGGCGTGGTTAGGCGGAGAGATTATAGGGAGAGAGATCGCGGTTTAGAGGGTGAATCGCGGATGGGAGAAGGTGGGAGCGACGTGAGGCGTTGGATCTGTGAGAGGGCATCCTGACCGATCAACGAGGAATGAGGAATGTAACATTGTGTTGGTGAATTATAGGGTAGATCAGTAATCAGCCATAACATGTTTTGTCGAGCTCACAAGATTGGAATCTCCCGCTAGGGAATCAATTTTCAACTGTAATTTGCCCCGCTTTCTGCGGTGAGATTTGCAGGTGCGTAATATGTAATTCACCATTTTCATCGCTCATCGCACTCTTGCTCATTTCACCCCATTGTCCGGTGCAAAGTGGCAAAGCATAGTATAGGAGATAAACAGACATGTCTGGCATTGAAGGGGCGCCCACAGCCGCCGACGCGCGGGGCTCGGGGTGGCGGGAGGAGGGGACGGCGGAGGGCGGCGCTTGGGGCGGCGGAGGGGATGCTCACAGCCAGCGTAGCTCGGGGAGGTGGAGGGGGCAGCGGGCGGAGCTCCGGCGGCGGAGGAAGCGCCCGCAGCTACCGCCGCGCGGCTCGTCAAGGCGCTGGAGCCATCCGCTGTCGTCAGCGCTCGAGCCGCAACCGCCATGATTTGAGAGAGAGAGAGAGAGAGTTGGGAGAGGGAAAGAGAGAGTGGAGAGATATCTGACAGGTGGGTCCCTTCGTTTTTTAATTAAAAAATTACTGACTGGACTGCCACGTAGACCAAAACCACTTAGAAAACTGCTCGGGGGGGTTTTCATCCGGTATCGATAGTTGAGGGTGAAAAACGTCCGGTTTTCATGTTTATGAGGGTAATTCATACTCACCCAATAGTTCAGGGGGTAATTCATACTTTTTCCCATTAGATTATCTGAATACAAGAAAGTTGAGCATCCGAGACGTGTACCGTCCATTTCATAGTTTTCTTTCTTTTTCTGTCCCAAATTAAACGCGAGAAAAATTTCTAATCTTTTAACATGATGATGAATACTAGTCCATCCAAAAAAACCTCAATCCTAGCAACGAATCTGGACACGCATATGTCCAGGTTCGTTGTTAGGATTGAATTCTTTTTTGGATGGAAGGAGGGGTTAGGACAGACGAACAGTGCAAAATTGCAGAAAAGATGTGCTGCAGCAGCGAATCAAGAAGAGGAGAAGGGGTTGTACGAACCCTGAGACATAGTCGAAACGGCGAGGACCTTTGCGATTTTCGTATTCAATCCATCGTTGCACGATCCGTCGCCGCTCGTTGAGGGGCGGAGGCTGCTCGCCGCCGTCGCAGCCGTCCCAGTGCAGCAACGCTGGCGGCCGGAGCAGGTTAACCTCGTGCTCCGCCTTCCGCTCCATCTCCATCAGAAACTTCCTCGCGTCATCGTAGGCAAGGATGAGCGGCCCATTTGGTTGGAGGAAGTTTTTAGTAGGGATTGAGAGTTTAGAGGGATGAGGCTATTAAGTGTTTTGTTTGGTTGGGAGACATAGGAATTTTGGTGGGATGGGGATGGAGAATTGAGGAAGGAAATTGGGAGGGAATTCCTCCTTTACTTTATCTAAGCAAATCACAGTCATCCATTTTTATTAATGACCTAATCTCCAACTAAACTCCCTATCAATTCCATCACCTCTACTAAACAAGATATTGGAATTAAAAATCAAATTCCCATCTTAATCTCATCATCAATTCCCTCGTGTAAACTCCCAATCCCCTTCACTCGAGTTACCAAACAAGCCGGAGGGAGCCAATCACAGATCCCATTAGCACCGATTGAGTCTCCGCTGGCAATTGAATTGAGTTTGGATGGAGAGATTTACTGGCAGGAGGAAGATTGTTCACGAACCGGATGGGCCTCGTTGGGCCCGAGGAGGCCCAGCTCCGAGTATGCCGTCGGCCGGAAGAATAAGTCCACTTTGAATCCCTTAAAAGTGACACGAATCTAATCCGTTACCTCCAACCGCAATACCGGATAGGACGACTCCCCGAACTATTCAAACCAGTGCAATTTGACTCCCTCGGCACTTTTGGACGGCGGTTTTGCTGGCGTGGCGTTGACGTGGCGATGTTGACCTAGTCTGTGGTGCTGACGTGGTGCTTAGGTGGCATTATAATTAAAAACTATGTGGGCCCCATTCATCATTCACACAAAAAAAAGTTGTGGGACCCACATGTCATCCCCTATCTATCCTTCTTCCTCCTCCCTCTCCCTCCCTCTCTTCTCTGTTTCTCTTCCTCCACTTCGGCGCGGGATCTGGAGCGGCGGCGGCGGCACTCCTTGCTATGTGGCAGCCTCTACTTGCCACATAGAAGGAAGCTCTTTACTGATAGGCTAGCCTAGGCTTTGATTCGTGGTTTACTTCAACACTGGGCTCTTCTTAAAAGCAAAACCGGTCGCATATGTCGATGAGAACCCGTGCCACCTTAATGTTCCGAATAGTGAGTTCGACTATGATCGGATATCTCCCAGGTGTGGTTGCAATCTTCGGGTGGTCCGCATTTGAGAACTCAATCTTATACTAAGACTATTTCATCTTGGCGGCAGCCCCCTGTGATGTAGAGTAGACTTCGCGTTCTACTTTCTTGTATTCCCTCTTTGAAGAATATGATGTAGAACCGCCGAAGATATGCGTAACATGGAGGTCTAAGTTTGGAAACGTGGAGTCAGAGTCGGGGGTAGCTGCCTCAGTAGCCTCTTCGACAACGCGTACTCGCTTCCCCTTCTCAATTGCCAGGTGTCGTGCAAGCTCCTTCTTGATGACGTGGCAGTCCTCCATGGAGTGGTTTTTTGTCTTGTGTATGGGGCACCATTGTCGTCGCGAGTCGTCGGCCTGGGGGTTTGGGCGCTTGGGTGGGTCTGCCTGTTCAGTGGCAAGAACCTCTCCCGAAGACTTGCTCTTCCCGCTCTTGCAACTTCTCTTCTTGCTCGACTCTGGTGCGTCTTTGTTGGCCGCTTTCTTCTCCTCGCCCATCTTGCTTTTTCCATCTTTTCGTCTTAAGGCATCATCGGCATGAGCGCATCTGTCGATAATCTCAAACAACTTGCGAGCAGGGGTAATCCGCTGTGTTGCCAATTCCTGGGTAGTGTATCGATCTCGAACGCCTGACTTGAGTGCGCGAATCACTATGCGAATCACTGAAGCATCGTTGATTTCAGGGATCGTATTCATGCACTCGTTGAAGTGCCGGATATTGTCCCTTAAAGATTCACTTGGGTTCCGAGTTAAGGCGTGTAGGTCGTCCTCGATCGCGTGGCGCTTGTATGTCCCTTGGAAATTGAGTAGGGCGGGAGGTGGACCAGCCATGAACGAGCATATCCTTTCAATGCAGCCGGTAAGTAATTTGCCAGCACGATGTCGTCTGCACCAGCAACGTAGAGAATTGTGGAATAGACTTGAAGAAACTCTTCAGAGTCTGTGCTTCCATCATACTTCTCAATTGCTCCTTGTCTTAACTTCTCGGGGCATCATACATCTCGAAGTGTAGGCGTGAACGCCCTACACCCGCTTCTTGGAGCGAAGGGTGGTCGGCTCCCGTGTTGTCGCCGGGGAGGTCTATCCAAGGAAGAGGACGACGAGGATGATGATGACGGATCGCTTGGACTTGGTGCCCGACTTCTGGAGCGTCGCTCACGTCGTCTGTCTCGCCCAGAATCCGGGGGAACGCGAGTTGCACCTCCGTTTGTTGTTATTGTCCTGCCGCTGATCTCGATCATTGCCGCCTTGATCTCGCTGGTCGTTATTGTTCATGTCACTTGATCATTGCGGTCCTACCAGCCTCGATTTCTACTAGGACCGCCCTCCTTGGTTGGCGTTCTTGACTCGTCGTGAGGGAGAACGAAGCTGGTGACGACCGTTATTATTCTAATCTCGACGTTCCCTCCGTCAATCATCCAAGTGTTCACGGAGATTGTGATTCTCGCGAGGCGGAGGGGTTGGATCATGGGAGATGTGTGGTGATTGTACACGGGGGGGGGGGAACATTCACCAGTAGGGTTTTCACCTTGTGGGTTCCCATGATCCATCTGCTCGTGGCGGGTCTGTTGACACGAAAAACACGCACTAGCCTGGGAGATCTGCTACCTTCGAATCCGATCCATGGCATTACCAATTTTGGTCGTTAATAGGGTCCTGCAGCGGTGGCTCAGTTGCAGCCTCTGTAAACACGCTATTGAGATTGGCCACAGTTTCTCGTAGTCGTGCTGCCCATTGATCAACTTCTGGGTTCAAAACGCGATTGAAAGGGCTCTCTCTCAATATCGAGTCGATGGCT
The DNA here is from genome assembly GCF_034140825.1 of Oryza sativa Japonica Group. Classification (NCBI taxonomy): domain Eukaryota; kingdom Viridiplantae; phylum Streptophyta; class Magnoliopsida; order Poales; family Poaceae; genus Oryza; species Oryza sativa. The sequence continues at coordinate 12,460,007 of NC_089035.1, read as the reverse complement.
TGCAGCTGCTGAGCAAATGTTCTAGCCGCTGCGGACGTGCTGGTCTCAGCCACATTGGTCATGTTCACGTCTCGCAGCGAACTCGACGAAGAGGATTCTTGGTCTTCCAAGAGATGTAAAACCGAATGCTCGTGAGGGTCGATGTCGACGAATCCCACCAACCGATCAGAAGTCATCGTTGCGCCTCGTTCCTTTGCAACATATCAAGATTGAACTTGGGATTGTTGAATCTGGTGGTGCGACGACTTGATGGTGTTGAGGAAAATCCTGCAACTTGAGAGGTTGTGTGACCTCGACTTGTGGATCGGACAGAAGGTGATATTTGTTGGTGAAGTACATTGAATACCACGCTGTTTACAGGCGTCGAGTTCGGCCTTCACATGTTGTACCACCTAACAATCCGCTAAAGAATGCTTGGATGTCTTATGGATGACACACCAAGTTGTTGATCTCTGGATGTGCTACTCTTTTTTTTTAGAGAACCCTTCTGATAACTCAAGTGAAGCTGATCATGCTATGAGTTTTACATGTCAATAAGTTTTGTGTGTAAATCAATATGCTGTAAGGATCTTCTCTGGCACGCAAAGGGTCCTATTAAATGCAAGTTCTTCCTCTGGTTTGCATTTCAGCGGCGCTGCTGGACAGCCGACCTCCTCCTAAAGCTAGGCTTGGATAGTCACTCGGCCTACCCCTTCTGCGCCCAAGAGCTTGAGACGGCGAACCACATCCTCCTCGATTGCATGTTCGCTCGGCAAGTTTGGCTCCGTGTGCTGTCGCCTCTTGGTTGGACTACCCTCTCTCCTTCCCGTGGTAGCTGCCTCTAGGATTGGTGGCCTTCTTCTAGGGCTTTCTTGCCGGGGCATCTCCATGCCGGTTTCGATTCTATGGTCCTCCTGGTCTCTTGACAACTATGGAAGGAGCGGAACTCTAGAGTTTTTGACTTTGCGTTGTCCTCGGTCTCGGGGGTCCTTGAGTCCATCCTTTATGAGGGCCATCTATGATCTTTAGCTGGCATTGCTAATTTTGGGGTTCTCCTGGGAAGGTAGTGGCTCTGCCCCCTTCCCGCAATTTGGAGTTGTTTGTAGCCGTCACAGTAGTCGTTCATCCCCTTTTTTAATTTGGTCTTTTCTTCCCCTTTCTTGGCATAAGTCGGTCTGACTGATTGCATCGTGTAACAAACATTCTATTCTTCTAATATATTGACGTGCAATCCTTTTGCGCGTTCGAGAAAAAATATGCTGTGAGGAAGAAATATAATTAAATGGTTAGCATTATTTTCATTTACACTGTGAAGTCGTTTGATTCTCAGCAAGAATTTCCCTTTTTGCTTATCACCGTTATTTTATGACTAGCAAAATGCCCGTGCGTTGCACCGGGTAATGTCGCGTTGGATAAAGTTTAACTGAACAATTTTTTAAGCAGTCTAGTATGACAATAATAATTACAAATTATTCCACGTGTATATGTATGATATGAACTATGTTCCTGACACGATAGCGTAACGATTGTACCATGGGAGGAACAGACAGTGAATGCCTATGTTCCTACACGTTAGCGTAACGATTGTACCATGGGAGGAACAAACAGTGAATGCCTTGGGTTACTTTCATGCAAGAGTAGATGTATGAAAATTTGTGTGAATAACAAAAATAAAATCTTTATTTAAAATAGGTGAGTTTATCATAAAACTAATGACAATAAGGACCTAAAAATGCTTTTGCATACTTACTCATAGTGTCGTAGTGGTGACGTGTGCTTTATCAATCTGTAAACTCGTCCATCAGACACCTGCAAGGAAAAAATTACCTAAGTTTGATAGATTAATTTTATAAGATATCAATTTATCTCAACATAGGGTAAGAATGAGGCTAAGTGTCCATATGTCACCAAAATTAATATAAGCATTAAATTTTACTTCATGATACCGTTGAGAAAAATGAATCAAAATTAACATTAGTATCCGAATAATGAAAAAATAAATCCTAAATCATAACTTCCATTGGGCCAAAATGATAAAGGCAATAACTTAAATATTCTAGTCAAATTTCTCGTTCGTTCCATTTAGCTAGACATAATTTTATTTGCATAAGAAAAATTATAGTGCACTTTTAGGAGATCAAATAATGGCTTAAACTGATTAAATGTATTTCCGTAAATATGAAAACATTAATTCGGGCAAAATTTGAAAGAGACCTCATTTTGGCCCGAGATCCGGCCGCGGCCCAGAAGGCACCCGCCAGCCCATTCACGCGCGCCTCCGCGCACGTGACCTGTGAGTGGAACGCGGCCCGCTCTTGATTGAGAAACCAATTTACAGAAAACTGGCTTACAAACCATCGGCAACTTATTCTAATCTAATTAAAATGTTTTGATGATGCATGTGATTACTTGTAGTATGAAAATTACTCAACAGTTAATTCGGTCTGTATCCTCGGTTAATTGAATGACCAAATCAGGAAGAAGCAAAGGGCCTCTAGCCGGACGTGGCTCGCTTGCTCCCTGCAAATACAGAGTCTGTGCTCTCTTCGACATGGCATAATAAACTCATTTGTTGCAGTACATGCCCACAAGTTCTGTTGTCAACAAAGTAAAATATTGAACCAGAGCTTTGATTAATCGATCACCGTCTCACGTTCCTAAACATGACGGCACCGGAGTATACCATCCATGTCCCAGTCAACTACGTGTAACGAGACGTTCGCCAGTGTTTTTTTTTTTTTTTGTCTCCGCCCTTCTCGATCAGCTGAGGAAAAAGTACACCGAAGAAGATCCCTCAACTTGTCATCGAATTACAAAATCGTCCCCCAATCGTAAAACCGGATACAACACATCCCCCAACTTACAAAACCAGTGCAAACTAGATCTCTCAGTGGTTTTGATCCCGGTTTTGTCCCACGTGACGGCTGAGTCAGCGTGGGACCCATGTGGGTCCCACATGTTAGGGGTGTCCCTGTCAGCACCTGCTTTCTTTCCCCTCTTCTCTTTCTCTGTCTCTCTCCTTCCTTCCTCCCTCTCGCTCTCTGCTCTCCCGGGCAGCCGCGGCGAACGCCTGTGGGTCGGCACGTTCGACACCATCGAGGAAGACGCGCACGCGCACGACGCTGCCATGCTCGCCCTGTGCGGTGCCTCCGCCAGCCTCAACTTCTCCAACTCCGCCTGGCTGCTCCACATCCCGCGCGCCCCCGCCCCCCGTCGTCTCCGGCCATTAGCTGCCCGACATGCAGCGCGCCGCCAGCGAGGCCGTCGCCGAGTTCCAGCGCCGGGGAAGTACCGCCACCTCCGGCGACGCTGCATCGACCGCCCCTCCGCCGACACCCGTTCTGTTAGCCAACGACAATGCCTCTCCGTCGTCCACTCCTGCGGCGGCGGCTGCATTGGACAACGGCATGCTCCGGCAACATGTTCAGTGGCATGCACGCCGATCTGTACTACGCGAGCTTGGCGCGGGGGCTGCTCATCGAGCCGCAGCCGCCGCTGACCATCGTGGAGGGCTGCTGCGACGACGAAGGATACGGCGGCGTTGAAATGGAGCTGTGGAGCTAGCACCAAACCAAACAATGCGACTTCATCTCTGTTTCTTCACTAGATTGTTGGATGTTAATGTCAAAGCATATCAGTAGTAGCATAGCGAAAGGATCGTTGTGCCTGCAAAAAAATCCCATTTCATTTTGCATGGTTACAAATTCTTACCCTTCTCTTTTGCTCGAATACATTATATTGCAGATGAATTCCTTCGGTGAGGAGGAACTCCTTCGGTGAAGAGGATTCGTGTTGATATTTGCCACACAACCGGGCGACAGAAAAACAGGGAGATATATAGCACCGGTATTGAGTTTGTTGTGTATTTCTAGATTACAGAGATAAACCTTATCAATACTAACTAACACAACAAACTCAATCCATACCTATAGTTACAATATTTCATGTATGAAAGTTATCTCTAACACTCCCCCTCAATCTATCCTGTAAGGTTTAGATTGTTTCTGAACATTACCAGCAGTTTAACAGTTAGTGTCTTGGTAAACCCATCTGCAACTTGATCCTTGGTGGATATATACTCAACCTGCAACAACTTCCGTGCAACACGCTCTCGAACAAAATGATAATCTACTTCAATGTGTTTTGTGCGAGCATGAAACACATGATTAGCTGATAAATATTTTGCACCAATATTATCACACCATACCTTAGCTGCTCTAGGCACCTGAACTCCTAGCTCATGAAGTAAAGCATGTATCCACATAATTTCAGCTGTGGCATTAGCCAAAGCCTTATATTCTGCTTCTGTACTAGATCTGGATACAGTGGCTTGCTTTCGCGCACTCCATGACATAAGATTGGGTCCTATAAACACAGCAAAACCTCCAGTGGAACGCCTATCATCCAGACATCCTGCCTAATCTGCATCAGAGAAAGCACTAACAAGCAGGGAATTAGACTTACTGATCTTCAAACCAAGTTTAATTGTATGCTTGAGATATCTCAGAATCCTCTTGGTAGCAGCCCAATGATCTGTTGTTAGAGCATGCAAATACTGACATACTTTGTTCACTGAATAAGATAGATCTGGCCTAGTCAAAGTCAGATATTGCAAAGCACCAACAAGACTTCTGTACCTTGTACTATCAACTGGTCCAAGAGGTGTACCTTCATGAGCACTTAACTTTTCTGAAGTAGATAAAGGAGTGTTTACAGCTTTGCAATCACTCATGTTTACTCTCTTTAACACATCCTTAGCATACTTTTCTTGTGTCAAAACTATACCATCATCCACTGTCCTTACTTCAATGCCTAGAAAGTAATGTAACTCACCTAGATCTTTTAATGCAAACTCTTGGTTAAGATTCTTAAGCAAAACATCAGTAGCAGTACTCGAAGAACTAGCTACTATAATATCATCTACATATACCAGCATGAACATTGTAACATCTCCTTTGTTATAGAAGAATAAAGACGTGTCAGACTTAGATGACTTGAAACCTAGATCATGCAATTTTGTGCTTAGCCTAGAGTACCATGCTCTAGGAGCCTGTTTCAAACCATACAAAGCCTTATCCAACTTACACACATAGTTACCTTGTTCATATCTTGGTGGTTGTCTCATGTAGACTTCTTCCTCTAGAACTCCATGAAGGAAGGCATTTTGCACATCTAACTGTCGTAGAGTCCAACCTCTAGAGACAGCTATAGACAATATAGTTCTGATAGTGGCAGCTTTTACTACAGGACTAAAGGTATCTTCATAGTCTATGCCATATCTTTGTTTGAATCCTTTTGCTACAAGTCTAGCCTTATATCTATCAAGACTGCCATCTGCCTTTCTTTTAACTTTGTACACCCACTTACAATCTATCACATTTAATCCTCTCTTAGGGAAAACTAAGTGCCAGGTTTTATTTTTCATGAGAGCATGATATTCATTGTCCATTGCCTCTTTCCAGTTTTTATTTCCTAAAGCTTCATTCAAAGTTTATGGTTCCCCAGATGATGTAAAACAACTGTATCTAACAGTACCATCAGTATAAATTTTCTCCTTTCTAATCCCACTCTGCAACTTGGTCTTTGGTCTCATTACCTCAGAGGACACAGATGGCTGTGCATGAGCTGTCGGCGCACTTGATCCCGTCGGCACATTGATAGCGTGCATGCGTGCGCTGACGACTGGGGTTGACGCGGCAGCTGGTGATTGGTTCCCAGCAGACGAGCGCGCGGGAGAACGCTGCGGCGAGGACGCCTGCTCCCCCTGGCTCGCCGATCCCGAGGAGACCGCCTGCTCCCCCTGGCTTGATGTCGCATCAGGAGCGGGATCCAAGAGGGATTCTCCCGCCCGATTCTCCGATGCTATGTGCACCCGATCAAGTGCACCAGCATCAGTATTTTCTCCAGCGTTTTCATTCCCATTTTCTCCAGTAATTCCATCATCACATCCTGTATCTGTTGCTGCATCTACACAAACTTCATCAGTAGCATTTGATACATGAATATTAAACATTTTTTGATCATGTTGTTCCTCTCCCCCTTGATCAAAAGTACTATTTGTAAGGTTAGAGGGAAGCAAAGAGATTTCAGCTCTAAGGCGGGCACCGGCATTAGGATGAAGATTTGCAAAGGGAAAGACTTGCTCGTCAAAGGTGGCATCACGAGAGACATACACCCTACCGGTAGAGACATCTAAGCATTTAAACCCTTTGTGAAGATTACTAAAGCCAAGGAACACACATTGCTTAGACCGAAACTGGAGTTTATGGGAATTGTAGGGGCGAAGGTTTGGCCAACAAGCACAGCCAAAAGTTGGAAGGGATTTATAATCCGGAACTTGCTTAAACAATCGTTCAAGGGGTGTATCAAACTGTATAACTTTGCTAGGGAGACGATTTATGAGGTAACAAGCTGCTAGGAAGGCTTCATCCCAAAACTTGAGCGGCATGGAGGCATGGGCGAGGAGAGCTAGGCCAACCTCCACTATGTGATGATGCTTGCGCTCAACAGCTTCATTCTGTTGATGTGTGTGAAGGCAAGAAACATGATGAGATATTCCTATCTCATTAAAAAAGTTGTGCAGTTTGACATACTCACCTCCCCAGTCAGTTTGCATAGTAAGAATTTTTCGATCAAATTGTCTCTCAACAAGTTTTTGGAACTCATGGAACTTTTGGAAAACTTCAGATTTATGTTTAAGGAAATATATCCAAACAAACTTGCTGTAATCATCAATAAAACTAACATAATATTTCTTTGCTCCTACTGAAGTAGAAGCAGGACCCCATATATCAGAATGAATAAGTTCCAAAAGATTATTTGAGACACTAGATGATCTAGGAAAAGGTAATTGATGACATTTGGCCTGTTGACAGGCATCACACACAGACTCATTGACTGAATTGCTAAGACATGGCAATTTATTTTGACTAAGAATCCTAAGGACGACTGGCTTGGATGGATGACCAAGATGACCATGCCACCGTTTAAACGATGGCGCAACTGCATAGGCTTGTTTCAAGGGTGTGCCGGCAGGAAGGGGATAGAATCCTCGCCGGCATGGTCCTTCAAGAATTGTCCTCCTCGTGGCCTTGTCCTTAATAAGAAAATATTTGCCATGAATTTCAAGAAAAGCATAGTTGTCCGCAACAAATCTATGAATAGAAACTAAATTTTTTCATGCTTGGGGAACATGGAGTATAGTTTTGAGATGCAAGGGACGATTCAGAGTAGGAACAATAGCATGACCAATATGTTTAATATTCATACCTCAAACACTGGCGGTGTGAATCTGATCTGTTCCCTTGTACTTCTCCCTTGTTGTGAGCTTATCTAGCTGACTTGTGATGTGATTTGTTGCTCCGATGTTGACATACCAATTTGTGTCAACATCGTAAGCGTAGTTCGCCGCAGCACCAAACCTTTCTTCAGGAACATAGCTGTCATCGTAGCGATGCCAGCAGTCACTTGCAACATGCCCTCTTTTGTGACACACTTGACACACTGGGCGTGTGTCATTGCTGCGTCCCCGTCTAGCATTGGGGGCGCCTGTACCGCCGCGGCCACCACTGCGGCCGCCGCGAGAGTTTCCTCCACGGCCACCTCGTCTGCCACGGTTTGCAGCGTTCGCCGGGGTGGTGAGATATGCGTGACGGATCCGGATCCTGTTTTCATAGCTTAAGAGTTGAGAGTACACATGAGAAACAGAAAGAGGAGCAATTCTTGTCGTTGCCATTAGTCCTTCTACTGTTGGATCAAAGTCGCAGTTGAGGCCGTTGATGATGTACACGATGAGTTCATCGTCAAGCGGCTTCCCTGCAGCCGCCATCTCGTCGCCAAGAGATCTCATCTTGGCTATGTACTTAGTGATGGACATAGGTCCCTTCTGAGTCGTCGTTAGAGCGAGGAGGACGTTGATGGAGCCTGCCTTGGACTTGCACGAGAACATGTCGTTGATCATCTCCCATGCTTGGGCCGCCGTCTTTGCGCCGGCGACTTGCTGTAGAACCTCCCGTGATAGAGAGGAGAAGAGGAACCCTAGAACTTGTTGGTCCTGGGCGAACCACTTGTTGTACTCCGGATTGGAGATGATGGTCTTGATCTTCTTGTCGCCGTCTTCTTTCTCACACTCCGCCGCTGGAGCTGCAGTCGCGCCGGTGATGTGTCCCTCTAGCTGCGCCCCTCGTAGGGTGGTGAGAACCTGCGCAAACCATATATAGGGAATGGTTTTGTTTGGTGAGTTTCTCTGAGATCTGAATCCCAAACAATGAATTGGAGATCGCCGCCGCTGAGGAGGAGCTCGCCATTGCCGGAAGCAGAGACGAACTAATCTAATCTAGCGGGGAGCTCTGATACCAAGTGGAACTCCTTTGGTGAGGAGGATTCATGTTGATATTTGCCACACAACCGGGCGACAGAAATACAGGGAGATATATAGCACCGGTATTGAGTTTGTTGTGTATTTCTAGATTACAGAGATAAACCTTATCAAGACTAACTAACACAACAAACTCAATCCATAGCTATAGTTACAATATTTCATGTATGAAACTTATCTCTAACAAAATGGAGCTGTGGAGCTAGCACCAAACCAAACAATGCGACTTCATCTCTGTTTCTTCACTAGATTGTTGGATGTTAATGTCAAAGCATATCAGTAGTAGCATAGCGAAAGGATCGTTGTGCCTGCGAAAAAATCCCATTTCATTTTGCATGGTTACAAATTCTTACCCTTCTCTTTTGCTCGAATACATTATATTGCAGATGAATTCAATGATCGTTTTAATCCACGAATTATCAAAATATCAAGTCTTTCTGCTACTACCCATGATAACACACCACCTTTTCAGCAGGTTTTACTACAGTCACAACAAAGCAACACAAAAGTAACGACGGCGACCTCAACATCCAAAGTCAAACACTCTCACAGGCGGCGGCGCGCGCGGTCGGAGGGTGGTGCGGCCGGCGACGGCGGCTCCCGAGTGGCGGCGCGCGGGCTCAGGGCGGCACGAGCTCGCCGGCGGGGGAGGCGGAGGAGGTACGCGCGGACGTCCTCGCCCTCGTCGTCGACGTCGCCACCGATGACGAGGTCCGCGCCGCTCACCAGCTCGCACGCTTCATCGTCATCGACACTCACCACCTTGATCCGGCCGTTGCACCGCCTGGCGACGTCCTCCCACCTTGGTCCTCCCTCCCAGCGAGCGGACGATGAGGCCGAGCGGCGTGGACGATGAGGCCGAGCGGCGCGGAGTCCGCGCCGCTGCTCCCCCATCCGCAGCCGCACTCGCCTGCCGCCGCCGCTGCCTCTCCGCTACCGTGCTCGCCTGCTGATGACGCCTCACCCTGCCACCGCCCTCCCCTTCTCCCGTGTCTCTGCCGCCGCATCGCCGGCCGGCCGTTGGACCTCCTGGCCCCGGTGACCCCCTCCAGCTCCCGCGTCGTCTCCGCCGCCCTCCTGCTCCCGTGTCGCGGCCGCGATGCAAGTGGAGAGGCCCTGGGGCGCGGTGGAGCGGCACAGCGTTCGCCTCTAGGCTGCCGCCGGGCGCAGTCTCCCTCGCCAGCCGCCGACTGCCGCCCGTCACGCTCCCCCCTGCCGGCCGTGCTCCTCGAGAGGAGAAAAGTGAAAGAGAGGGGAAGGGAGAAGAGGGGAAAGAAAGAGGTGCCGACGTGGCCTCCTGACATGTGGGGCCCACGATGACTCAGCGGCCACGTGGGACAAAACTAGGGTCAAAACCGCCGAGGGATATAGTTTGTCCTGGTTTTGTAGGTTGAGGGATGCGTTGTATCCGGTTTTGTGGTTGGAGGACGATTTTGTAACTCGATGACAAGTTGAGGGACCTTAGGCGTACTTTTTCCATCAGCTAATAACATCATGCAGCTCCAATATTAGCCGGACAGCCCAGCCCACCAGGCCCACATCGCCAAAACCCTAACCGCACGGACGCACCAACGCGGCAACGCCGCACCCCGTCCCAACCCCCACACGGGCTCAGTAGCGCCGCACTCCATCGGTTGCCACTTCTCTCTTCCCTCAGCACTACTACGCCAAACCGACGGCCGCCGCCTCCTCCTCCTCCTCCCCCTCATGCCGCGCCGCCATCGCCGCCGATGGTCCCGGCGCCGAGCCGTCCCCAGCAGCCTCTCCACCTCGTCGTTGCGCCGCTGTGCTGGTCAAAGCTGGCGGTGTACGATGAGGGCGTGGCCCATGAGCACTGGGCCACGCCCGAGCCGCCGGTGGTCGCCCTCCTCCTCTCCATTGTCCCACTGTGCCCAGTGGCATGAGATGCGGGTGTAGATTATGAGCAGTACAACCGCTGCCGATGTTTACCGTGCTCACACAGGTCACAGCCTCCTGAGTCCTGACCTACTTATTCCTTCTGCCGGCTGCAATTCGTGTTTGATTTATGTGAGTTTTTTTTTTATCTGTGCGATTTCTATTCGTCTCCCTTTTCTCTTTTCCGTTTTGGTTTCTATCTCTCAGTCCGTCTGTGTAGTTCTAAACCTCTCATATTTGTAATATCTGATTTTGTGTTTTCTCCGTTTTACGTGATGAGTCGGTCGCTCAATCGGATTTACGTACCAAATTGGGATTTACGTACCAAATTATGTTGCGTCTAATATACCAAACTGGAGTAGTATTAGGTGTGGGTTTTTTCGTGGATGCGGTGAAAAAGAAAGAGCGACGGACAAAAAAAAAACACATGAAAAGATGTGACGATTGGGAAAATATGAATCTTTTTAATTAGTTATTATTATTATTATTATTAATATTATTATTATTATTAAGAAATATCGTCATAACGTTGGTACGGGCATATCAGTAGCTAGTAAACTTAACCGAAATTTGTTGAAACTTGGCGGATCAGTCAGAAAGGTGAATTGCGGAGTTGGGACTCCTCGGGCCCAACGAGGTCCATCCGGTTCGTGAACAATCTTCCTGCCAATAATCCATATAAATCTCTCCATCAAAAGCCCTAATTCAATTGCCAGCGAGGGACTCAAATCGGTGGTGGGATTATCGACATCGAAAAGCTAGCTAGGCAGCTAATTATGGGATCTGTGATGGGCTCCCTCGCCCTCGCCTACCACGATGCGAGGGAGTTTCGGATGGAGACGAAGCGGAAGGCGGAGCACGAGGTTAACCTGCTCCGGCCGCCGGCGTTGCTGCACTGGGACGGCGGCGACGGCGAGCAGCCTCCGCCCCTCGACGAGCGGCGACGGATCGTGCAACGCTGGATCGAATACGAAAAGCGCAAAGGCCCTCGCCGTTTCGAATATCTCCCAGGGTTGGTACAACCTAAATCTCTTTCTCCTTTGATTCGCTACTGCACATCACTTTGCAGTTTTTCACTGTTCGTCCTAATTAACCATGTTAAAAGATCAGTAGAAATTTATCATGTTTGTGAGAGAAAAAAAATAGGCAACTGTAAAATAGTACTATATGTTAATGATCTAAAAAAGAGTAGTAAGATCTCGAATGCTCAACTTTCTTGTACTATTCTGATAATCTAATGCTGGGAGGATTAGATTTACTACATCTGCATGATTTGGTTTCCATCTCGTGAGATCTGTTTGTTAAGTGAAATCTGCAAGGTTACGAGCGGAACAGCATATATATATATACCCCAGACTATCTATTGGGGTGTGTTTGACCCGAATTTGTCATTTCTTTGCAGCTAATCATTGTCTGTTGGTGTGCTGTAATAGATCATTGCTTAGTGATTTTTAAAAACAAGGCATATAGAATTTTTTTATACCAAATTTTACATTCCTAATAAAACATAAAAAATTAATTATAATAGTATATATATTTTTTTTTCTAATAAATTTTATTTAAGCATGGCTGTGTGAATATGCATGGGTTAACACAAACAAGTAGTTGTATCTATGTACATGGTTTCTATTGCATGCTGCTCGATCTGACATACATAGATTACATGCAGAGAGGATGGTGCAAATGATGCTCGGCCAAATGTCCGCATCGCCCTCTATTATTACAACTGCAATCATCCGGTATGTTAAATTATTTGTGTTGCTCCTCTATACCCCTTGTGACTTATTTATCATTCTAAGCTACAAGTATGATTATATGGCTACTAAAATTGTCGCATCGTATTTTTGGAAAAAAGTGCAACAGTGTGAAAGTGTTATTTATGATATTTTTTTCGTGTATCAAAGTATGTACTTATATAACAAAATGATGAACCACACACATTGTAACATATCAATATTTATCTTTCAATGGAGGGAATATAATTTTATTTTTTCTGCACACATGATTCTCTTTATTTCGAAGGGATTTTAATTATTTGAGCTCGATTTTTTTCCGTGCATATTTTTCAGGGTGCTGAGTTCGATTGTGTCAGGTCCCTGAGTGCTCATTTTGCTTCTTTCAGAGGTGAAATTTGGTCCCACGTCAACTTCCTGGCTCGCAGGAGGGGTTGTATTGATGCCCCCGTACTTCGCTTCTTCGCTGAGCTATTCTACTATGGCCCTCTCGTTGAAACACCCGTTGTCGTATCATGCATCGTATTACGGGGTATGTAAGGCCTGATTTAGTTCCTAACTTTTTTCTTCAAACTTCCAATTTTTCCATCACATCAAAACTTTCCTACATAGACAAACTTCCAACTTTTCCATCACATCGTTCCAATTTTAATCAATCTTTCAATTTTGGCGTGAACTAAACACACCCTAATTAATATGCTTGTTTATCTCTTTATTTACGCTAAGCCTAGTTAAAACCATGATGCTAACAAGACCGAATGAAACATGCTAGGAGAAAAAATCCTGCAGAAAATGTTTTGTCACGATTTCTTTTTCTTTGATGCGCATCAAAGCATGCATATGCATGTTTCGTTGTTAGGATAGAACTCAACCTGCAGAAATCATGGCAAGGTGTGGTTTTGGGATTACATTAATGTGTGTTAATTACAGTAAGGAGATTACAACAAGCAACAAAGCCTGAAGCCCCCTAAGCTTTTACACTGAATCTGATTGCCGCTGGCATGCTTCCTAGCTCTTCCCTAGTTTTGCCTTGATGAGACCAAAACACCAAATTATTTTTATCAACCCTAGAAGGAATAACCTGATGAGCCATTGTATCATCACTTCTAGCCATGTCATTTAATTTTGGAGCCACAGCCAACAGAGTATTTAAAGCTATCCCATGTTTGTTCAAGTTGTGTAACCGCATGCCCCCTAGTTCAATCAGTTGACACACTTTCAAACAGGCTACCCAGTACATTCTTTTTTACCACCTCCATCAAGTATATGAGTTTAGTTTTCTGTCCCAACGTCGAATATATTTGACTGGAGGGAGTACTTGTTTAGGACATCAATACAAACTCCAATGCATGTACATGTTTGATTATTATTTTCTAATCATATTGTCATAAAAATATTAAAAATGACTTCTTTCTCATGAATGAAATCTTTATGTTTTTAGAATATATAACATTGTACTGAGGCTTAATTGCACACATAATATAACTTCATTTGTGTTAGGATGGAGGGAGTCCTTTGTTCTTTTTGAAGAAAGGAGGGAGTCCTTTCTGGACTCCCTTGATTGATATTTCTCCGTGCCCCATTGTGTAGGATTGGCTGGAGATCAATCCTCATTGTCCTTTTTTAGACTGCATATACCTATCTAATTGCTGAGAAAGGACGTATTGACTCTAGAACACCACTTTTGCTATGTTTACTGCCGCCTTCTTGAACTGGATCGGTGTTTACTTTTTTGCAAATCTAAGCTTATCTCCTTTTTTTGTCGAACTAAACCAGTGCAATTTCAGTAATCCCTTCATCCCAATATAAACGTAACCAGGTTGCACTTATATTGGGACGGAGGGAGTAGCTTCTTCCATATATACACGCATGCATGTGCCTGATCATTCTATTGAACTGTTGATGACAGAGGAACCACTGTTCGTCGTCAGGAGAATAGAAGGTCTTCAAGAGCCAGTACACCACACCACTAAAAGGGAACTGTCGATAACAGAAGAGCCAGGGAGAACAGAAACGGTTCAAGAGGCGCCGCTGGTCCAGTACAGAAGCAGTTGTGCGTTTTGCAGCGACCGGCATTACGAGGTTTTGCACCCCAGCGAGGAGGAATTCGTGTGTGGAAAGGAGGGCCAGGAAGTGGAGCCATCCGGGTGGTTCTACTGGATGATGGACATCGGCGGAAGGTTACCCGATCGCATCCTTGTCAGACCAAGATGTTTTTTGGATGATGTGAGCGATTTTTGCTCTTTCGTATTTTATGTATTTTTCATATGGCTCGCCAGACTAGCGAGTGCAATCAAAGTAAGTAGCATAGGTTAGTTGATGTACCAAGTTATTTACCCGGCCCGCTCAATCTACGGATGAAAACGGATTGAAATTGGATGGAAATTAGCTCTAGCTGTATTATATTCATTTTCATATTTTTGGAAACAGAATTGAATTAAAAATTCCCAGTTGAATCAAATATTATTGAATACAGATATGGAGCGAAAAAGAATAATAGAATATCATTATATTCGTTTTCGTATTTTTGGAATTGGAATTGGAATAAAAAAATCCCTTGAATCAAATATTATTAGCGAAAAGAATAATAGAATATTATTAAATACAAATACGGAGTGACTACAAATGGAACAAATAAATACGGTACTAATATTTGCCGGAATGTTTAAAAAAAAACTGAATTTGAGCTTTCCAAATCAACGAAAAGATATGGCTTGTTGTTTTTCTAAAAAGTAGGTAAAAAAATCCTAATTTTTATATCATCAATTTTCATTTGTGCGTTATAACCGCCTATGAAAATCGATTTTTCATAGTTAGTTCTTAAGAGACCCGTATGTGAAAGTGATTTTTCACTTTTTGTCCCTTAATTGAACCCAAGACCGATTTCTCTGTACAGACTTACCTACCATCTCATCTATCAAGCGTATATTGTCTAGATTAAGGATGCTATTCATTTTATTTTACCTCTTCAAAACTTATATTGGTTCTGCACTTCAAATAATTTATCTACTATTATAAAAATTGAAGATATTTTTGCAGGTACTTTGGTACGTACGTCATCCGCGTATGAATCTGCTTTCAAGTTCGTTCATTTTTTGGAAATACATATCCATATTTGAGTCGGGTTTAAAGTTCGTTCGCTTTTAGAAATATAAAAGGAGTTGTATAAGAAATCTCTTTAAAAAAGATTTGTATGCTAACTTGACATGATTTTCTAGAAAAATATATATATATCTAAGAAAATTCTCACAGTGAACAATAATAAGATTAAAATAGCCTGTATCCGTTACAATGCACGGTTATTTTTTTCTAGTAAAATAAAAAGTTTATAAACTACAATAGTATATCCCGTCGAGCTAATGTAGAGCACGTTTTCATCAGAGGTCGTTTCAATCATAGGTGAGATTTTGTAAAAGGATATATGAAATTTTGTAATAAATATTATTTAGAACGAAAAATGATCTCAAATGATAAAGTTTTCATTGGATATCTCGTCGAGCTCTATGATTTTTATATAAAGTTTGTTTCCATCCAACTTGATATAATAAAATTACATATAAATACGTGTTTTTCTAAACATTGAACTCTACATGCGGATATCCGAAAAAAAAAAACTTCAGATAGTTTTGGATGACTTCTGATTTCCACCATACGTCTTCCTGTCTTCATTTTCGTATCTGGTAGTATGAAAAAATTATCTATTCCAACAAAATACATCTGGATATAAGAAACTATCCGAACGATTTCATCCTTTAGCTCAACCCTGAATCTATGAGATTATTGGTGCTTACTGGACAGCTTATTGGTGCTTACTGGACAGCTTAGGATCCCGGAAAATATATAGTACAATAGTGGAAACTTAAAAATTATCATTATTAGATAAAAAATGGATGTTTGAGATTTTTTTCCACATCACCAAAAGTAACTTAGGCGTCTATTTCTGGATCCATTGATATTTTTCAGATTTTCATTACATATGTGATTTGTACTACTCTGTTTCAGATTATATATAAGAAAGTAATATCTACAACTCAACATAAATATATTATGAAAATATATTTAATTATAATTTAATAAAACTAATTTGGTGTTATAAATATTATTACATTTATCTATAAACTTAATCAAACATGAATTAGTTAATTTTGATCAAAGTCAGAACGATTTATAATTTAAATGGGAGTGAGTACACATCCTATATACTTATATAGTTTTTTTTAGATAATGAAATATAATATCTCGGCCTTTACTCAAAAGAGCTACAGCCAATTATTACATAGTAGTTTTCATGAACATAGTGTAAATCTAAATGAATAGAACACACCAAACATCACTATTATTGAAACCAGCCTAACGTAAGGAGATCACAATTATTGAAGTCTATTTGTAAATCTCCAACCATAATTAGCAAATAGTTGCATAACCGTGGTCTCCAACTTTCGGCATGCAACCTTCAGAAAATCTTCATCTTCATCACACCTTTGTAGTTGTGCCCAAAACCGGAGCCAATGAGTTGCCCTGAAAATAACCTGCATATAGGAAAATGATGGTGATTTGTCAAAAACCATATCGTTTCTACTCAGCCATATTGCCCAACAAATGGCAGAAGCTCCAACAAGTATCAGTTTACTCATTTTCTTATCAACTCCTAAAAGCCACCCATTAAAAATATGAGATATGCTAACTGGAAGATTAAAACCAAAAGAGAACTGAACTGCTCTCCATAGAAATTTCGTAAAATGACAATCCATAAAGAGATGTTGAATAGACTCATTATTCAAACAAAAAGAACACCTCAAGCTGCCATTCTAGTTACGCCTTGCCAAATTATCCTTAGTTAACACAACCCCTTTAAGCAGGTACCACATGAAAATTTTAATCTTAAGTGGCAACTTAAGCTTCCAAATACACTTGTTTTTCTCGATATAGCCATTATTAATTAAAGCTAGGTACATAGACCTCACCGAGAACAAGCCATTCTGATGGAAATTCCATCTAAAACTATCAGACAAATCATTCAACTGAATATATACTATAGAGGCACACAACTGATGCCAACAAACAAGATTCTGACCAACTAAAGCTCTCCTGAAAGAAACATTAAGCGGAACATATCCCATAACAGTGGCAATAGAAGATGTTTTCCTCCGAACAATTGCGTACAAAGATGGATATTTATCCTTAAAAGCCAAGTTACCAATCCATCTATCTTCCCAAAATCTGATTTGTTCCCCATTATTAACAATCCAAGAACC
Organism: Oryza sativa Japonica Group; assembly: GCF_034140825.1. Lineage (NCBI taxonomy): Eukaryota > Viridiplantae > Streptophyta > Magnoliopsida > Poales > Poaceae > Oryza > Oryza sativa. The sequence goes on along the minus strand of NC_089035.1, from coordinate 12,442,767 downwards.
CATATTTAAGAAATTACTTTTGACATTCATAAGACCAGACCAAAAATGGGAATCACCTTGTTTCCTGTCAACTTGGGTTATAGATTTATTATAAAGATATTTCCTCTTCAATAAATCATGCCAAACCCCATCCTCATTAATTAACTTAAACAACCATTTACTTAAAAGACATTTATTTTGTATCTCCAAATTATGAATCCCAAGACCCCCTGGTCCTTGGGTTGACAAACAACATCCCACCTAGTGAGCCTGTATTTTTTCTTATGGTCATCCCCTTGCCAAAAAAAACCGCGATCTATAATAATATACTTATATAGTTCATCCCGACTAAGTGTAGTTAATACTATTTCTCTCTTCTCTTATTAAGCCACACCACCCTAATTATTTCTAGCCTTTGGATGATAGATCTATGGTTCAAATTGTCTCTTCTTTATTCTCTCATAAACCCATGCAATCTCAATTATTTTTAGGCTCAAATTGTACTATCAATTTGTTTTAGTTTTGATAATCATATTACATCTTATTTGTACATATTATGCAACTTAATTTTCCACAGCAACACGGCGGGGTATTCATCTAGTTTTTCATGGGATCCTGGTCCTTAGGGGAAAATTCCGTGGGCCAAGATTACCTGAGCGTTTGGAAGACCATAGGGGAAATCTGGGAATGCATTCTTCTCGGGCATCCCAAGCCTGAGGAAGAAATCGGACGGTCCCACCAAAGTGAGTATAATTCAGCAGCGTTGAAATGGTGATAGCCTTTGTATGCTTCTCACTAGCAACGGCGGCTAGCGAAAATTTTCAGTATTTGCCATCCAGTTCACACTTATTTTAGGATTTGCCATCCAATTCGCAACACTTTCAGATTTTACCACCGGGAGTGCAAAATTCTTCATTCCGTGCCACTCCCATCCGATGTGCGTAGTCTCCTTCCATCACTGTTACCATCGCCGAGCCCTCGCTTGCACGGAGGCCAAGCTGACCGTTGTCAAGAAACCCATCATCGCCACGCCCGGGAGAGGGGCGTCCGCTAGCCACCGGCTGCTGCTCACCTTTGCCGTCGAGATCGACTCACGTGCACTTCTAGTCCCCATCCGTGAGGCTCTCCTCTCCTCGGCTCTGTCGAGATTTGGCTCCGCAAGAGCCACTATTCCGCCATTCTTGAAGCAAAAACGAGCAAAAAGATTCTTGCTGCAAGGCGAGTCCGTTTCCTTTCCTTTCGGCGGCCGATAAGATGCGGAGGCGGCCCTCACCGGCGCCGCCAACGAGTGCAAGGAGGTGCGTCTGGAAGAAGACGAACCAACACGGCATTAGGGATGAAAGGGACGGGCTGACGGGAGTGGCAAGGAATAAAGAATTTCATACTCCCAGTGGCAAATTCTAAAAGTGTTGCGAATTGGATGATAAATCCTAAAATACATGCGAATTGGATGGTAAATACTGAAAATTCTCGCGGCTAGCTGGCCTGCTTTGGACGACCTGAAGGGGCAAGGCCAATTAGGTCCTTTTGCGTGGAAATTGTGTGAAGGAGAAAATAGAGAGAAAAAAAATGATCTAAACCCCAAAATAGCATATTATCAGGCTGAAAATATAATAAGCGACATTTTTATCAACTATATCGTAGATGGCGTTACATTGAAGCTAAACTAGAAAGTGGCATATTCTTAATTTTCTCATATCGACGCCACATGTTCCACTTGGAAAAAAAAATGAAACTATGCCATCGATAAAAGTAGGTTACACTTAAATACCAAAACAATTTTTTTCGTAAAATGACACTATCAATCCATGGCTACTACATGCTAGAACAAACTACTCTTTAATCCTTCCCGACCTTCTCTTCCAACTTTAGTTATCCCTCCCGTAACACCAACAATGACGGCTTCCTGGACTGCTCACGCATGAAGATGGTGTCTGCAACGTGGCGCTAATGTATAGAGTAGTCACTCACCGCAAATTCATTCGGATAAAGCCAGCACCACCACTAGCACCAGCCACACCCAAGTGCTAACCGTTATGTAGCACCTAGGTAGCCCAAAATAAATATCATCTTGCCGAATATGGACTCAGGAGTAAGAAAAGTAGCTCCTCTCCACCATTAACACACGCATGCACAGAGAATTTAGACTATTTACCATTCAATTCGCGTGCCTTAACTTTTTTACCACCCAATTCGCGTGCCCTCTATAATATGTTATTAGGAATGCTAATTGCTCTACTTGGTACCACTTTCTCAGTTTTTCATTTATTTCTCATTTCTTAATCCCATTTGTATTTTTTCTCAAACTTTGTGGACTGTTTTGCCCCTGGGCCCACTGTCAGATGAAAGGAAGAGAAATCCTTTTCTCTGGATCGAGATCCCTCCAGTCTCGTCTCTGTCTTCGTTCGGCTTGGCCGTGAGCGCCAACCTCGTCGCCACCGTTCGCCGCCGGGCGCTGCCAACCCCGCCGCCGGGCGCCGCCACCAAGCGCCGCCGCCGGCACTCGACGCCCCCGCAGCCAGGCGCTGCCACCAAGCGCCGACGCCGGCAGTCGACGCCACCGCCCCCAACACCCTGCGCCAAGCTGCGCCACCATTCCGCTGCCGTGCGCCGTCGCCGCCATTGGGGGCCCAGAACGGACACCCCACCGTCCCCAGCTGCCCTAGCAGGCCCCTGGGACCTTGTATCGTCCCCAGTTGCTGCCATAGCCGATCCCTGGTCCCTGGGACCTTGTATTTACAGGACACAGAGCTAGGGCAGTACTAGTTCATATTTGGATGTATTAGTTAATGTATTGTGTATACTATATACATAGACATATTTGGTTGTTTATGGGAGTGTACATATCTGAAATTGGCAACAATTTTCCATGTGATGTGATAGAAGATATACTAGGTGGCAGCTGGAAATTGGTTCAGTTTCAGGCTTTCAGCAGCACAATACAGACAGCTTCAGTTTGCACTTGTTCCTGTTTGGGTTATGTAATCTGAAGAAAGGAAGATGGATAGTTGATCATATGTTCATTTTGTGATGATATAAAATACCTGTCAGTTAACTACCTCAGCATATGCCTACAGCTTTGTGAGACCATATGCTCATGTGAGAAATGCCTACAGATTTGTGCAACGTTGCAATGTAAACTTGTTATTTTCAAGCAGACAATGGGAGAGATGTCACTTGGCAGCATATACCCAAAAATGTCAAATTTTGACAGCATATACCCAAAAATATCAAATTTTGACAGCATGTACCCAAAAATGTCAAATTTTTACAGCACATCTCAAAAATGTCAAATTTTCACAGCACATACTCAAAAATGTCAAATTCACAGCACATACTAAAAAATGTCACTTAAATTTTGGCAGCATGTAGCCATAATACGTTGTTCGTACAAGAAGCCAAACAAGTCTAAATAACCAAATTTGAGAATTCCATCCAGATTACATAACCAAATATAAGAGGTTACATAACCAAGTCACACAGGTTCATATTGCAAAATAAAGCCTATGTTTGCCACTAGAAAATCGTCCACAAATGAAAATACTACTTAGAATCACTTATTTTTTCCCTTTCTTTGGAGTGATCTTCTTTGCAGCTCTTGGAGGCCTTAGAGGGGTTGCCATTTGACTTGATCCTTGTTCACCAGCATTGATCAATGCCATTTGCCTAGAAGAAAATGAGTGTTAGTAAAATTAAATACATGATTAAAAATACCATTGAAATAGAAAAAAATATGTACCTTCTAGTGATAGGACCAGGACTAGTGCAAGTGGAATCACTTCTTACGACTTTTTGTCGTTTTGGTGTGCTAGGGCCTGCTGCACCACTAGTTGAGCCTACTGGCCTTCCTTGTTTCGCACGACTCTTCCTGAAAATGTAAAACAAGTAAATAGATATACAATATGCAAAAATAAGTAAATGTATGGTTTTACCTTTTTTTCTTGGTACCATTTAAAGGACATTTTGAGGATGATGGCCTATGTCCCATGGCAAGACACCTCTTACACTGAACCTGCCACTTGCCTTTGGTCCTAGGCTTGCTTTGTCCTTTCTCAAGGCACACAACTATTCTATTCTTCCTTTGCCTCCCTACTCCTTTTTTAGTCAAAGGTGGCAACAACTTGAAACCAATATTAACCTTGGGCCATTGAGACTTATCTAGAAATGGTTGAATAACGTCTGCATATGCAAGCTTAAACTTTTCCACTGAATAGAAGGGATCCAAATAATCAGCCATTCTAGGATTTCTATGTGATATAATGAGAGCTAATGCATGTGGGCATGGTTTCCCAGAAACTTGCCACTCTCTAAAGGTGCATGTATGTTCTGTGAGATTGACTGCATGCCTAATAATGTCATGTTCAGGAGTGATCTCAGTCACCTTTGCCTGGTCTCTATTACCTTGAACTACCCTCAAGTGGCCCAAAGTTCTAGTCATCGTATTCAGTTGCTGAATTACAACAGGGAGCATCACACCATCCAATTTATTACCTATCCTCCTCCTACTGGCCAATAGATCCATTGTCTTCGATCTGATGCCATCTGCAAGCTCTACAATTGGAAGATCTTTCTTTTCCTTAATCCATTTGTTCCACGACTCTGCTAGGTTATTGGTGACGAAGTCACATTTTATGCCTTCTGAGAATTTGCTCCTCATCCAAAGCAGTTTATGATATATTTCCAAGTATGGCTTCACATCTGAATTTGCCTCATGAATTTTATTCATGTAATAGTCATACCTATCTGGCATGAAAGACCTAGCTGCATGGTACATGTTTCCAAAGACTGGACCATGAAATTTCTTTATGAAATTCTGCATCAAGTGCCAAAATCATTCCCTATGCTCAGCTGCAGAGAAAACATATTTCACGGCATTCTCTAGCCCCTTACAAGCATCTGAGCTAATTGCTAGGGGTGATTGATCCCCTATTGCCTTATGAAGCTGCTGCATAAACCAAGTCCAATTATCAGTGGTCTCACTTTGAAAGAATCCAAATGCAACCGGAAACATCCAGTTGTGCCCATCTATGGATGTAGCAGAAGCTAAATGACCATTCCAAGCTCCATTAAGTGCTATTGAGTCTATGCTCAAATATGGTCGACATCCATTTATGAAACCATCAATGCAAGGTTTGAATGCACAGAAAAACTGATGAAAATAAACCCCATCTTCATTCTCCAGTACATCTATCTCCACAACACTTCCAGGCATTTTCAGCTCAACCTCAGCCTTGAAGTTGAACAAATATGTGAAGCTCTCATCCCATGACCCAAAAATCTTTTCTAAAGCCTTCTGCCTACCTTGGCACACTGTATGGTATCCTATTGTGACGTTGTATGTGGTCTCTAACTCCTCTTTCAACTTCGTCAGACCCATATTTGAATCCTTCTTCAAAAAAGGAATTGCCTTCTCTGCCACCCACTTATATGTTGCCATCTTGGTCTTTACTCTGCCAGTTTATGAACAATGATGGGGAAATTTATTCAAAGTAACCTGCAATAAAAGTTGGATTACTTAGTACCATGCTACAATTATTAAAAACAAACAAGAATTTAAAGGCCGATACAAATCTAAGTTAGTTGTTAGTACCCTAACAGATTTTTCATCCGGCATCAACCTTGCTACAATAGCCCATGGACATCCCTCAGCCTTGCAAAAGCCTCTGAACCTTTCTTTATCACTCGACTCTGTCCCAAGCTCAAACTGACCCTTTATAGCGTGTTGCCGCACAGCTGATCTAAACTCAACCATACTTAGATATGAACTTCCTGTAATCATTGGAGGGTCATTCCTGTCATAGAAAACTTCAGATTCACCCGGAACCACATCACTAACACCTATGTCAGCCTCATTGTCTAAGTTCCCTTGGGCATGACCTGCAGCCGGACTAGGTGCCGAGTCCAATTGTTTTTCAGCTTCAAGTCTAGCTTGTTCTGCTCTCTCATCCTCAGCTCTAAGACCAACAAATGCATACATTTCATCTTCGTCCATCACAGGCATTGATGACCCTATCTGTGTCTCTGCAATTGGAGTTATCTCCACTCCATCCCAATCAATGACATGCTGTTGAACCTGCTCTGTTGGAATTGGAGCTATCTCCAAACTCTCCCAATCAATGGCATGTTGACTGTTACAATCTGTAGCATCAGCATGCCTAGCTGTAACAACCTCATCCATGACTGTCCCATTAATCTCTGAAACAGAAGAGCTAGTAACAAGCTGAACAGGTTTATCCACCACATCCACAAATAAAACCAACCTCCTCTCACTCTTCCTAACAAAAAATGCATGCACTAGATCCATATTGTCAGTAAACTTTGTTTCCTCACCAGTGCCCGTGTCATATCCACACACAACCACCTGCTGGCACCTACCCCAATTTATCTTGGCTGCAAAGTCCTTTACCAATCTCTCTAATGTGCATTCACGATAGTCCACAACCCATTCCTCATATTTGCGGGGTACATGAACAAAACTACCATCATCAAGCTTAGCAATGTACTGACTGAATTGAACACACACCCTAAACTCTGCATCAGGATCGATCCTATCGTATATGAACACAAAAAATGAGAGATAGATCCATTAGTTTTAATACTAAATCGGTTATCACCTAGGTTATTGATCCTCCTGTTGAACAGAAATAGAAGATGATGGGTCTATGGCCTTACCCAGTAGATACTTCATTGGGAACGACGGATGACCTCGCTGCTTGCACAGTACTCTCCACGGGAGCCGCCATAGCCACCTCTCCTTCTCTCCCTTCAAACCCTAGGCTGCACGGGGGAGGCGCTCGGCCGTGGGGCGCACAGCGGCGCTAGGCCTGGGGGCGGCGCTAGGGTGCGGTGGTCGGCGGCGGGGTGGCGGCGCTCGGCGGCGTGGTGGGGGCGCCCGACGGCGGAGGTGGGGACGCCCGGCGGCGGAGGTGCTCGGCGGCGGAGGAGCTCGTCGCGCTCGGGCTAGTGCTACAGCGAGAGATCGATCGATCCAGAGAAGAGGATTTCTCTTCCTTTCATCTGACAGTGGGCCCAGGGGCAAAACAGTCCACAAAGTTTGAGAAAAAATACAAATGGGATTAAGAAATGAGAAATAAATGAAAAATTGAGAAAGTGGTACCAAGTATAGCAATTAGCAGTCCTAATGACATATTATAGAGGGCACGTGAATTGGGTGGTAAAAAAGTTGAGGCACGCAAATTAGGTGGTAAATAATCTAAATTCTCCGCATGCACAAGGGAGAAAGAAGAGAAGATAAGAGAGAAGAGGTCAAAAAGAAGAGAGACAGAGAGAGATGGAAGCGACGGTGGTGAGTTTGATGAGTTTGGTACTGAGCGATGTGCTAACACATTATTTATAACTTGATATAACCTTTAATACAACCTGTATGTAACTTTAAAAAAATTCTATGGTAACACGTTATTTCCATAAAAACGGGGATGTCTCATGATGAAATCCCCTCACTGGTACGCACACTAATATTTTTCCCTTCCTGTTTTGTATGAATTTTAAAACAAATCTAACGGTTCAAAGTTATGGGAAGTTACAATGTAGTAATTAGTTAGACTACAACTATACTGTATTTATATTTGATGAAACTGGGGGGAGAGAATTTATGGATACATGTATTTTATAGCAAAAATGAATCCAATTCTCTCGTGTCCGACGGAGCCTGCTAGCCACCTTCACGACGCTTCCGGCTCCCACCACGTCCCACGTGCCAGTGTGCCACGCCACCCCCCTCCCTCCCGCCTCTTTTTCCTCTTTCCCACCCACCTCCTCCCCATTAGCGCCGCCGCCTCCCTCTCCTTCCTATGCCTAGCGGCGGGGATGGGGTACAGGGAGGAGTACGACTACGTGTTCAAGGACATGCTCATCAGGGGCAGCGGCATGGGGAAGTTGAACCTGCAGTTTGCACGGGAATGAGTTCACTTCAGCCTGGAGACCTGTTCTACCAACGGCCTTGATTCGCTACAAAGATAGACAGCGTCGACGACAAGCTCTTTCAAGCCCCAGCTACTACTTCATTCGTATCGTCACTCGTCCCCATCCTCTATTCCTCTATCACTACTACCTCGATTATGCGAGCGACTTAGTTTTGCTCTTCCTTTGATTATCTTAGATTGATTGATTGATTCTAATCTATAAAAAATCAATGTCTATTTGATTTTTATTCTATGATGAACAATTAGTATCTGAGATTATTCATTTTAATATTAGAAGATTATTGGCGAAGTGATTAAGGAGATGATTGGATTTGCAGGTGAACAGGAACTGTTGCTGGAGTTTTGGACCGGTCAGACCAGGCAAGGGTTGCCGGACAGACCGGTGTGTATCGAGCGGTCATACCAACCAGCCCGTGGTCTGACCGGCCGACTCTGTGTCGGTTTTAGTTTCGGGTTGTTTCATTGGATATCCGTGGATTGTTTCGTGTTTATGGCTTCTAGATGGATACTATGCGTATGTAATACTGTTGTTTCCTAATAGTGAGTCAAGTTGGAGATGGCTTGGTCTCGAAATATGGTTTCTTTGTTTGATTCATGTGTAGGTGTCTTGATGCCTCGGGAGAGTATTGCCGGTGATGGATCGGGAGTCAACTTGGAGATAAGGTGATGTCCAGATGGTCAGATATCATGCGGGATACTTAGGCTAAAGATCAATGCATGTGGTTGGTGGCATACGATGAAGATATTGTGTGCGTATGGGATGCGGAGTCGAATTTGGAAGGAGTCCAAATTTGGTATAATTGGAGTTTGTAAAGTTGATTTCTTGTACGGGAAGGTTTCCTAGGTGGATTAGGACTTCTTGTACGAGTTTGGTTCTTGGCTCTAGGCTGCCTACCTCATGTATAAATAGAGAGGGAATGTGTGGCCTCTCGGTATCGCTTTTGAGAGCATTGAGTTGAGAGTTGAGTTAGGGTTTCGAGTTTAGTCGAGATTTTCGTGATGTCGCGACCGAGAAAATTTGCATTTTCCCGAACGCTAGTGTATTAATCCCCGTCCCAGGAAAAGCCGGGGTACACCATACAAACATAATACAAAAGGCACATCTTTATTATATCGATAATATTTACATTATTACAAAGGCACTTCAGGCCTGACAGACAAAAATAAACAGTAGCGGACTAGCGGGCATACGGCTCCATCTTCACAGGCGCTCAACTAGGGTATAAGCCAGGACTCCACCTAGGACTTCTTCTCCAAAGCTTCTCTTACTGAAGGGGGGAGAGATAGAGTAAGAATGAGTACAACCACCGTACTCAGCAAGTCACACCGGGAGATGCATGATTAATGCAAGGGAGTACAAGGGGTAATAATATAGGGGTTAAGTTTTGCAGTAAACAGCATTTAAAAGTCACTTAGTTGCCCAAAGCTATTTTATAAAGACGATCCTAGAGCTACATAGTATTATTAATCAAGGCTGTGGACCCACACGAACCTGCCTTAACCCAAGGCCTACGATGATTCAGACCGAACTGGCAACCCAACCTGGGTCCCAGCTCGTCCCAAGCCAACCCAGGCCAACCTTTCCACATTTTAGTTGTTAAGCAAATTTTAAGAATTAAACCACTAACTTGGGTACATTGCTAGGCTTGCCCATATCCGAGGGCACGGCTATTTGAATAGATTTACTCTGATCAGAAGTGTACATCTTTACCCACAAGACACATCTTTACTCCGCATTCCATGGCCTTGGAACCCGTCGTAAACATGTGACATAACCCTTCACCCATCCTAGCCGTGAACAAAAGTACCGACCCAACCCTGCCTACGGCCGGTATCCCGGGACAGGCAGGCCAGGATTAAGCCCCTAGCAACAGGATCTAGACCGGGTGCGCCACACGCATAGGGGTGAGACCACCCGCGTACTAGTCCAGTGCCATGGCATCTCGACTAACGGGCACCGACCCGTGTAGTCTTCATTTGCCTAGACATCTCGATTACCGAGCCGCAGCTCGTGTAGCCTTCATTTGCCTCAGAGATATCCATCGTCGCAACGACTTCATCCATCTCTATCCGTGTCCTTTTATTCAGGACTAGACTGAGCACCGAGTTAAGCCTTACCCATTAGACATGTGGTTAGTACGGTAGTGCTTTGCAACAGAGGCCCGAAGACCGGTCCTTATAGTGGCCGAGGTGCTACTAGCAAAACCCTGCACCTCGAGCCCAGCCTAAAACCATTTTGGGAGTTTTGAATAGAGGGGGGAGGTGTGTGTTCAATTCCATCACAAGTCAACCATTCCACAGTGTCCAAATGATATGAGAATTCCCAAAGTCTAAAGTTATAAAACCACCTAATGTTGCCTAATTAGTTAGCGAAGCATCTACCTAAATTCATACTAGTAGAACCATTAATAGAGTACCCACTATTTGGGGTTTTGTTTATCCTAGGGTGAACAAGGTAATAATAAACAATAGCAATGATAAGGCTATAACAAGGATTAATAGGAAGTGCTGAATAAAACAGTGATAACGCGGGAATTTAAATAAAGCGGTAATGCAATAATTTAAATCAAAATAATTTTATAAACTGGGATTCAATATGCTCAAGGGTGATGTGATTTGCCTTGCTCAGAGAGAACGGCCTTCCGAACCTTCGGCGACGACCGCAAACCACGCTTCGAGAACCTTCGGAACGACAGAAGCTACGCGAAGCACACAAGCAAAGCTACAAGCCTATAAAGAAGCAATAACAATATATAAAAAGAAAGCACACGGTTCTTTAGGTTATAACAAACATTAGGAGACTTGAACAGGTCGATTCGGGGTTCGTATGACCAAGATATGATCATCCGAAGTTTAATGTTGTTACATGGAGATTTATGGATTATTGTGATTAGGTTTTGCAATTATAAAATATGTGTAAGCGCTAGCCTGGAAAAGACAGGAAGATTGCGCTGTTGACATGCGGACCCCACATGTCAACCTAAGGGACCACGGTAGACCGAGTACACAGAGACGGTCCACAGGTCGACGGAAGCGAACCCCGTGTGTCAACCGAGGCGAGTGGCCGACAAACGGACTCCACTAGACACCACGCGGGCTACACACGTGGAAACCACGCGACTACCGAGCGGGCACACCAACACGGTCACCACGCACACACGAACGACTACCGACACCAGTACACGGGTACCGGGGTCGACAACCGCACAATGGGCACGGGCGACACCGAAAGGACTAGGACGGGGCAGCGAGAGGACGGATCCTTACCACCACGCGACGAGACGAGAGAACGACGATGACGAACGGGCGCGGCGGAGACGGACGGGCACAACGGAGACGAACGGCGAGGGGACGGCTTCGGCGGCGATCATTGGACGAAGGCGTGACACGGCCGACACGAGACTTGACGACATGGAGCCGAGGACGAAGACGACGACGGGGCTGCAGCGGCTCGCTTGACAAACCACGGGCGGCGAACGCGATCGGCTTGACGGAGGGACGAACGCCACGACGATCGGGAACGACGGGAGGACGACGACGACGACGACCGGGGCCTGCGAGGAGGCGACGAGGGCAGCCGGCAGCAGCTGCACAGAGGTGAGGCCGGCGTGGGACACGCCGCTGCGAATCCGACGACGGAGGCGGCCGCGAGACGATGAGCCGGCGAGGAGGAGCGGCCGACCGAAGGGACGTCGGCGACGACGAGGATGGAGAGGAGGCGATGCCGAGGACGACGTCGCTGGCTCGCCGTTGCGATGCCGGAGGTGGAGATGGCAACGTCGGCCGGCGCACGGGCACGGCGGAAGGGGCTGCCGAAGGCGACGTCGACGAGGAGGAAGGAGAGGCCGGCGCGGCGGCTGCGGTGTTCCGGCAAAACCGAGGAGCAGCCGGAGGAGAGGACGACGCTGCGACGTCGATGGAGGAGACGGCGATGTCGGTTGGCGTACCGGCGACGAACAGCAGCCGGCCGGAGACGGTGTAGTGGCGACGACGCCACTAGACGCCGGCGGGAACGCGCGTCCGGTTCTCTCCGCGCTAAACGGAGGACGGCCCGGGGGAGAGGAGGCGGCTGCGAGTCCGAGGGTGGCGACGGCGCAGCCGAACGGCGCTCCGGCGAGGAGGGAGAGGCGGCTGGAGGCGGCCGGCAGCACGGGAGAGAGAGGAGGATGGCGGGGAGAGGCGGGGCGGCCACGGGAGAGCGCGGGAGGGGGCTAAAACTGGAGAACGGATCGAGGGGGTTCCATTTTATAGGGGAGGAGAGGGAGCCGGCCACGGGAGAGGCGGGGAACGGCGGCGGAATTCGTGGCCGGCGGCCATGGAAGGTGGCCGGGGTTGGCGCGGGTGTTCTTGACGATTGGGGGCACGAATCAAGGGGGAAATTAGGGGGAATTGAAGAGGAAGGAATGGGAATTAATTCCCCCCAATTAATTTTGGAATCCATGGTTTGATTTGCGCGGATTAGAGGGAGCAAGAAACTAGGGTTCACGGGAGAGAGAGAGGAGCTGTGCGGGAGGAGGACGACGACCCGGGTGGTGGGGCCCACGCGGGACGCGCGGTCAGCGCGCGTGCGGCGTGCGTGAGGGGCGGGGGGGGCGGCTCGGGAGGCTGGGGCGGCTGGGTGGGGCGGCTTGGGCCGGGACGCGGCCCAGGCGGGAGGGGAGGAAAAGGGAGCTGGGCCGAGGGGGAAGGGGAGGCCCAAGAGAAGGAGGGAGAGAAGGAGAGGGAGAGAAAGAGAGGGAGGAAGAGAGGACTTTGGCCGCGGGCCGAGAGAGAGAGGACTTTGGGCCAGACTTGGCCCAAAGGAGGAAGGAGGATTATTTTTAGGTTTTTCTTTTTAATAAACTTTGATCATAGTTGTTGTTGCTTAATAAATATTTCCGGTGCTCTGAAAATTTAAGTAAAGTTTGAGGGCTCTTTTTAGACCAAGGAGAATTTAACGAAAATTCTCCGGGCCACATTCGAAATTTTCTTGTACGCATTTTAGTGTTTGCCACTTTCTTTTTGAATTTTAATTAATTCTATTATTCCTTTTAGAAAATGATTTTTATTTCGGGATGAATTTATCAGGACGTGACACGTGAGAAGTGTTGTTGTTGCACTTTCTAAACGCAGAGAGAAGTGATAAGGTTATCATCTACTTTGAGAGTTCTTCCATTTGTATTTGCTCGGGTTCGGCGGTCTAACTGGAGAGTTACCGGTGGTCAGACCTGCGGCATTGCGGCGGTCAGACCGGCTGGACACTGGCGGTCAGACCGGCGACGTCGTCAAGAGGCAGAGGTGACTTCGGGACGATTAGACTAGGCGATCTACACCGGCCAGACCGACAGCACCGGCACGGTCATACCGGCAGATCAACCTCGGTCAGACCGATCTACATCGATTCGAGGGTAACTTTTAATTCTGCTAAAAGTTTTGGTTTTTGGGTACTCCAACCATTCATCCCCCCTCTGGTTGGCTTAGTTCTTGCCGTTCGATCCTATAAGTGGTATCAAAGCCTTATTTTCTTCTTTGGATTTTAACCGATCTAGAGTTTTAGCCATGGCTAATAAGTTTACAACAAAGTCCCATGTTTTCGATGGATTGTATTTTCCTTATTGGTGTAATAAGATGCAATCTTACATTATGGCTGAGGATTATGATATCTGGAGAAAGGTTGCTAATCCTTATGTGATTCCTGATCAGATCAATATTGCTGCTTTAAAAACTGAATTTGAAAACAATTGCAAAGCTCGCAATATTTTATTGAGTGGAATTTCTTGTTCGGATTTTGATCGTGTTTCACATCTTCAAACCGCCAATGAGATTTCGAACGCTTTGAGAAACTTTCATCAAGCAACTTCAAATATTAAAGAACTTCGTCGGAATCTTTTCAAAAAGGAGTACATGAAATTTGAGATGAAATCTGGAAAAGATTTCGATGACTATCTTTCTATATTCAATAAAATTTTGAGTGATCTTAGATCTGTTGATTCTGCTTATGACACAAATTACACACAATCTGAGGTTTCTCGTCACTTTTTGAATGGTCTAGATATGTCTATTTGGGAGATGAAATTTACATCTATTCATTGATATGTCCACTTTGGCTTTGGATTCACTTTACACAAAACTGAAAACTCATGAGATGAATATTTTCTCGCAAAGTTAATTGATTCTAAGTCTAGTGTTTTGGTTTCTCCCTCGACTTCTTTGGATGTTGGTGCTTCTTCATCAAATTCTACTGCTCTTGCTTTAATTAATGCCATGATCGATGAGCAGCTCGAACAGTTCGAGGAGGAGGACTTGGCTTTGGCTGCTAACAAGTTTTCTCGAGAGGAGGTCCAACTTGTTGCTTCGAGTGTGGTGCACTTGATCACATTCGCTCGCATTGTCCTAAGCTTGGAAGAGGCAAGAAGGAAGACAAAGGCGGTGGAGACAAGACCAAGGACGTCAAGCCCAAGTCCAAGAGCACGTTCAAGGGAAGGAAGACCAAGGAGAATCTCAAGAAGATGTTGAATTAAGTCTATGCCGATTTTGAGCCACTAAGCGATGTAGACGGTGAGAGTGAAGATGAAGATAAGGGAAAGAACATCTCCGGTGTTTGCTTCATGGCACGTGGTGAATCGGACTCAAAGTATGAGGACAATGAGGTGAGTTCTCTTGAGGAAGCTACTATTGTTTTAAGTGCAAAAAATAAGAAGTGTAAGAAGATGTATAAAGAACAAGAGTTTATTATTGAATCTCTAAATGTTGAAATTACTAGATTAAAATCTCTTATACCCAATGATGATGATTGCAAAAGTTGTCACGTTTTGATGCATGAAATTTCAAAAATTAGAGATATCAATGTTTCACATGATTTGAAAAATAAATCTTGTCTTGCTCTTGGATTTGCTTTGCTCACACACACTTTGGATGGGTTGTTTTTAACTAAAAAGTTGTTGAAAAAATATCAAACTGCCTTTTATGCTAGTTCGATGTTTAACATGATTTGTGCTAAAAAGTTAAAACAACAACATGGTGCTTTGGATTGCTCAACATGCACACTAAACAAGATGAAAAGGAAAGATGCATTAGGTCATGTTGAGTACATGGAGAAAATTGTAAAATCTGATGAAGTGCTTTCTTGCCCCAAACGTCGTAAAAGCAAAGGTGTCATGGTAGATTATGAAAATTGTGCTAATTTAGAAAAATAGTTTTCTTATTTCAAAAGTTCTTTGGAAAGATTTTCTGATAGTAAGAAGCAACTTAACATGATTTTGGATCAATCTAAAGTGACTAGTTACAATAGGGGTGTTGGTTTTGATGTTCATGACTATTTCACCAAAAATCAACCAAATGTTTTGAGTGTCACTTAACATGGTGAAATTTTGACAAAAAACTAGTGCTAAGAAAACAGTTTTAAAGTCTGCTAGAATTATGCGCTCTCTTTCTGCAACAATAAAATAAACAAAAACAAATATTTCAAAACTGTCTTCTTCTAAAGAAAAGTACACTTGTTCTTTTTGTGGTAAAGATGGTCATCTTGTTGGTTTTTGTTTCAGATTAGCTCGTAAACAGAAAAAAGAGAGAGAAATTGCTTTTGCAAAATCAAAGTGGCAAAAATTTGGTTTTCCCTTTAGGAAACCGGTCAGATCGTAGAGGGTTCCGTGATCGGACAGGCAACCGGTCAGATTGGCAGAGGTGCCTTGGTCAGATCGGGCCCCGGTCAGACCGGCGGTACAGTAGCGGTCAGACCGGCCTCAGAGAAATTTTTCTGAAAATTCTCAAACTGTTTTCTCGCGTGGATATATGCCTATTGGTTCTACTGGTCGTGTGTCTCAGTACTGGATTCCTAAATTTCTTTTATCTAACCCCAATACTGAGGCTTCGACATCCTCTTGTGTGTAGGCTTTGGTGGCGAGGAAGAGAACGTGTGGATCGTGGATGCCGGTTGTTCGTGGCACATGACCGGTGATAAAAATTGGTTCTCCTCCCTTAAATAGGCATCAAGACAGAATCGATTATCTTTGGTGATGCTTCTACTAGTGCCATTCTTGCTATAGATTGTGTTAAGGTAAGTGACAAGTTTGAATTGAAAAACGTAGCTTTGGTTGAGGACTTAAAGTGTAATTTGCTTTCAGTTTCACAAATTGTTGATGAAAATTTTGAGGTTCACTTTAAGAAAACTGGAAGTAAAATATTTGATTCTTGTGGTGATTCTGTGTTGAATTTTTCTCGTTATGGAAGAGTGTTTAAAGCTGATTTTGAAAATCCTGTTTCACCTGTGATAATATGTTTGGTTGCTAAGTTTAGTAAAGATGTGATGTTTTGGCATCGTAGACTTGGACATGTTGGTTTTGATCATCTCACGAGGTTAAGTGGTTTGGATCTTGTTCGTAGTTTGTCTAAACTTAAGAAAGATCTTGATTTGGTTTATACACCGTGTCGTCATGCTAAGATGGTTGCTTCTTCACATGCACCTATTATTTCTGTGATGACGGATGCACTGGGACAACTATTACACATGGACACTGTTGGTCCAACTAGAGTGCAATCTGTTGGAGGAAAGTGGTATGTGTTAGTTATTGCTGACGATTTTTCTTGATATTCTTGGGTTTTCTTTATGGCATCTAAGGATGAGGCTTTTCAACACTTTTGGGGTTTGTATCTTTGATTGGATCTTGAACTTTCTGGTTCTTTGAAAAGAATTCGAAGTGATAATGGTGGTGAGTTTAAAAACGCTTCTTTTGAACAATCTTGCAACGAAAAAGGTCTTGAACATGAGTTTTCTTCTCCTCGTGTTCCTCAACAAAACGGTGTTGTTGAAAGAAAGAATCGGTGTTTGGTTGAGATGGCTTGAACGATGTTGGATGAGTATCACACTCTAAGAAAATTTTGGGCGGAAGCGGTTAACACTGCATGTTATATTTCAAATCGGGTTTTCTTAAGGTCAAAACTTGGAAAAACTTCTTATGAGCTTCGATTTGGACATCAACCCAAAGTTTCATATTTGCGTGTTTTTTGTTGCAAGTGCTTTGTCTTGAAATATGGAAATTTGGATAAATTTGAGGCTCGATCTACCGATGGAATGTTTCTTGGTTACCCTGCACATTCACGTGGCTATCGTGTACTTGTTTTGGAAACTAACAAATTTATTGAGACTTGCGAAGTTTCTTTTGATGAGGCTAGTCCATGTACTAGACCAGAAATTGCAGGTACATTGTCATAGGTTCAAGGGGGGTGGTCGTATTTTTGAAGACGAGAGCGACGATGACGACGACGACGAGGTCGTCTCGGCTGGTCAGACCGGGCACCAGGCCGGTCAGACCGCCGGTACACCTCCGGTCAGACCGGCACAGGAGATGCGGTCAGACCTGCTAGGGTCGTCGGCTTCCAGTTCTGTTGATGCTGATCGTGATGGTCCTCCAGAGGCTACAACTTCGACCGGTGAGGGTACAGAACATGAAACAACTTTAGAAGTCGATGCTCCTTTCCACATTCAATGATGACATCCACCGGAACAAATCATTGGTAATCTAGGTGAGCGGACTACAAGGTCTAAGGTAACGACTCATGATGGTTATGCAAATTTTGCATTTTGTTGCTTCTTTTGAACCCAAATATGTTACTCATGTCTTAACTGATGAATCGTGGATTAACGCCATGCATGAAGAACTTGAAAATTTTGAAAGAAACAAAGTTTGGATTTTAGTTGAACCACCTTCTGGACATAATATTATTGGAACCAAGTGGATTTCCAAAAAATAAACAAAATGAGGATGCTTTCATTGTGAGAAATAAAGCTAGACTTGTTGCTCAAGGTTTGGATTTTGATGAAACTTTTGCTCCTGTTGCTAGAATTGAGGCAATTAGACTTTTGTTAGCTTTGCTGCTTCAAAAGGTTTTAAATTGTATCAAATGGTTGTTAAAAGTGCTTTTCTAAATGGTTTTTTATAGGAGGAAGTTTATGTCAAACAGCCACCAAGTTTTGAAAATCCTGATCTTTCCAACCATGTTTTTAAATTGTCTAAAGCTTTGTATGGTTTGAAACAAGCACCTAGAGCATGGTATGATAGGCTTAAGAACTTTTTGATTGCAAAAGGTTTTCAGATGGGAAAGAATGACAAAACGCTTTTTGTTCTTAAGCTTGGTGATAATCAACTATTCGTTCAGATTTATGTGGATGATATCATTTTTGGTTGTTCAACTCATGCTTTGGTTGTAGAGTTTGCTGAGACTATGCGTAGGGAATTTGAAATGAGCATGTTGGGTGAGTTATCATACTTTTTGGGATTGCAAATTAAGCAAACACCTCAAGGTACATTTGTGCATCAAACAAAGTACATGAAGGATCTTTTGAGAGGGTTCAAGATGGAGAATTGCAAGCCAATTTCAACACCAATTGGTTCTACAGCTATGTTGGATCCTGATGAAGATGGTGAAGCTATTGACCAAAATGAGTATAGAAGTATGATTGGATCTTTGTTGTATCAAACTTCTTCTAGGCCAGACATACAATTTGCTATGTGTTTGTGTGCACTCTTTCAAGCTTCTCCTCGTGCTTCACATCGTCAAATGGTCAAGCGAATAATGAGGTATAATTTGAATCATACACTTAAGTTTGGAATTTGGTATTCTACTTCATCTTCTATATGCTTTAGTGGATATTCTGATGCTGATTTTACTGGTTGTAGAATTGATAGGAAAAGTACTAGTGGAACATGTCATTTTGTTGGTACATCATTGATTGCATGGTCTTCTAGGAAACAATCTAGTGTAACTCAATCAACTACTGAATCAGAATATGTTGCTGCTGCTAGTTGTTGTTCTTAGATTCTTTGGCTAATATTAACTTTGAAAGATTATGGTCTTACTTTTGAAAAAGTAGCTCTCTTTTGTGATAACACAAGTGCTATTAGCATTGCTAAGAATCATATACAACATTCAAGCACAAAGCACATTGATATTCGGTTTCACTTTTTGAGAGATCATGTTGAGAAGGGAGATGTTGAATTGACGTTTTTGGATACAAAGTTGCAACTTGCTGATATTTTCACTAAACCTTTGGATTCTTCTCGCTTTGCTTTTCTTCATGGAGAATTGAGAATAATTCATCCTTTTGGCATGGTTTGACGGGGAGTTTTCGTAGCTCTTGGTTTTATCAAGCAAAATTTTGACAATAAGAAAAATTGAAAAAGAGAGCTTTGTTTAATATATATGGTATTTTCTTGTACATGCTAGCGATACTATAAAGGTTTATTTGTCTCTAGCATAGCTCGTATGTATTCTAGTCTTTTTTATGAGGCTTACATATTGCTTTTAAGGGAGATGATGCATGACACTTAAATGCTATACTTGAATTAAGCAAATATGCAATATTGATGCTAGTACATTGTTTGATTTGTAAATGCTTATGTATGTGCTTTATTGATTTGTTATTCCTCAAATATCTTTTTAATTGCTCATTGTGCAAGAGAATAAAAATATCTATGGGAGAAAAAAATGAATACCAAATCCTTGAAAACAGTCTTGATGACAAGGACGTACCCAGCATAATTGAGAGAAAAAATATAAGCAAAAAGTTCGAATAAAAGTTTAAAAATTCTCTTGGTTGTTTTGTGCTAGAGCTAATTTGAGAAAGAGTGATAATTGCAATAGCCAATAGATATATATGTATAGTGTTTATTTTTCAACCTATGTGTTTGTAACGGTGTTGCATTATAAATCATATGAAATCATGAATTTTGATTGTTGATTTGATCTTAAATGTAATATTTTTTGGTTCATGATTAAACTTTAGTGCATGCTTGCTATGATATGGATGGGTTCATCTTCTTATTATTGCAACACATGACATGATGTGCTATATGTATGATGCTAAGCTCTTGAACATTAGTAAACATAATTCCTACTCTTGATGAAATCATTGTCAAAATGGGGATAAGAGATACAAATGCATGTTCTTTTAGGTCAAGAGGGAATTTCTTTCTTTTCAAAAGTGAGAGAAGTTTTCTTTTGGATTTTAGAGCACTCTGTGCTTTTTACCACTTTTGTTTCTATTTTTCCAAATACCAAAACATTTTTTATGGGCTTGCCAATGTGTTCATCAAGGGCGAGATTGTAAAATCAAAGTGTGTTTGATTCTTATTCTGTGATGAACAATTAGCATCTGAGATTATTGGTTTTGATACTTGGAGATTATTGGCGAAATGGTTTTGGAAATGATTGGATTTGCAGGTGAACAGGAACTGTTGCTGGAGTTTTGGACTAGTCAGGCCAGGCAAGGGTTGCCAGACAGACCGGTGTGTATCGAGCGGTCAGACCGACTAGCCCGTGGTCTAATTGGCCGACTCTGTGTCGGTTTCGGTTTCGGGTTGTTTCGTTGGATATCCGTGGATGTTTCGTGTTTATGGCTTCTAGATGGATACTATGCGTATGTAATACTGTTGTTTTCTAATAATGAGTCAAGTTGGAGATAGCTTGGTCTCGAAATATGGTTTCTTTGTTTGATTCATGTGTAGGTGTCTTGATGCCTCGGGAGAGTATTGCCGGTGATGGATCGGGAGTCAACTTGGAGATAAGGTGACGTCTGGATAGTCAGATATCATGCAGAATACTTGGGCTAAAGATCAATGCACGTGGTTGGTGAAGATTCCATGTGGCATACGATGAAGATATTGTGTGTGTATAGGATGCGGAGTCGAATTTGGAAGGAGTCCAAATTTGGTATAATTGGAGTTTTTAAAGTTGGTTTCTTGTACGAGAAAGTTTCCTAGGTGGATTAGGACTTATTGTACAAGTTTGGTTCTTGGCTCTAGGCTGCCTACCTCATGTATAAATAGAGAGGGAGGGTGTGGCCTCCTGGTATCGCTTTTGAGAGCATTGAGTTGAGAGTTGAGTTAGGGTTTCGAGTTTAGTCGAGATTTTCGTGAGAAGTGCTATTGTTGCACTTTATAAATACAGAGGTAAGTAATAAAGTTATCATCTACTTTAAGAGTTTTTCGATTTGTGTTTGCTTGGGTTCGGCGGTCTAACCGGTGAGTTACCGGCGGTCAGACCGGTGGCATTGTAGCGGTCAGACCGGCTGGACACTGGCGGTCAGACCGGCGACGTCGTCAAGAGGTAGAGGCGACTTCGTGACGATTAGACCGGGCAATCTACACCAGTCAGACTTATAGCACCGGCGCGGTCAGACTGGCGGATCAACCTCGGTCAGACCAATCTACATCGATTCGAGGGTAACTTTTAATTCCGCTAAAAGTTTTGGTTTTTGGGTATTCCAACCATTCACCCCTCTGGTTGGCTTAGTTCTTGCTGTTCGATCCTACAATCTAAACATACAAGGGTTATACTTTATAATCTGATCTAATTTCTATTAAGCAATAATTAATCATGTTAAATTCAAGTTGTGGCATATTAATTGCTTCTGCACCTTCTCACTAGCTACATGCTGGCTTACTTCTTCTCATAACACTAGTTTGAAGTGAACGATTTCATTGGTTTATAGCATAGTACGGCTAGGTGATCAAATCTTCGCACATTGCTGCTGTATTTTACTATTATGCCTTGCTTTTGACCAATTTAAGTGACGAAGAATCCAGGATTCGTCGACAATTTTTTCAAAGTTTATGATAGTAATGCCTATTTCTGAATTTTACCTGCTGATTAAAATAACCTTCCATTAGCCATAAGAGAGGACAACTGTGTTTCCTAGCTTTTCTGATGCTATGTTGGCTGGCATAGCTGCCAATGCTGCTGAGTTAGTTTTGTGCACACCATTTGAATTCAGGGATCAACCTCTAAACTCTGTGTAGATTTCAGGGATCAACCTCTAAACTCTGTGTAGAATCGCTGTGTGTGAAAGGCATGAATGCCTGACTACTTTTATCAGTCTTGCAAGTTGATCTGTACTAGCTGTAGGTTGTTCATCAGCAAATCATTACAAGATGTTGGATAAGCAAATATGCAGTTCAACATAGGGTAGTGAAGCAGAGGCAGGACCTGTCTGAAATGAGTGTATAACGGAAAAAGTTTCAGCTGTAAGCACAGTTCAAAGTCTTGGTTTCTTCCAAAGGTTACTGTAAAACACTAATTTACTTGAGAAGATTCTCAGCCTTGGATGGATATTATATGGCTAGTAAGTAGTAACAATGACCATGAAAGAACTAATTAATCAAAGTAGCAAGTCAATGTCCGAGAGCACTTGTGTGAAAGAACTGATCATCAGAGTAGCAATGCAGTCACAACAGGAGAACACTAATATTTCCAGGTATTAATAGGTACTCAAAAATTCTGTGGAAGACTGTAATTCATTTGCTATAACTTTCAAATGCTCATACTTGCTGGGTTCTCATACAAGCTTAGGTCATAACGTGGATTAGTGTGTCAGTGTCCAACAAAATTTGTGTGCCACACTTTGGTCAACCTAAAAGAGGCTTGGCAATCTCCGGCGAATACAGACCATCAACCGAAGTGTAGTGTAGCCACCGGGTTGGTCCGTCATCTGTAGAACTATCCATGATACTGAGATGGAGATCGAAAGATTGAGTAAATCTGTAGCCAAAGCAGACGACCACGTGCATACATTGGTCCTTGTCTTCCCGGTCCCTCAGTGATCTGTCAGGGAGACCGTAGTAGACTACATCACCAATACATGCACGGAATTCATGTCTGACGACCCACACCACGGCGATGACCGGACCATGCTCATAGATGAATTCTGCGACTTCTTTCATGCTCCAGCCTTCGTGTTCAATCCAATGTGGGATACGGCCGGTAATAGGCAGAATCAGGCCATTAGTTGTTGTCAGTCCTCCTGTTTTGCTGAGCACTTCAATTACTCTGATTGCTGGGATACCTTCATCAGGTTCTAAAAAGGAACTATCAAGACAGTCCTGCAGAAGTTTGTGTGGTGGCCTTTCGATGGTACATCTGAACCCATACTTGTGGAACTTAGCTTCGATGCAGAGAGCAACGGCAGAAACAGAGCATGTGTCTGAAAGAAAACACATGTGTTAGCTAAATTACCCAGTACCAATATGTCATACGAGTAGTTTTAGTCTGAAAGTAAAGGTATGTGTTGCCCTTTTTGTATCATTGCATATCACATATAAAATGATCATGAAAAGAAAAACTTAAAAGGATTGATAACATATGTTTAGTTGTGTGCGTAGACATGCAAGTTTGAATTTAATATATACATGCTGAAATTGAAATAAACAGTCTAACTATGATTAGTACTAGCACATATTACATACTTAGATTTTAGTTTATCTGTTTTATTCCTCAATTTTCAATTCAGAATTGAAATTTTGTGAGACGATGGGTAAGAACTATTCTACCAATAGTTTATTCATTTTTTAACTATTTAAATGATATTTGTGGGCTAGGGGAAAAAACAAGTGAGTGTGACCTATACAAAATAAAAATAGAGATGCCATACACAAGAAAAATAAAGACAAGATTACTTACTGCCAATTTGCTTGATAGGAGGGCCAAGAACATTGAGCCAAGAGTGCTCCACAGGCAGAGGCCACCCAACAGCTTTTAGAACACATTGCTTTATCTTGTCCCATAGACTAGGCCAATTAAGAAATGGTCTTGCAAGCCAATGCAATATCTTGTGCCAAAGAGTTGGGGCTGTAGGGCGTTCTGCTACCTCTCCAATTGCGCCGACATAAAGTCCAGATGGTACCATAAGTGCTGTAAGAACATAGAACTAGTCACAATTAATTTAGGTAGACATCCACGTGTTTATTTGTATGCCAACTAAATGGTAATAAAAAAACTTCATAAAATGATAAAAATATATTAATATATAATATGTCACTCCACAAATATACAAGTTTAAAATTTAAGTTCTACGAATTGTATCAAAAATAATAAATTAAACTCTAATTAGTATGTATATATGTGCAGTTATTTTTGTTACAACTTGTACAAATCGAATTTAAACTTGCATGTTTCTAAAGTGATATATTTCACATTAATCTATCTTGTTATATTTGTTAAATAAATTTTTCATAACCATTTAGTTAACGTACAATAAATGGGTGGACGCCCACTCACATGATTAGAATCCCTTTCCCCACATCATATTTCAAATTTAATTTTCTATGGCTTCATATTTTCCAGCAGTCTAAGTAAAATACTATAGTCTGTTATGACAAACATGTTGTCTCAAATGTTAAGTGAGAGCAATGAGCATAAAGAATCAGAGAACATATAGTAAAAAAAACAAAAACAATGATGACAGAATACAGATACAGCAACAGATGCAACTTCTTAACGTTGTATATATGAAGACAGTAGATCTGAAAATACTACTAATACGAAGGCAAGTCTTGTTGTAATCACAGGCCCGTTTGAGAAATGAGATGAGCTCGCAACTTCATGCTCAAGCGTCCACTCCGAGTCCTCCGGATCGACCAACGTCCACGAGCTCACCACCGGCGCGTCCGGGATGCCATGGATCTTCACGCGCACCGTGGCGAAGAGCCAGCGGTGGTGCTTCTCGTCGTCGCCGACCATGACGCAGCCTTGGGGAAGCTCGACGTAGCGCAGGCGGCGGAGCTCGTCGGCGAAGGGGACGCAGCTGGTGAGGAAGCCGTAGGGGAGATCCGCGCAACAGAGCACGCCGCCGTGGCAACCCCCCATCGCGCGCTGGTGGTGCGGGCACTCCTTGACGTCCCACTTGTTGTCCCGCGCTGGGTAGTCGACGACGGTCTCGTGCTGCTGGGTGGTGGTCGTCGACGTTGGGTGGAGCTGCGCCTGCGCGACCAGGCAGTAGCCGCGGTGGCGAGAGTCCTCCACGCTTCGCCGCCGCGGGAAGTTGAGGTGGTCGAGGGAGCCGGAGGGAGGCGGCGGGGTGGCGACACGGGTGCGCGCGTCGCAGTCGCAGCAGATGTAGTAGGCGCCGTTGAGGCCGTACCACCCGTCGGTGGCGCGGAGGAGGAAGCGGCCGGAGGGGAGGGCGTCGTCGACGATGACGTAGGGGACGCAGCTTGACTTGCCGGAGTCGGGGTGAAGGCGCCGGGGCGCGGTGAGCACGGTGGCGCGCGGGCGCGGCGGGCACACGAACAGCAGAGGCAGGTGCTTCTTCTCGTCGCCGATCACCCACGGCGAGCAGGAGCAGCACCGCACCGGCGCCGCCTCCAGATTGTTTCCCTCCTTCGCCTGACCACGCCACGGCGACGCCCCTTCGTCCATGGCCATCGGCTTCTTCCCCAGATCACGCTCACGCGACGGCTCCCCCTCGTCGCCCATCGCCGCCGCCCGGATCACGCGCGGCCCATCCCCACAAGGTTTGGCACTTAAACCTTGTGGGGGTTTATGGGGGGGGAGGAGGAGCTCTTATATTCTGACAGCGATATGATGGCGGTTGCGTGTTGGGTTTTGGGCCTCGGCGATTTTGGAGTAGCGCGCAAGTTGCCGGTGGCGTCCGCATCGACGGCGTGGTTAGAGAGCTCGCAAGCGCAAGCGGAGGCGAGGCGTGCAGTGCATGCGAAGAGTGTAGAAACTTCCATCGCCAACGGGGAGGTTTTCTGCTGCCTGCCTGCGTCTGACTGCCGGGGCCCACTGGCTCCAACCTGGCACCTCGCATTCGAGCGCCGCGGCCACCGCAGATCGCCCACTCCACAGCGGATCTGGGCCGTCCGCGGCCGGCGTTGCTAATGATGCACGAATTCAAACTAGGATTATGTTAGTATGAGTTTTGACCATGCCATATCCTTCATTTCTTAGCTGTTCATAAGTGAAAAGATTTTACTAAGCTTTGTTCCAAACGTCAGCAGAAGCAAGAAGTCAGAGATTATGCAGTTCCTTACAAGGATCTAGGTGCCTGAGGCTGAAATTAATCTGCGCACGAATCGGGAGGAGTGGTGATCCATCGGTGGCCGCGCTGGCAGGTGACTGTGGCGGCGGCATGGCCCAGCAACCGCGCGCTCTGTGTGCGGTCCGTCGGCGAGGAGGTCGAGGACGAACACTTCCGCACCATATCTTCCCCCCGCCGACGTGTCACGTGCCTCGCCAGCAGCGCCCAATCAACTTGCGCGAGGGGAACAGCAAAGACGTCGGGTCGCGGCAGGCTACGGGCTACGGCCACCGGGAGGAACTTCGGCAGAGGGCCCTTCCAGACTTCCCGTACCGGGCGGCGTCGAGGGCACCGACCGCAGGAGGAGCTAGCGCGAGCCCGGGCGAAGACATGCGGCAGGCAACGAGATGTTCGGCGTCGGCGAACGACGTCGATGGCGATAGTGGTGGCTGATGGCGAGGATGAGGAGGCCGCCGCCGATGTAATACGTATAGGTGAACCCAGGCTCAGCATCTCTGGCCTCGCTTACAACTTTTTTTTTTGAAAGAACACCTCGCTTACAACCGGAAAGTCCAACCGGAACCGCTTACAACCTGTCGCAGCTGAGCCCAAACGACGAGGAGCGCCTCGCCACCATCTTCCGCGCGGACGTGCCTCTCCTTCGCATCAGGGGAGGCACGCCCATCTGGACAAACTGCGGCGGAGATCCCCCCATCCACTCGCCGTCGACGTCGAGGGCAACGACGCGCGCGGACCGCGGACGCGGCTTGTGGCGACTGGCGAGCGAACAGCCGCCCACCGCCGCCGGAGACGATGTGCTCGTAGAAAGGTGGCAATGGCGCGTGCGCTGCGTCCTGTGTCGCGGGGAGCACGATGCAGCTCTCGCCCTCGGCCGGCAGCGAACGGAGTTGGAGGAAGAAGGGTGCCGTGCAGGTGCGAAGCCAGGATTTGAGATTAGCGGGGTGTGGGGTGAAGATAAACCATGAGACCAACTAACTAATATTGATAGCAAATGAGGTTAAATAGTTACCGTCAATAACAAGCAATACGTAAACTAATCCTTTAAGAAAAACTTGAATTTTAGCTCTTTAATAATATCATTGGAAGTTTGAAACTAGTCTTTATTGTAAAATTCTTTTAATGTAAACTATTAAATAATCTCACAAATAAGTATCATCTATTTTACTTTGAAAAAGATGAGAAATCACAAACTAATTTTGTAGATCATGTTTCTTACTAATATTTTTAGACTTGCTAACTAACTAAACTAATAATACTTTCAAGCTACACAAAATAAAATAGATAAATATTTATCTTAGCTAATTTAATCCAGTAAAAATATGGGGGTGTAGTGGTGGTAGTGTTTGGATAGGGGGTGTTGGCGGGTACGCCTAATGGGCCCCTCCCCTATATAGCTATACCTCCATCGCTCCCTCCTCTTCTCCCTTCCTCCTCCCCCTTCCTAATACACCATAGATATTTAAATTTAAATTCAGAATTGAAACGTTATAAACTTTGGGTCTATAAACTAATATTTGAATTCAAATTCAAATTTGAATCGGGTATGTAATTTTTTGACTTATAAACTTTGGGTCTATAAACTTTAGGTATATAAACTTTAGATGTATAGAAATACTATATATAAAAAATATTTGAATTCAAATTCAAATTTGAATCGGGTATATAAACTTTTGACTTATAAACTTTGGGTCTATAAACTTTAGGTGCATAAACTTTAGATGTATCTAAATACTATATATAAAAAATATTTGAATTGAATCGGATATATTTCAAATTCAAATTTGAATCGGTTATATAAACTTTTGATTTATAAACTTTGGGTTTATAAACTTTAGGTGTATAAACTTTAGATGTATAGAAATACTATATATAAAAAATATTTGAATTCAAATTTAAATTTAAATCGGATATATAAACTTTTGATTTATAAACTTTGGGTCTCTAAACTTTAGATGTGTAAACTTGAGGTGTACAAACTTTAGGTGCATAAATTTACTAAAATAGGAAAGTAATGTGGTGCCAAAAAAGAAAACCAGGTGGAGGGAGGGAATCTGAATCTGATTGCCCCTAGCGACCCCCTAGCGATCGATCGCTAGATAGCATTCTTCGGTGTTGGCACCCTTTAGCACCCCATAGCTACGCCACTGGTGCCGCACGTGCGCGGGGGAGAGAGGATGGCAAAAAAGTATAGTACTACTTCTCAGTCTCCTGCGCCTCTTGGGCTGTGGGCTGGTGGTTTGAAAGGAAAAGAAACCAGGCCTAGTTAGGACGTGGGCCGGTAGCTTTTGTAAGTGGAAAGTAAAGGAATAAGTTCATCTAAGATACCTTAACTTGACAGTGAGTTTGACTTTCGTCCCTGAACCACGATACCTGATAGAACAGTCAATCAACTGTCAAAACCGGTACAGACGAGATCCCTCGGTGGTTTACATAGCGGTATTTGGCTGACATGGCACCAACATGGTTGGTTGGACTTGGTCCTTAGCCTACATGCCAGTGATGTAGCACTGAAAGCAAAATATAAAAATTAAAAATTAAAACAAAAAATATGGGGCCAACATACCATTCAAATAAAAAATAGTGGGACCTACATGTCAGTGGGTCACACACTCCTCTCTATCTCCACGGTGAGTCGCACCTCCTCCTCTCTCTTCCCGGCCATCCTTGCTCCCTCCTCAAGATCCCTCGCTTGCGGGCGAGCACGTGAAGAGAGGGAGAAGGATGGCGGCTAGCCCTTCTCGCCGTCGCTTGTGGCAGCTGCGGTGGGACCTACAAGCACTGGGCAGGCCGCCTCAAGGAGATGTAGGAATCGAGGTCGCCGCAAGCAAAGGGGAGCGAGAAGGGCGAATAGGGCAGCGGGCAGCGGAGGACCTCTTCGTCAACCAGTACTCCCTCATGTCCGACGGCTACCGGAGCCTCAACGACAACAACATGTCGAGTTATCTGTCGGATCCGGCAACGACGGCCGCACCAAGGCCGTGGAAGTCACCGAGCCAGGCGGCGGCGCGCTCACCGGCGAATCCCGTCCCAGCGGCAATGGGGATTGCAGCTAGGTTGGGGGTGACCACGGCTACGGAGGCAGCATAGGTACGACGAAGGAGGCGGCCATGCATGCTACAAGTGCAGCGAGGAGGGCCACATGGCCAGGGACTGCTCCGAGGGTGGCGGCGACAGTGCGGGAGGAGTACAACAGATGACGACCTCACCTGGCACGGCCTCAACGGCAGCAGCAGCGACGACGAGGTCACCTCCTCCACTCTATCTCAGTCGACAAACCCTGACTCAACGTTGCTGCCGTTGTTGTCATCGTCCTCCGCTGCCTTTCCCCTCGTCTGTGCTGGCTTGCTCCAGCTGCCGCCCGCCACCTGGCGGTCGGGTGCCCCGCTCTGACCTGCTCCGCCCAAGTGAGAGAGAGGATAGAGAGAAGAGGGATGACATGTGGGGCCAAATGGGCCCACCATTTTTTATTATTTTGTGTATGTAACTGACATGTGGGTCCCACGGGTTTTATTATTTTTCTGATAGAATTGTCACGTAAGCACCACGTCAATGCCACGTGGGACGAAGGTCTAGTCAAAGGATATGTGTAGGCGCCACGTCAGCTAATACCAGGGTCAATATTGCAAGGGACCTCGTTTGCATGGTTTTGTAAGTTGAGGGGTGCGTTGTATCTGCTTTCCGGAGTAAGGACGAAAATCAGACTGGGTGACAACTTGAGGGACTTAGAATGAACTTATTTCCCCAGAAAAATCTTGATGACGTGGGCCGGCCTATTTAGCCAGAAATGGAAGGCAGCAACCAGGCATGCCCCCAGCTTGATTATAGTCTAGTCTAGGATAGTACTAGTACTGTACTCCTATTTACGTCGTGGTCCAGGATGAACCTGGACACACTGTTTGTCCAGGTGGGGATTTCGTGCTTTCCTAACTCGATTTTTTTTTTCTTCTTCCGCGTGAATTAGCCGTTGTAGGAGTACGAGAGGAAGAGATGAGATTGGGTGTCACTATCTGTAGCACACACGTACTAACTGGCTCTGCATGCGTTATGTGTGTCATCGTGGCCCTTGAAGCAAACAGGCAGGCAACAGATTAAGTTTTATAAACTGGCAAATTGATAGTATCTTAGGATATATGATCACATCGCCCGAGCCATTTTCGGTATCGCTTGGCTATACACACCATATTTATGTACATTATTTCTTCTGAACATAAATCTGAATAGATATTTATCTATATTCATCTCTAGAAATTGATTTTTTTAACCAAAAATAGGGCTCAATCACTTTCCGTCTGTCTAAAGGCCACATTGTTTGGCTTATTCACCAAACGAACGATATATTTGTAAATAAAAAGTAATTTGAGAATAAAATTTTTATAAGCGTGTTCTCGGCGATCTAAAAGTAAAGGCTGGAAAATAAACTTCAATGAAAAAAAACTTCAAAATCAGCTTCAAATTTAATGTTGAAAATTCAAATTTTAGCTGATAAGTATAAACATAAGCGAAAGATGAGGCCGTAAAATCTTCGAGATATGTGCTTTCACCGTTGACACTTGTTCTTTGTCATCCCCCAACACGCTATTATGTGTTTTGAACTACTCCCTCTATCGCAGAATATAAGAGATTTTGGGTGAATGTGACACATTCTAGTACTATAAATCTGGACATACTCTCTATCCAGATTCGCACACTAATACAATAACGATTTTTCCGTGTGGTCAAAAGCGGTTTTCACGTGCAGATTTTCCGCTTGACTAGAACGAAGTGTCTGCAAAAATATGATTTTGTTATACGAATCTGGACATACTCTCTGTCCATATTCGCACACTAGTATAATAACGATTTTTCCGTGTGGATCTTCCGCCCGTCTAGAACGAAGTGTATGCGAAAATCTGATTTTTTTTCGTGCGGGTGACGCACCCACTTAAGCCGCCCGCACGAGAAAATAAAAAAAGAAAATCAAAAGCCGCCCTGGAACCCTAATCCCGCCGTCGCCGCGACTGGCCTGCCCAAGGCCCGCCGCTGTCGTCCCCGCGGTCGCGATGACGGATCCAGACGCCCGAGGCTAGGAGACCGCTGCCGCCACTGCCGTCGTCATCGGCGCCCTGCCCGAGGTCCGCCGCGACGGATCCGCCCTCCCCGCGGTGGCCGGTGACGGATCCGTCCTCACTGCGGCGGCCGGCGACGGATCCGCTCCGCCGTCACCACCCTAGCCGATGCCGATGCCGCTGCCGTCGCTCTCATCGATGCCGCCGCCGCCACAGCCCTAGCCGTGGCCGCCGCTGTCGCCAGGAGTGGGTAGAGGGGGAGGGAGAGGGGGGAGAGGGAGTGGGAGATGGGAGATGGGAGGAGTGGGAGGAGAGATGGGAGGATGAGAGGGAGAGGGAGTGGCTGAGGGTGGGTGGGTTATTTTCGCGTGCGGTTCACTTAACAGGTCCACACGCGAAAATAAATTTATTTTCACATGCGGATCTGTTAAAAGACCCGCCTGCGAAAATTGATTTTTCCGTATGGTCATTTTAAAGAGCCGCATGCGAAAATGGAGCACGATTTTTACAGATGCGACCACTTATGGTCCGTCTACAATCTAATGTGAGTCCCGTATAGGAAAATCATTTATGTACTAGTGGTAGTACCAGGATGCGTTACATCCACACAAAATCCCTTATATTTCAAGACGGAGGGAGTATTATATCTTCATCCCAAAAGAGTAAGATGGAGGTAGTAGTTTACTTGCATCGGTACCCTTTCTTTTTATTTTTCCTCCTTTTACATACTATTCCTTCGGTCTCATGAAAAACAAACATAGTAAAAAATACAATTCTATCCAGATTGGTAGTACTATAATATATCACATCTTGTGCTAGGTTTATTTTTTATGGGATGAAGAAATACGTAGTATTCTACTACTCAAATATCTATCATGTCTTTATCTTCTACTCTCTCCGTCAAAAGAGCTCAACCTAAATGAAGATGTGATAACACAGTATAACGAATCTGGTTATGTCACATCTAGGTTGTTTTTTTTAAGGATGTGCTTCTCCAAGCGCACTCTCCTCTTCCTCTCTTATGACTAAGGCAGTGCTACTGTAGGGAAGGAGTATTATCATCTTTTAACGGTGCTACAATATTAGAGACGGAAGGTTATTTATACGGACATAAAGTACTTATGTGGAGGACACATCACCGTTACGTACGCCGGCATACGGTGACGTGTCCTCCACATTAGCCGGATTACTTAACCAACAGTGGCTTAATAAGCACTGAAGGAAAGAAGGCAAGCTGAAGCATGATGTTTCAGGAGAAGGAAGGGCTGGATCTTGCTGCCCACTGGCGATATCCTCTACTAGCTGCCTGCCTACCTATAGCTCTTGGAAGAGAAGAGGCAGACAGAGAGAGAGAGAGAGAGACAAGGAGACAAAATAACTGAAACATGATCTTGATTGCTTTCTGCACGAAGCATGCTGTCCAAGACTCCAAGTTGTCAAATTTTTTTCGTGCTTTTTTCGCTTTTCTAACCTTTGATTAATCAGGATGTTTTGGTTGATGCTAGCTAGCTGCTGCATGACAGATTGAGATTCCATGTAATTAACGGCTATATGAGTCTAGGGAAGAGATCATCTGAGGCTTTTTTTTTGCCGTGTCATCATGATTAATTTTGTAATGCCTGTGCCAGTCCTTCTGAACATGGGTGCATGTTGCTGAGCTTCAGCTCATTTTTTTTAGGCATCAAAAGATGAACATGAAAGCTGCGGAGGAGAATGTCAATTTGGAATCTTTTACTAGTAGCATTTTGCACGGATTTACAGGTGATTGGATAAATGTGTGGAAGTGAATCTCATGTTCCTTTACGAACAAATGAAACCATATTGACATATTTACATGAATACAAATTTTATTTTTCGCACAATTTATTCTTACAATTTTATTTTTTACACCGCAAATCATTGGAACAAGTTTGGATAAGGAAGCCAAACTAGATTCGTACATAACACAACAACATTCACTCATTCTTTTTCATAAGCAATATTTTAAGACTCATAATTTTATTAAAAGATTAAGGTGGTGTTTACATCCAGGGACTTAACTTTAGTCCCTGTCTTTAGACACTAATTTAGAGTATTAAATATAGACTACTTACAAAACTAATTACATAAATAAAAGCTAATTCACAAGACAAATTTTTTAAGCCTAATTAATCTATAATTAGAGAATGTTTACTGTAGCATCACATAGGCTAATCATGGATTAATTAGGCTCATTAGATTCGTCTCGCAAATTAGTCCAAGATTATGGATGGGTTTTATTAATAGTCTACGTTTAATATTTATAATTAATTTTCAAACATCCGATGTGATAGGGACTTAAAAGTTTTAGTCCCATCTAAACAGGGCCTAAGCACCAAGTACAAAAGCTAGGGAATGATTCTGTTGTACATCGCCTTTTAGGAGGAAAATAAACAAAACGAACTTATAACCATCCTTCATCAGAAAGACAAACTGAAAATTTCAAGCTTGTTTCCAATTAGATGCAGCCGTGACAAAGAGAGGTTTCCCGAAAAATGTGATTACATAATAAGATTTAGATAATAAGGACAATATTTTTTCATCGAATAGCTAGCTAGTCCTTGTCAAGAAAGAAAATCCGTTACACTTGACCAAACATTTTTGAAACTTTCACTAAGCAGTTGGAAATTTTTAATTAGGAAAAAAAATTCTCACTACAAACCAAACCGTTTTGAAAGCTTCTGTATGCAACTGGAAGTTTTCAAATAGAAAAAAAAAATCTTACAAAACCATAATTAAATACTCTCTCTGTCCAAAATTTTTCTTTTCTGATAACGAATCTAGACAACATCTATTTAGGTTCGTCTCTAAAAGTTGATTTTCTTTTGGGACGAAGGGTATGTAGTCAACAACAATTTTCTCAATTATGGACGAAATGCCATTTTCATGATATTCATTGCTAGGAACGTCACTAATTTGTATGCACAATTTTTAAAACGATATACGGTAAGTATTTGGATTTTGACTCTGATGCTAAAGATGCTTATGCAATCTGTTTCCTTTACCCCTTTATTAATTTCTTTGTAACGCCTACAGTGTACTCTTCGCTTATGGCTCCTACTTCACCAACTACAAGTGGACTGAAAAGGAAAACGGAAAACAAAAGTTAATTCCTCAGTAACTCTCCACCACCACAAAATAAATAAAAACTTTGAACTCCCTTCCAAAAAAAGTTCAAAACAAGAAAGAAAATATAGCTCACATCATCAAAAGCAATGGTTGGTGATGTGGAGAAAAAATTTTCTATAGCAAGAGAAAAAAAAACACACTAAAATCCGGAAAAACAAAATGAGAAAGTAGTGGAGGTGGAGAGATGTTTGGTGAGGCGGGCGTGGGCCCCACCCAACATGGGGTTGGTGGCCACTGGCCACGGCCACGGGGGGTTGGTGGACGCGGGGGCGTGGGCCCCACCTCCCCAGCGTCTGTCCGTCCGGCGGGTGAGAAAAGTTTCGGGCGGGGTCAGCGACGGTTCACTGGCTGTGTGTGCGGTCCTCACGTGCTCACCCCCCGGGGAGAAATACTTTTCGCACGCGAATCCTACCCGCACCCACGGTGGGGTGGGCCCCACTCCACTCCCCCGCGCGTCGTCTCCTACCTCCCGATCCGCACCCGACGCGCGCTATAAATAGGAGGCGCGAGCGCATTCCGGAGGCCACCCCCGTGCAGAATCACACACGCCGGACTCTCCCCTTCTCTCTGTCTCGCTCCTTCGTTCGCTCGCTTTATCCCCCCCGAATAAAGGCGAGAAGCCGCAGCGGCGGACGAAGAAGGTGAGCTCTCTCGTCTCGCCTCGTCTTCTTCTTGCTCGTGAGATCCTCACTCCTCTCGGGGATTTTTTTTTCTCTGTTGGGGTTTGGGTTTGGGGGTAGATCTGGGTTGGGCGCTCTTCGATCTGAGGAGCGCGAGGTTTGGTGGATTGGAGATCTGGGGACTAGGGGTTAGTGATTGTTTGTTTGTTTCGTTTTTCGGTCGCGGAAGTGGGAGGGGAAAGCGGTTGGGGGGATATTCTTGCTTTTTTTGTTTAATCTTTGATTGTGCGTGTATGGAGTTCTGGATTAGCAGAAAAAAGGGTCCGATCTTTTTTGGTTTATGGGGGAGAACAGGCTAGGCTAGATCTAGCGTTGGTGGATCCAATTTTAAATTGCAAAATTTTGTCAGTACTTAGCTGTCGGCTGCAGTAGATCTGAAGAATGGATCTCTGTTTTGTGATTAATTTTCTCTGTTTTTTTTCCTTTTTTTGTTCTGTGGTCTACTACACCAATAGAGAATTCGAATTTGCTCTCCTCTTTCTTTCAGCAAGTAGGAGTAAAATCACTTAGTACTAGTATCATTTTAGGTGCAAAAATCGACTCTTTTTCTCTTGGATACACCAGTTCGTCCTCATCTTGGCTGCAACGAATGAATGGATTGATCATCTTTAGAAACTGTCTGCACAAAATCGAGTATTTTTTTTTCTGATGGCTTGCAACCGATGCATGCAGAGGGCAGATAGAAATGGCGGCGGAGACGTTCCTCTTCACCTCCGAGTCCGTGAACGAGGGTCACCCGGACAAGCTGTGCGACCAGGTGTCGGACGCGGTGCTCGACGCGTGCCTCGCCCAGGACCCCGACAGCAAGGTGGCGTGCGAGACGTGCACCAAGACCAACATGGTGATGGTGTTCGGCGAGATCACCACCAAGGCCACCGTCGACTACGAGAAGATCGTCCGCGACACCTGCCGCGGCATCGGCTTCGTGTCCGACGACGTCGGCCTCGACGCCGACCGCTGCAAGGTGCTCGTCAACATCGAGCAGCAGTCGCCCGACATCGCGCAGGGGGTGCACGGCCACTTCACCAAGCGCCCCGAGGAGATCGGCGCCGGCGACCAGGGCCACATGTTCGGCTACGCCACCGACGAGACCCCCGAGCTGATGCCCCTCAGCCACGTCCTCGCCACCAAGCTCGGCGCCCGCCTCACCGAGGTCCGCAAGAACGGCACCTGCGCCTGGCTCAGGCCCGACGGCAAGACCCAGGTCACCGTTGAGTACCTCAACGACGCCGGCGCCATGGTCCCCGTCCGCGTCCACACCGTCCTCATCTCCACCCAGCACGACGAGACCGTCACCAACGACGAGATCGCCGCCGACCTCAAGGAGCACGTCATCAAGCCGGTCATCCCCGACAAGTACCTCGACGAGAAGACCATCTTCCACCTCAACCCCTCGGGCCGCTTCGTCATCGGCGGGCCCCACGGCGACGCCGGCCTCACCGGCCGCAAGATCATCATCGACACCTACGGCGGATGGGGCGCGCACGGCGGCGGCGCCTTCTCCGGCAAGGACCCGACCAAGGTCGACCGGAGCGGCGCCTACATCGCCAGGCAGGCCGCCAAGAGCATCGTCGCCAGCGGCCTCGCCCGCCGCTGCATCGTGCAGGTGTCGTACGCCATCGGCGTCCCCGAGCCGCTCTCCGTGTTCGTCGACTCCTACGGCACCGGCAAGATCCCCGACAAGGAGATCCTCAAGATCGTCAAGGAGAACTTCGATTTCAGGCCCGGGATGATGACCATCAACCTCGACCTCAAGAGGGGCGGCAACCGGTTCATCAAGACCGCGGCGTACGGCCATTTCGGCCGCGAGGATCCCGACTTCACATGGGAGGTTGTCAAGCCGCTCAAGTATGAGAAGGCATCTTCCTGAGGAAGAAGATAAAGATGATGACCATGAGAGGGGGGTCTCTCTCTCGCTATCTACCTCCATTGCCGGCCGTTGTCGGCGCCGCCGCCGCCTACCTGATGTGTCTTTGATCAGTAGTGACTGGTTGCTCCATGGAAGAAGAAGAAGATGGGAAGATGATGAAAGGGTTGAAATCGACTTGCGAAGTTGCTAGTGATATCGGTGTAGCAGCCAGAGTTTTAGTGTTCAGATATCTTCGGCGTTTTATCCTTTTTTCATTTTTTTGAGTCAGCTGAAACTGCAAGAGAGCTCTGCAGTTTGCTCTATCAGTTTGTCTTGTTCTTTTTTTTTTTCAGGTTGTTGTGTAACCGCATCTGTAATACTGTCTCTTTCAATATGAAGGAACCATATGTGATACTGGCACCATAATTCATCCATCCTCCTGGTCCTGGAGTATACAATTTTCTTCAAGCTGTTTTTCGCTGTCGTGTTCTTCACTGTTTAGTCTGACTTGGAAGAAATGGTGAAGTCAAGTTCAGTACTTCAGTCGGTAGTTGGTGCCATCATCATATATGGACATGGCCAAAGCTGAATTTACTACTGCTACTAGCAAAATTGATAATTTGACACTTTTTGAAAGCTTATTTCGCAAATAAGCCGCGGCTAAAATTTATTTAAAAATGAACTGAAATATTAACGCTAAATCATATGGTGTTAGAAAGTAGTCATCTCAGCGTCGAGTGAACTGGCACTGAATTCGTGGGGAGGTTGTGGAGTAAGTTAATGTTGACATCCAGCGTTAGATAACTTGGCACAGAGATGATTTGGCGCTGATGTTTTGGTTTATTTTTAAATAAGTTTAGCCGCGGTTTATTCGCAAAATAAATGATTCCAAATTCAGAGGTTAATCATAGTCTGACAACTTTACGTAAGGCAGAGTTGGGTTTTTTAAGGTTGATAGTGGAAAAATTGATAGATAAGTCACCATTCCTGCCCCTCTACAGAACCGCACATGAGATTTTCACCTCATACGGCTCCTCGTTCAATTCTTTCGAAGGGATCCTTTTTCTCGTTCGAGAGTCTCCGCCCTTCTTCCACTCCGTCCCGAAGACTAACTAAGACCAATTGAGTCACGTTTTCATGTTCTAATTGAACACTTTCCATTTATGATTAAAGGAGAAGATTGTTCTTTTACCAAACATATGCGGATCAAATCACGTCTTATAATAAAAAGAAATCTTTCTCGGTATCAATCCCCTTACCCCTTATTCTTTGAGAATAAGAATGATTCTTTTCAAGTTTCCATTTCTTGTTTTCTAAAAGGGTTAAATTATTACTCACTCCATCTACTTTTGATAGTCATATTTCATCTTGACACACAAACCAAGGATAAGTAGCTCTACTTATCATTCATTTAATCATACTACTAGTCATTTCTCGTAAACAAGCGATTTATTAATATTTACATTTCTCAAAGCCATGTAGCCAATCATGTGTGGAAGAATGGAGAGTCATGCATTAAATTCGAGAAAATTATTAAGATGATAGGTTGTTGGATTGAAATATGCCTATCAAAAATAAAATTTTCAGATTTAAAAATATAACTATCAAAATTATACGGAGGGAGTAATATTTTTGTCAGCTGGATGTGACAGACGGTGGATTAACACGAGCTGAATAATCACCCCCAGAAATATCTAGTACTCATCTGTTCCTTAACCACAATGTACAGGTCCGAAATCTCAATCATGGAGACTGATTATTTTAGTAGTTTGTTGGACTGATTATATTAAGTTTGCTGGAGTACATTATTAATACTCCCCTACATTAGCATGGAATTTATTTTGCCTGTCTCCATATTTATGTACCTTAAGGCAAACACAATTGAGGCAACTTCAAAGTTGTCTCAATCAGCAGACATAATTAAAAATTCCCTAATTTTTTGACAAACAAGCTCTTTTATGTATCCAAATATACTGCTCCCTCCGTCTCAAAATATAAACAATATGTGTTATTGCTTACATTCTGAGACGGAGCGAGTAGATGAGACCTGAAGCATATGGTTTTCCTTAGCCCTCACAATACAGGCAGCAGACTCCGCCAAACAAGTTCTGAAATTCATTTTGCTCCTCCAAAATTACATGAATCAAAGTCCAAAAACTACTACTCCTTCCATCTCATAATATAACAATCTAGTACTTCCTCCGTTTCATATTATAAGACTTTATAGCATTGCCTATATTCATATATATGTTAATAAATCTAGATATATATATATGTGTGCATAGATTAATTAACATCTATATAAATATAGGCAATGCTAGAAAGTCTTATAACCTAAAACGGAGAAAATACCGAATAAGACAATTTATAGTATAATGTATCTAGACATGCTTATTGTGCAGATACGTTGCACTTATATTCAGTCCTTAACTTGCTATATTACGAGACTGAGGAAGCACATGAATCGAGGTTCTGAAATTCCACTGAAATTCAGGATGCACGACGTTTTGGCGAGCTTGTGGAAGCTACTACACTCAGCAGCTGTCTGTGCGTGTGTGTACAGTGTGAAGGTCGCCTCGGCGAAGAGGATTGAGAGAGATGGAAGCAGCGGGCAGATCGACAAGGCACACACCATGTGACATGTGAGGACAGCGCCGAGCACACACATCCTGTATGATGCATGTTCCAGCATGTAACGTACTACTAGTACGTCTGGCCGTCAGGCGTCGGCGAGAGAGCGAGTGGACATCACGTCGTGCTGCTGAGATTGTCGGTGTGATGAGACAGCTACTAACGAGGTGCCGCCCGCCGCCGCCGACGCCTGAATCCTGTGGATCCTCTGCTGCTGAAATATCTCTCCAACTGCCGTAGGACTCGTTGTTTTACGGGGAAAAAAATGTTATAGAACATAGTAGTAAGATTGGTGATTTTTGCTGTTAGATATCATGAAAATAAGATATTTTAAATTTTTGTTAATTTACTACTCTCCGTCTAAAAAATCCAAACTAGACACAGATGTAACGCTACATAGTACAACAAATCTGGACTGATTCGTTGTACTATGCAGTGTCACATCCATGTCTAGGTTGGTTTTTTAGGACGGAGGAAGTAGAAGACACGAAAACGATTATTTTATTATTTCCTGCCTATTTGGAGAGAGAAGCAATTCAAAAGGACCGAGATGCCCAAGCGTTGGATCGGTTTTCTCAGTGGGCCCTAAGAGCATTCACAGTGCATCCAATCCCTCAAAGTGTCACGTAGGCTAGAGTCAAGGGTCCAAAATTTATTTTTCTTACAGTGCAAGTGGTTTTAATAGTGGCTTTGATTTTATAATTCAACCCTTGAAATTTTAGTAGTCATGGGTCCTCCCCTAGCCAGTGCGATGAAAAGCTCGACGATGCGGGAGCGGGGGATGGCTGGAGCTTGGCAGCGACCCCCATTCCTCTCCTCCTCCAACTAGCGGCCTTCCTTCCTTGGCCGGACACCGACAAGCTCCCCTCTCCCTCAATGTCAAGCTGCTATGTGGTTTGGAGCGGAGACGACCACGGGCTCGGCGACGCTGCACGGGGACGAAAACGAGGTTAGGCACTGCTATCCTCCCTTCTCCTCCCCCAACCACCACCGCCTTGTCGAGCTCGCCAGATCCGCTTTGGGGGCGGCGACGCATCTCGTGGTGGTGGCCTCGCTAGTGACCGCTGCTGCCTTGCACGAGATATGGGGGCGTCGCACAGGGCCACGCCTCTCCCAACGCGTTGCTCGCCTCATCCCTCAGCTCCGCCCTGACATATGTCTACGCAATTTCTGACAAAGAACCCGTGTCTTTGTTTGGCTCCGTGGTCTTCAGGTTGGAAGCACGGACACGTGCGTGACGTGGAATCTCCGACATAAATGGTCGGGGCCGAACGCCACGCACACACACTGTGAATGGCCTAACATTAAGCAACTCCATGTTGATTTTTTTTGTCAACATGATCAATCTAGTTCAAATCCCCAATTATCCTATGCAGATACTTTTCTTTTCCATAATCGACATACGGAGTAGGGCTTATTCAGTTCATAGGATCTACAAGTAAAACAGGAAAAAGTAAAGAATTAGGATGTCACATGCACTTTATTCTTTAGAAATTAGCTTGTAAGAGTAAATTATAATCCTTATGAATTTGATAGGATCCGTTCAAATGAAACAAATGATGCATATAGGAAAATTTTTGAAGGATTAAATTTCTATGATAAACCGATAAAATCGTCAAAACAGAATGAGTCCACAGCTTCGTCGTTCGTCGTGGCCGACATTGTTCGCTGGCATTTAATGAGCGTGTGCGATTGTTGGAGTGTATAAAGTGAATTGCCCGCCTTTTCCTATCAGTTTAGGCTTTTAGGTGTAATTGGCTGGTGC
Source organism: Oryza sativa Japonica Group (assembly GCF_034140825.1). Taxonomy (NCBI): domain Eukaryota; kingdom Viridiplantae; phylum Streptophyta; class Magnoliopsida; order Poales; family Poaceae; genus Oryza; species Oryza sativa. The sequence goes on along the minus strand of NC_089035.1, from coordinate 12,401,934 downwards.
ATGCAACTTAATATGGTATCAGAGCCAGAGGTCTCGAGTTCGAATCCTGGCTGGGCCCACTCCAATATTCCACGCTTGAGACTTGAGGGGGTCTCACGTGAGGGGGAGTGTTGGAGTGTATAAAGTGAATTGCCCATCTTTTTCTATCAGCTTAGGCTTTTAGGTGTAACTGACTGATTCATACAACTTAATAACGATAATGGTGCGCCGCGAAGTGGCTCTCTCGTTGGCAGATGGCAGCGATGCAACCGCACACTACACACCCTTACCCACTGGAGTTCTAGGGGCTCCTGGCCGCGGGAAGGATAGTGCCGCGTGAGCGACGGTGACACCGGAGATGATGCCTGTCTAGGATAGGACGACAATTGAATTGATAGGGCAGTTGCACAAGGACACGATGACACGGCAGGAGCATGCCTGCCACCGTGCCGTGTGGGCGTCATTGCTCAACCCCATGTAGGTCAGGGCGACGCCAGCTTGGGCCATGGCCAGCAACAGCGAGGCCGAGGCGCCACCACCTGCTAGCTATTCGTGGCAGCCAATGAGGTTCAGTGGCGGATCTACAGTATAAAGCGTCGGTGTCGGTGTCACCGACGACTTTCGGTAAAACCTATAGAAAAATGCTTATCCATATATTATAACACCATAATCTAAATATAATTAGCATACTATAACATCGATAGACACGTTATAACAGCAACGAACCGATTTTCTGGATCCGCCACTGAATGAGGTACTCTCTCCGTCCCATAATAAACAAACTCTGTCCCATAATAAACAAATCTAAAACTAGATGTAACACATTCTAATATAACGAATCTGGACAAAGATATATCCAGATTCGTAGTAGTAGAATATGTCACATCTAATACTATATGTTGATTTTTTTTTATGTGACGGATAGAGTGGATCGCTGTGAAGGGTGGTGTCATGGTGGTGATGCCAGTTTACAAAAGAGGAACGAAGAGTGAAAGAAGAAAAGAGCAAAAAATGATATTTCACAGGATTTCTTTCTTCTCACCTACACTCTCTGTCCCATAAAAACCAATCTATTACTAAATACTGACACATTCTAATATTACGAATATAGACAGAGATATATTTAAATTTGTAGTAATAGGATGTGTCAACATCTAATACTAGGTTTATTTTTAAAGGGACAGATCGAGATAGGCAAATCATGTCCATTCAGTTCTCTCATAGAAACATCATATTCACGGTGTACTATGTATGGCGAATAAGGGTGCGTTCGTTCCATGGACAATGAGTGAGATAGCACATCGTTTTCCGCGCGCACGCTTCCCAAACTACTAAACGGTGTGTTTTTTGCAAAAATTTTTTATAGCAAAGTTGCTTTAAAAAATTATATTAATCTATTTTTGTAATTTAAAATAGTTAATACTCAATTAATCACATGCTAATGATTCATCTCGTTTTGCGTATCTTCCCAATCTTCTCAATCCCCTGTTACTCAAACTCACCCTAAGTGAACATAGAGCCACAATCGGCTTAGCCAAGCATGACCAACCTCCCATATGTTAACTTTTAAGAGAGGTTGACCATGCTCGGCTAAGCTGGCTGTGGCTAAGTTTTTAAGAGAGGTTGGCCATATGGCTTTTAAAGGTGGTTGGCAAATGCAACTTTTAAGGGTCTTTGAAACATGGAATTAACAAAAATGAAAGAATAGAAAAAAACACATAATTTTAATACAAATTTTAGTGTAAGATAGATAATTTAAAACATAGAAAAAGACATAGGAATGATCGTTTGATTAGACCCGAGAAAAAACGCAGGAAATCAGATAAGAGATATATTCGAAGAAAAACTTTCAAGAGGTTAGAGCTCTTGCTATTTTTTTTCCAAAATCTATATCTAACGAGCCATTGCATAAGAATTTCATAGGATTTTATAAGCTTCAATCCTTTATATCAACGAGTCAAATAGGAAAATTTCCTATAAAATTTAAATCCTACCAAATTTCTTCACAATTGTTTGATTAAAAGGGACTCTTAAGTGAGCTTGCCCCTGACATTTTTTAGGTGGACTTTAAATTACTTGACCAAACTCGTTAGCCATAAAAGAGCTAGGAACTTTGCTGAATCTGGCAGCGTAGCAACAAACTAAATACGCATAAGATATAACTTTGACCACGTAATTAAAAATACACCCAACTTTAATAACATGACAGTTTTTGTTATAATAAACTTGGCTAGTTATATGGTCCAAGTTATCCCTCTGTCCCATAACTAATATAAGGGATTTTTTAGAGATTTGACACTTTTTAATACTACGAATTTGGATAAGGAAGTGTCACATCGCTCTAAAATTTCTTATATTATGGGATGGAGGGAGTATTCTAGAAAATAGTTCTCATAGTAACAATAGTTCTCATAGTAAGGCCCTTTTTTTATTAAGATTCAGATTTTATCTCTGTTTCTATTAGCACGTTTTTTAAACTACTAAACGGTATGTTTCGTGTAAAAACTTTCTACATATAAGTTGCTTTCAAATATCAAATATATCCATTTTTAAAGTTTATAATAATTAAAACTTGATTAATCATGTTCTAATGATTTTCTCGTTTTATATCCGCCAGCTTGGTCTTTATTTTCATCAATTTCAACCACTACCTAAAAAGAATCACTGTTATTGACTAGAGGATTCTAAAACAGCATACTCCGAATGTAACCGGAAAATACACTTTATGGTCATACACCATTATCACTTATAAAACGACTAGCTTTTTTACCTTCATGGCGCGACCAAGACTACTCAACTCAGTGAAAGACGTATAGCCCCATCATTTGGCCTAAACAGCCAAAGAATAAGTCAAAATTTAAATTTTTGAATTTGATTTTAAAGTTGATTTTGAAATGTTTTTAACATAATTTTTTGTTAGTGTTGGCTTTTAAGTCGCTACGAATAAATCTACAAAAGTTTTACTTATAAATTAATTTTAATTTTCTAATAAGTCAAATAAGCCATTTTGGACCAAATGGGCAACTGATGGGAGCCGTAGCTGGGAGCACGTAGACTAACTAAAACCACACACTGAAAAAGTGAAAATTAAAGACCGTGTGTAACGTAACCTTAGTTCTTCAGGTATTACTTTACCTCCATTTATTTTTTCATGACACCGAACTATATATTTTTCTTTAAGATAATAGAATAAAATTTTGGTTTTTTTACTCAACGAGCTACAACCAATTATTATACAAATTCACTCAACAACGAGCTCACATCAACAAGTAAAAAAAAACACACACCCAAATAATCTTTAACGTATTCTTTTTAAAATTTACGCTAAAAAAATTGTCTTACCATATTACTTTTCTTTTGAGACAGTATAACTGTACCATTTGCTTTCATCAAACACATCATAATTTAAATGACATTAATGGTTCACAGTAGCAAATAAAAAGAAACAGAGCGGGGGTAATTAGGTCGCAATAGATGTTTGGTCAAGTCAGTCACCTAGATATGCCAACAAAATCAGGGGCTGTGAGCTGTGGCCCCGGACCGGTCATTACCAACCCCATAATCTCTCCATCTTCTCTTTTTGCTTGCAGGTGCAGTATTGCTGTTGGTCCATGTCCAACACTCAACCTCATTGCTGTTATGCATGTGTGTCTGCCTCTTTTTTGGGGGTTGGTCAAGATGCAAAACATAATTAAGTTTGATGCGTGCGAGATAATGAATGATTTAAGTAGTCTGCTTCCAGCTAGCTTCCTTGACTATATATGCTCACATGTCTTTTGCATGATGATGTGAGTGACACCAACCTGATCGATCATTTCCCAAAATTGCTCTCGGAAAATATTATTATTTGTATCAAAAGGAAATCTTTGTTGGAAAATAAAGTTGTTTTGATTTTGTCTTAAGTCAATCTTTTTATATAGATACAACATTTAAAACACAAAACAAACGTACTATAAAAGTATATTTCTATGGTTGTCTTTTTTGTTTGGTCAAGATGCAAACATAATTAAGTTTGATGCGTGATACATCAAAGGATATACTTCCAGCTGGATTCCTCAAGTGCTTACATGCCTTTTGCATGATGTGAATGAAACCAACCTGATTATACCCAGAATATTGTTAGAAAGGATTCTGGCACCGGAGGAAATCTTTATTGGAAAATAACGCAAGGCAAATACAAATATTTCTTACGTCATCTTTGGAACGTCTCACAGTACTCCTAAAATCTTGTAAAAGTTCTATTAAATTTTTATATGGATGAAGATTCCTAGCTAGGTTTCAAAGTAATATATATCTTTAAAAAAAATCTCATTTTCCTTACGGATTATGCTACACTCTTAAATTAATATTAGTATTCTTTATCAATAATAGATGTGTTTGGTTAATCTTACTGTCGTAGTCGTTGCGGCTGCTGCGACAGGTATAAATGGTCGTATACTCTCTCCGTTTCATATTACTAAGTCATTTGACTTTTTCCTAGTTAAGTTTGACTAAGATTATAAAAAAATTAGCAACACTTAAAATACCAAACTAATTTTATAAAATCTAATATTAAATGTGTTTTGATAATATGTCTGTATTGTATTGAAGATATTAATATATTTTTTTATAAACTTGGTTAAATTTGACTAGGAAAAGTGTTTAGCGACTTATAATATAAAACGGAGGGGTGGTTGATTTGAACTGCCACAGCCGCTGTCTCAGCTTAACACCGCGAATCAGCCCCAATATTTCTTCAGTGGGATTAGTTGTGATGCAGACACACGAAAACTCGTGAAACTTGTGCTCATTGTGACATTGTGTTGTGCCAACAACTGTGGCAGGATTAGGAAGCTGCTTTACACTATTCTGCCATTTCTGAAACACGTCGGCTATTGACGTGTGAGTGAAGCAGCAAGTAGCCAATTGACGGTTGCCACGAACAGGAAGAAAGATGCATAAGGGCATCGATGGACTCTATGAACAGCGAATCATTGTTAAAGCTATACCCATAATTTTATGGTTAGAATTTAGCCACAAGATAGGTCCACATAAAATGAAAAAAATAATTGTTTCATCTCTTGTTCATGAAGTGAATGAGAGAGAAAAAAATATTTTCTTTTTACTTGTGGTAGACCTTAAGCATAAGGTGCACCTTAAACTAATGCTACTTTCCATAATATATTATTTTAAGGTCACCTTTTTTTATATATTGTGGTTGCCCTAATACTACTGGTTAAGCTCAGTCATTGACAAGTACAAGTGAGTGCTTTGGTGACTGATCTCTTTTCATGTAGTCCCTCCACCAAGAAGACTTCGTCCTGGTCCCATTCATTTGGTTCAGAAAATTTCAAATTTAAAAGAGTTTGAAAAAAATAATAGACACTATCTCCGTTCTAAAATAAGTGCAGCCGTGGGTATCCGTGTCCAATATTTGACTATCCATCTTATTTAAAAAATTTATAAAAAAATAGTCACATATAAAGTATTATTTATGTTCTATCATCTAATAATAATAAAAATACTAATTATAAAAAAATTCAAATAAAACGAATAGTCAAACGTTGGATATGAATAATGCAAAACTGTATTTTTTTTACGGAGGAGTATATTAGAGTTAAAAAATAATAGATAAATATATTGAAGTTTTTCAGAAAATAATATTCCAGTTTTTTACTTTGTATTGATATGTCTGATATAGATAAAAATGAAGCGACCAGTTTGAAAGGGATGATGAACTAGGACGGGAACGTGGCCAAATACAGAGCGACCAGCGCTGCCCGTCCGGTTTGACTGCAACAGCACTACGACTACCTCTCTTTGTTCTGCTCTGGGCAACTCGTAACACGTGACAGAGGAGAACACAAAAGAGAAGAAACAGGATTGCCACGTTGTGTGTTGTAGACCTGTAGAGTTTTTCTTTTTTCCTTTTCGTTTGGTCTTTGCATCTGACTCGTGCCATTCTCATGTTAACCTTTCGGTGGTTTTCTGGGCCCACGTGTCAGCGAAGAACACATTGGCGAAAGCGAAATGCGAAACTTCTGCTCATCTCTTTGGGAAGCGGTACGCATACAGCTCTTCCCATTTCTTCGGACATTCATTGAGAGCAACTTCTGAACGTAGGTTGTGTTTAGTTCCCATCAAATTTTCGAAAATTTCTATCATATTAAATATTTGGATATATGCATGGAACATTAAATATGGACGAAAAAAACCAATTGCATAGTTTGCATGTAAATTATGAGACGAATCTTTTGAGTCTAATTACGTCATGATTTGACAATGTGGTGTGGTGCTACAGTAAATATTTGCTAATTATGGATTAATTAGGCTTCATAAATTCGTCTCGCAGTTTACAGGCAAAATCTGTATTTTGTTTTGTTATTATTCTGAGTTTAATACTTTAAATATGTGTCCGTATACTTCAATAAAATTTTGGCTATGGAACTAAACACGGCCCTAGCTATCTCGATTTTCAAACTAAAATTGAATAGATTTAGGAAAAAAGAAGTTCTCCAATAAACTTACTAAACCAAATGGCTGACCAATTTTCTCATTTGCTAGTCAAATCTAGCATGTTGAAACCAATTGTCATATGTGGGTCCCATCATCTGACCCTCTCTAGCTTTCCTCTTGCCCATAAGGGCATCTACAATATAAGTCACTCCTAGATCACTCCTATAATGCCCTCACTAACTAAGAGCACTCTCGGACACTTATCTCCTAATAGAGAGTGTCTCTGGATAGACTCCTCAAAATCTAGGGTCCAAAACAAGTATCCCAGCCCAACCAGCCAAAAAGACCACATATGACAAATTACTCCCGTACCCCTCCCTCCAGCCCACCAACGCCCTCGAGAAAATCATCCGCCCCAGGCCCCAGCCACGTCGTCCAGATCGCCACTCGCCCATCTCTCTCTCCCGCCGCTCTCTCCCTCTCCGCCCTTCTCCCTCCACCCGTCGCCGCCTCCGTCGCGCCCACCGCCGACTCCACCCCTCTCCCTCCGCCTGTCGCCGCCTCTCTCTCTCTCTCTCTCTCTCCCTCCACACGGCAAGTGGCGCACGGGGTGGTCGCGGGTCACAGTGACGGACGGTGCACGGCGTCGAGTGGCGCGACGAACGACGGTGGCGGCATCGAGTAGTGCGGCCCAGTGGCGGCGGTGCCTCCCTCTCCCTCGACATCGAGCCGTGGCGGCGAAGTGGCAGCAAGCAGCGACCATGCGAGAGGAGTGGCGGTGGGGTGGCCAGATCCAGCCTAGGCTTGCCGGATCTGGCCTCGGGCAGCAACGGTGGCGGCTCGTCGGCGAGGACAGTGCCCGGTCGCCCTCCTCCCGCTCCCCTCTCTTCCTCCAGCCGTCGCCGACAGAGCTCATCGTCATCGTCGCCGACGAACCTCCTCTTCACCGCCTCTCTCCGAGATCTGGCACGCCGCCAACCCCCAGCGCCACCTCCACCGCCGGTCCTAGTGCCGCCGCCCTCTCGCGAGGACAACGACAAGGCGAGGGGTGGAAGAGGAACTCTGGGCGTGGGAGCGATGGCCAAGGGACACTCACCCTCGCCAATGCGTCTCCCGGCTCGGTGTCTCAGCAAAAAGGTGGTGAGGAACGCTCCCCAGCGAAGGACCACGCGCCTAGCTAAGGGAACGGGTGCGGCTGAAAAGGTAACGGAGGGCGGACGGCCATTCCCCGGGCTACGACCCTAGGACACCGATTGTAGATGGCCTAACTCTTTAAGTCTCAAGCCACTGCATTCCCCACTGCGTGAGCGCCCGCCATCATCGTCGTCACGCCTCCGCCATCATCCTCACCTCCTCCGCCTCCCCTTGCACCGCTGTCCCCTTTGCTCCACCCCAGATTCCTCCGCAATCGTTATGGCTGACCTTGAGCAGGCTATCCTGCTTGTCTTAGACTCCCCTGTAACGGTCGTCAGCTCGCCTCAGACTCCCCTGTAACGGTCATCACCTCCCTGGTCGTGTGTACCGAGGCGCTCGCCTACTATGTCAGCGCCTGCGACGAGACCCTGCCATCGTCGTTTCTCCATGCACCGTCATCTCCACCTTCGCCTCCATATCGCTGAGGTGTTGGTGCCAGCATGCCGCCGCTGGTGGGTGGTGTACAGCTAGAGGATGGAGGTTTGGAGACAGTGGTTGAGAGGAAGGTGAAGGGAGGAAGGAGTGAAACAATGACGTATGGATCTCGCTATCATACTCGCAACGAAGAGTATATGTAGATGGAGAGATTGTTGGAACACAAAAAAAATATGGCGAGGGATACTTTTTTGTCAACTTGCCAAATGCAAAGATAAAGAGCCTGATTTGGATAGGCTGTTAGAAATACCCACGCCCCAATTAATCACATGTTACAAACATATCAAAGAGAATATAATGACATCGAAGTGCTCTTTGGTCATAAAACACATTATGCAAGTGCTCTTGCAGGGAATCAGGATGCTTGTAAAAATATATTTCTGCAAAGAGGATATTCTAATTCGACCATGATAATTTTCTTAATCTCCCTTTTCTTTGCGTCATTCTTAGTACGAAATCTCAATTCCTTCAACATCATACAACCTATATTCTCGTGCAGTCTCTTTCACTGCAGCTGCAAACTTGCTGTTTTGAGACCTCCACAGCACCCAACCCAACCTTGTTCAGTGCCAACGTACACTCGTGACTTCCCAGCATTTTGGACGTTACAAACAAGCATCCTAAGTAGCAGGAGTATATATGTACAGCTGCAGCAACCACATAATGCCATCTTCTTATTATTGGTGATTGATGGATCAGTTTTATCTACACAGGCTGCATTTTGCAGACTACAGTAGTATACAGTTATCCAGTCCCTCTACATGTTGATTGGTTGCAAATTGCTGACTATCCTCAAAATATTGTTATTGATCGGACTGAAAGGTGGAATGTGCGCTGTATTTGTGATTGCAGGTCATTGCCCCATTGGACTGAACACTGAATTCATGATTGTTTGGTAATATAATTCACTCATCATTCAACTGTTTTACCACTGCGTCGATCGGTAATGCTCCCAATGGGACTGATGACTCCAAACGCTTAAGCATGTCATCTTCGAAATGATCATCCTCTGCGACATCAGAAGATTCTGTAAACTCATGTTGTTGGGGTTCAAGTGTACCTGTCTCAGGCTCATCTTCGGTGTATTCAGCATTTAGGACATCTGGGTTTGATTCATCATTGGCCACAAGCACAGCTGGAAATGAATGTTCGACAACCTGAGATGTAACACTGAAGTCCTCTACCCTTGTAAGAAGGGAATCAGGTGTAAGAGCATCCACTTCAGCATCATCCAACATCAGTGCCACAGATGACTCAATCGCATTTGTCCATAGTTCAAACATTTTAGGTCTCAGTACTTCTCTTACTGCCAAACGGTCATCATCATCAGTGGCTTCATCTGTACAATAAATTGCATGTTAATCTAGAGAGTACAAAGCTCTTGAGAAAAAAAAACTATAAAATAACTGGAAAAGGAGATTTTGTTCACACAGAACAAAAGGGCAGCATGTGGTTTCCATGACATTCGAGCACCTGAGAGTATTACTAAATTAATCGCGAACTAAAACATCTGATAAATCATTTGCAGAAATAGATCCAAAATGCAAACACTGATTGCAGCACGCTATTCTATGTAAAATGTACATGAATTTTAAAGCAATCGGATCATGGTTACACTGCTTCCAGTTGGATCTTATATGGTTGTTATTATCACTGCTTGAAAATTTTCTCCTGTCTCACTTGTGATAAGGGTAGAAAGTTGAGGATACACACCTGAACTACTCTCATCAGATGACATTGGAACATTATTCTTTCGAATTTTTGGAATAAGAGTCAGAGGCTTTGGATATCTGGACTTCCATTCCTTGCCTCTGAACATTAATATCTGCTCATTGTCAAACGACAAAAGAACACAAGGAACAAGATCCTGCATGTACAGAAACAAGAAACTTTATCTGAGGGGGTCAGGAAGTATATACAGGTTTCGCTTCAACTATCTGCAATGACATGAAACAGAGAAAGGCATGGGGATGAGTTGGACCCTTAGTTTTGCTCCAATCTTTTTGTAGTCACTTGGATTCAACCCCTCGCAGTCAATCTTCACCAGATCACTTCCCTCAAAAGCATCTCGAACATCCCTGACAAGATAGATGTATATACCATTTTTTGCTGCAAAACAAAGAAAAAAAATAGGATGTCATTAATGGTAGATTTTGCTTATTTTCGTATTCTGTCCGTTACAAACTTACAGGGTAAGAGGTAAGTAATATACATGCCAGTAACCTCAGTAAATCCAGTATATTCCCATCACCAGATGGAAGACAGATATAACAAAAATCATAGTATTAGCAAACTGTATACACATTGGCGGAGGGTGGAGCAAACTAAAGGACAGACCAAGCAAACAAGCATATTTACAACCTTATCATGAGCATTCCGCTTTAGTATTTGGTTGCCATATTTTCATAATCAATAGTTTTCTTAAGCAATATCCATAAAAAAACAGGGGACCAAAACCCACTCTGGACTCAAGGAGCTCTGCCAGTGTCTATTACTCCATCCGGTCATAAATAATTGATGTTTAGGACAAGATTCAATCGAACTTTCAAAATCCCAATCGCCAAATTTGTTGGCAAATGAACTCCTCCATCAGGGAACCGTGAGGCCCCCTCTTTGTGAGTTCGGCCGGGGACAGCGGGTGAGATCCGAGTGCTTGGTGAGCGAAGCTGTGTGATCTTGAGAGGGTTCAATCCCCCAAAGACGATGAGACAAAAGGGGTTTATACAGGTTCGGGCCGCTGAGAAGCGTAATACCCTACTCCTGTGCTTGATTGATTGAGTGTAGAACACAAGTGCTTGGGGTTGCGAGACCCAAGCGCCAGTTCGCTCGGAAGTTCCTTCTCTCTTACTAGGCCTGGACCTCCTTTTATACCTCAAGGGGTTACCACATAGACCCAACAACCTAACTTTGTCGAGAAGTATTACAATATTTTACATTAAATGCATGTCTTGTTCCTTAACTTGGGGCCTACCACACCATGCCGCCTGACACGGGGGGCGCCCATGTCATTCACCATTTAATGGGTGAAGACTTCTGGGCTCCTATTACACCGGGAAACGGGAGCATAGCTTTGACCAGAGCGGGAGGACCGACTCCGGCTGGGATAAGAGGATGAGAACCTCTCACCATCATTATTTGATGGGACATGTCAGGCTGCACGCCGCCTGACACACGAGCAGCGCACAGGCGCACTACCCAGTCCCATCGGTCATTCGACCGGTCACAGACCGGTTGAGTATACTGCACGCGGCATTAAATGCGGCGTGGCGCGACCGCTTGGGTCGCCATAAATGCGGGTAGGTGGGCACCTATAGGTGGACACCTAACCCACCGTACGTGGTGACCTAAAGAGGGGGTCGGGGGAGCCCGACCCCTAGTCACGGGAGGGGGCGGTGGCCGCCCGACCTCGGGCCCGATCCCCCCTCGGGGGAGGGCCACGTGGCGCCTGGGGCAGCCTTCTCCCTCTAGTCTCGGCCAGGGAGTGGCCACCACCCTACCTCGGGCTCGACCCCTCTCGGGGGAGGGCCACGTGGCATTGGGGGGCAGCCTCCTTCATCTAAACATGATACCCCCGGGCCCATATTACCGACAAAATTTATATCAGAATAAATTTATAAAATTCTACTTCCTCCGTTTCACAATATAAGTCATTTTAGCATTTCCCACATTCATATTAATGTTAATGAATCTAGATAGATATATATGTCTAGATTCATTAACATCAATATGAATGTGGGTAATGCTATAATGACTTACATTGTGAAACGGAGGGAGTAGTAAGTTTATGATATTATGATACAGTAACTACTTTTCGAGGCAAATGTACATACACCATTATTTATGTTGTAAACTAAGCATTTGAAAAACTTATTCATGGTCAAAGTTTTATATGTTTAAGCAAATCTTATCCTAAGCATCAAATATTTATGACCAGAGGGAGTACCTTGCACACTTGCAACACAATCTTATAAATGATAAAAAAAGCAAAATGAGAAACCATGACCAAAAGGAAATTCCTTGTCAATTAGCTCTGGATTCATGGTACTAGGTTATGCTTAAATGGTGTAGAGCAGGGTTTAGGTTCCTTCAGAAATAAGCTACATTTATACTCACAACGGTGTGTTTGTACATGATTGGAATTGATGTCTATCATGCACTGTTTCCTATGGAACATGACACAGGAATAAAGCAAGGTTTCAGTATGTAAATACATCAAGGGGTTCTGAACATCGTGTAGAACACAAATATTCAGCCTAATCCATAAATACATACCTAATTTGCAAATTGGCAGCAGATCCTTCCCTCTTCTTCTCATTTCATCTGCTTCCTCTTTTGTAAGACCTTCTGGGGCTTCCTGTATAAGTTTTGGATAGACAGGAGTAGCTGGCTTCCAAAGCATTAGTGGATAACGAGGCCGGGTTCGAGGGTTGTAGTTTCTTCCACGGTATAAGAAAACTACACCACCTACTCGGTGAATAACCTTTCCGCCTGATTTTTCCTGTAATTGTGGATGTCACATGTCTGGAGCATAATAAAACAAGATACCTGTGTTGGAAAATGTTGAAGTGTGCATATATGAAAACAGAGGTCTTCTTGTTCCACAACATAGAGGGCTAACAATAGACAAGTCCTCCAGTCCAGGCTCATGTACTCTTTTCTAATAAGAAAACATGCAATTCTATTTTATGAACATACTCCTTTGGCTTCACAATATCCATACTGAAACTATTGTCCTACATTATTGCATTTTACCATGAATATAATAAATTTAAAACTTAGGGAATTGGGGGGTAAAGCCACATCCCAACCAGAGTCTTAATTCCCTTATGTACAAGAAAGGCCAAATAACATACAACATTTTTGTCTTATTTTCTGGTTAAGAAATTGTGATGCTATCTTACATTATATATGAGCCATTATGAAGACCAGGAAACAAAACGAACTTCACCAGCATCCTTCTCAACGTCAATAAATTCACTTAAGTGTAAAGAACACAACATAGCATTGAATTGCAGATTTATAAATGGTACTTCTCAACCATTCTGTGGATGGTACCAGGAGGTGGCATGTCCATATTCCCACAGTGCATGAATGCATGTACATGAGCACAATTCAAAAATAGTTATACTTGGTAATGGTAGATACCTCAAGGTGATAGCACAGATTCTTCATATCAACAGTTGGAACTCCTCGGCATCTCACTTTGCAAATTTCCTGGCGCCTCCAATGACAATGTATCATTTCCAACATGTTGTGGGTCAATCCATCCCTTCCTACAAGTACAAAAAAAAAAAAAAACAGAAAATGTATACTACTTAGTTATACTAGTATCAGCAACAAAGTTAGCTCTGCATTAATTTATCAAGTATTCAAGGAAAATGTCCAAGTGGTGCAGGAGTAAAGTTTTCCACAAAATGATTTTTCTTTTTAGTTTCCAGCTAGTTTTGACAAACATGTTCCAAGTTCTGGCCCAATTTGTTATCTCAATGACTACTACAACATTGATTATCATAGATGAAGTATGAGACTGTGGGCTGTGACATGATACTTAAGCAGCTGTGAATCTCAGCAGTATGCATATGCTTTGCACACTCTTTCTGTGCAATAATGGTGGTTGAGATATTTTTTTCAGCAAGGTTGTTGGGTACATGGCAAATTACTAATGACATTAGGTATATGTTATCTGTACAAGGTTCTGTGACAGGATGCTTTAAGACTTTTTTTTTTTTTGGTTGTGAATGAGCGCTTTGTGAGAGTGAATCAGACCTGCACAATTACTCATTGTGCACACACTACTCGAGTTTGAAGAAGCAGCTGCACATGATCGATGATGGATTCTAATCTCTCGGGTGAACGTCCACCCGTTTCTTGCATGCCACCTAAATGATTATGAAAAAATTCCAAAAAAATTCACAAGATAGGTTAATATGTAATATATCACTTCACAAACATGCAAGTTCAAATTCGACTTCTACAAGTTGTAACAAAAATAACAAATCAAACTCTAACTAGTATACGTATATTCACAGTCAAATTTGTTATTTTTGTTACAATTTGTAGAAGTCGAATTTGAACTTGCATGTTTGTGAAGTGATATATTACATATTAACCTATCATGTCAATTTTTTTGAAAACTTTTCATAACCATTTAGATGACATGCAACACTCGGGTGGACGTCCACCCGAGTGTTTAAAACAGTTTCCCGTTACTTCTGGCAGAGTTGTGATATAAGTAACACAGTCTAGCATCTTATCCTTAGAACAAGGAACCATTTCACATTTTATTGGATGGCATGGTACCACCACAAATTTAGAAGCATGACAGGCAGTCATCGCCAGAAGATCTACTACCAATATCTACCCATGTACGGGAACTAGATTTGCTTAGGCATTAATTATGAGTTAGCTGAACCATGTTGCTACCCAATGTGACAACTAACAGAACATGGAAAATCTCCGCAATCCTTCGTAAGTACAGATTATTACAGCTGTTTCGTGAAATTTAAACCAACATGTACACAAATTACTCAGTTTGAAGTACTTCCTGGTTAGATTGTAACACAATTCACTCTAATCTGAACTTCTGAAGTTTGGTCGATTAGCATCAGCAAAGATAAAAGATACTGTAGGAGTAGTATAGTACAGTTAGTTTACCGATGTTGAGCTGGCGGTTGTGCGAGATGTGGGGCTTGACGAGGTCGCGCACCTCGGCGGCGGTGAGCGGCTCGCCGAGCACCTCCTCCCTGCTCCTGCCGTCGCCGGGGCTGACCCTGGCCAGGTCCAGCTTCCTCCTCCCCCTCACCTCCATCATGATCCCGTGCGCGCTCACCGTCCTGGGCGCCTCCTCCCCGAGCGGGGTGTGCAGCCGCACGCCCCGCCGCCGCGCCTTCTCCTCCTTGGTCAGCAGCGGCGCCTTCCCCGTCCACGGCCGGGGCATCGTCGGCGGCGCGAACGGCAGGAACGCGGGCTCCCGGATGGCCACCGGCGGGGCGCGGGGGCACTCGGAGTAGCTGAACCGGAAGTCGAACGGCGCGCCCGGGAGCCGGAACGACAGCCCCGACGGCCCCACCACCACGGCCCGCCCGTCGGCGGCGTCGCTGGCGTCGGCGGCGAGGAGCGCCTCGCCCTCCCCCGCCGCCGCCACGGGTGGGACGGGCTTGCGGTAGGCGGTGCGGAGGTGCGGCGCGCGGAAGGCGGGGTTCCCGCCATTGCCGGTGGTCGGATTCGGAGGCTGGTCGTGGCGGCGGCGGCGGTTGCTGGGGAGGCGACGGGCGGAGGGGAGAGGCGGCGGCGCGGGGCGGCGGTGCTTGGGGTCGTAGCAGTTGGGGAGGGGAGGCGGCGGGGACGAGAAGAGGTTGGCGCGGCCTGCGCGGGAGGGGGATGGCCGCTGCGGCGGCGGCGGCGACATGGCGGGAAGTGGTCAGTTGGTCACTGGAGGGAGTGGAGGAGACGACGTCACGAGGAGGGAAGCAAGATAACGAAAAGATTTTTTTCGTTTCCCTTGTCGCTGTAGCCGTGGGCTACTGGGCCGTGGGCCGTGGGCCTTGTTTGTCTCAAACTAACGGTAGAGTTGAGAATTTGATTTGGGACTCTCTTCATCGTGGCTATCAGCAAGCATCACCAAGAGCTCCCAAATCGACTTACAATCCTGAAATATTAGGATTCAGCTACCAAGTGGATCCATCCTGTTTATGGGGCAAACCAACCAAATATTGGGATTCAATTTTTCGTGTCTTTTCAAGGAGGGGTGGTTATTGGGCCCAATTGATAGTCCCAATTCAGAATTTCTGGAAGTCAAATATGAGGGGGAAATTGGGAAGTGATTTTGTAGGTAGTTATTTAGATTTACTCCATCCATTTTATATCATAAGTCATTTTAATTTTTTTATATATCAAATTTCTTTAAATTTGATTAAGTTTATAGAAAAATATAGAACATCTACATAACCAAATTAGTCTCACTAAATCTAACGTTGAATATATTTTGATGGTATGTTTGTTTTGTGTTGAAAATGTTGTTATGTTTTTCTATAAATTTAGTTTAACTTTAAAAATCTGACTTATAAAAAAATAAAAATGACTTATAATATAAAATGATGGGAGTAAATTTTAAGGGGTTCTTTTTTCTCTTGAGATATGTTTCATACCTTTTGTTTATGTATGAATGGATTTATTCTTCTTTAGTGAATCCAAGAATGGCGGAATTAAATTGTTCAATTGTTAGAGTATGTGAGTGCACGAATACAATATACCTCCGTTTCACAATGTAAGACTTTCTAGCATTGCCTATATTCATTTAGATGTTAATAAATCTAGACATATGTATGTGTTTAGATTCATTAATATCTATATGTATGTGGGCAACGCTAGAAAGTCTTACCATGTGAAACGGAGAGAGTATCAAATTGTTCTATTGCTGATAAGTACAGTAGAAATTTTTACATATTTCGTAGGTCGATTATATCATCCCAAATTGGACCGTGTAACTTTGCCATTTTTTCAGTTTGGACCACCACAAACAACCCGTATTATGAAATACAGAAAAAATATCTCATCAACAACCTCAATCAAATCGACTTTGGTACACACCAGTTAACTTTTCCATCTATATGCATGTCATATTTCACCAGAATGGAGGGCATACAGATACAGGAATAGTAAAGAGAGTTAATTAGGTGATCCAAATCGAAAAATAGCAAAGTTATGGCCAGTTCAAAATAAAAAAGATTAGTTTAATGATGGTCAAAATAAAACTTCAATAATATAAGGCAGTACTTTTGAGTGCGTACGTACGTCGTTTTAAAATGTAGATATATTTTAGGATAGAACTGGGGAAGTAGATCGATATTTTGTGCGTATATAATTCGGAGTAGCAATCACGTTGTTGGTTCGTTCATAGAGAGAAACCATCGAGTGGTAGGTCAGTACTCTAGCTACGCTATTTGTTGGCTGCTGTCAATGTTGTGTACTAATCATATCCCCCGGTTATTTTACTTGCAAGGAAAGGTTAACCCCCCTGTAAGTTCGTAGCAAGTAAGAACACAAAGCGAAGCAACCAACCAAACGATGCGATAACTACAACTATGGTGGTTGTTGATTGGTCTTATTCATGCCGAGGTATATATATATTCATCATGTACTTCTGTAAACAACATCAATATTGATCAAACAGTGCTGCAAATATAATATCAAACATGTTTTCGTGGTTGGCTTTTTTTTTCCCGCCGCGCCGGCAGAACGAAGCCAGCCGAAATTCGTTAAGATTGGAGGAAAATTCACAGTTAGCTTTGATGGCCAAAAGTTTCCATGTCCGAAAATTTGTGTGCCATTCTATACATCTTGATCAGCTAGTTTAGCAAGACTAGCTAGATTTTTCTAGGTCCAAAATAAATTAAAGATGGAGTGTGGGGGTATTTGGGGGCTATTTTAGTGAGCCATTTTGTATATATTTCATATTTAGAATTTAGACTTGCAAAGGCCGGAAGTTGTAGATCCATTGTCAGTTTAAAATATAGACCTAACAAATTTATTTTAGTATGCAAAATCCATATTCTCTAGGGATCGAGAAGTTAAAAGCTTTGCAAAAACAAATAGTTGGAGAGTATTAAGAATACACATAATTGGGTCATCCAATTAAATCCTATATATAAGAAATTTGAACACGCCGTGTCAAACCGATTATCCAACATGCCACATGATTGTTTATGATTTCCCTGCTATAACATAGAGAATGAGCAGAGAGAATTTCAAGCGCCAGTGCTTGATCAACCATCGATGATCACATAAGTGTACATGGGATTACATATGAATATGCCAAAGTGTTTGCACTGCAGAGACAGATGTTTCCTTTTAGACGAATGCTTCAAATGATACGTGGTACCCTCACATAGAATTTTTCTATTGCTCCATAGGAGTCAACTTGGAGATGGCAGTTTCTCATATCCTCTTTTTTTTTTATGATCTTTTCCAGAAGAACAAGAAAACAATCCTACTCACAGAGGACGGGGGAATGTACTCTTTTGTCAAACACTCTTTTGTTGTTGCTTTTGCCAATAAATTAATAAGCTAGACTTTTAGCAATGGTACAAAATTTTCAATATGGTCCTCTGGCATCATTATCTGAGATGACAAAAATGCACATATTGTGTGAATCTGTGCATTGGTACAAAAGCAATGCATGCACGACCTTACTTAAGAAGATACTCCAACCTACTACATATTTGTTCAAAATATAGATTGACATCGGATGGCCAAATGCTTTGGCTGATCAGCCAAAGCTGTCTCCAATTCAGCCAAACTACAATACATATTGGTTAGCTTATTTTGCTTAAATGGCTGATCAGCCAAAGCATTTGGCCATCCGATGAGGCCGTGATAAGATATTAGCCTTGCATGTAGGCAGTTCTAGTTTATCCTTAAATACCAAATGGTGTAAATGGGTAGGACATGCGTGATACATTTCCTGTATTACGTTGTAAATCGAGTGAATAGCTAATTTAGTCTCTCAAGTTTTACCGAATGCTCAATTTAGTCCTTGAGGTTTTATTTTGTCCATATAGGTCCTCTAAGTATGTGTTTTTGCTTAAAATTATCCTTGGGTCCACTTAATATACCATATGGCTATATCTAGTCAACATTTATGTTATAAAATTTCCCTTTTACCCTTAATTTGTGTACAACAATACACTAGAAAAGTAAAAACCAAGATGAATAAACAACATTACAGATATACTTCCTATTATTTCAACATTTGCACATGAAACTTAAGCCTAATGGCTATGGTATACACTTGCAAGTACATAATTTATTTTCGTTTTATATAAATTACTATGCATTATCTAACAAAAAAAATCATTGCACGTAATTTTTTCTCTTATATATGTGAATGAAGGGGGTATAACTATCATTTATCAAGAGAGTAGTTGGTTATATTTAGCCATATAGATTCTAAGTGGGTTCAAGGATAAGTTTGAACTAAAATGAAAACTTAAAGGACTAGTATTGACAGATTGAAACATTAAGGACTAAACTGAACCTCAGATGAAACTTGGAGGACCTCTTTAGCTATTCACCCTTGCAAATCAAGGTATTGCAAAAAAAAACAAAAAAGCTTTAGCCAAGTTTAGTATTAGTCTCAATGTTAAACTAGCATGGCCTTTCTGTCAAATTTGGATGAGAAAATTTGGTGATCAACATTAAAGTTTTGACTAAATCTTCTTGAACATCAAATTTTTATAACCTCATGTGACTAAATCTTCTTGAACATATGGTAGGTTAACATCATGTGTTTTGTACTCATGCAAACTAATACTCTGTTTTACAAAACCTAACTATTTTCTTAGGGAAAATTTACTATTCACCATATTCTAAAAAGGCAATGCCCAAATGTTACTCTCTCAGATTTTCGTTCTCAATTATCACTCGGTCCCCACTCAAACTCCCGCATGGGCCACATTTATCACTTATTTTGTCACGTGGTATTTTTTTTTTGCAAATAACCTCCATCCGATGTCATGCTTCTGGCAAAAACACGGTAATGCCCATGGGCCCACATTGTAAGACCTCTTCCCTACCCAGCTACTCCAACTTGAGAGAGGGGAGAAGAAATGAAGAGGTGGAGTAGCAATGAGGTTGGTGCCAGCCATGGAGTTAGAAGGGCGAAATGAAAGGAGGGGATGGTGGTGGATGCATGCGAGTACGCCGGTGGCGGGGAGAGGTTCCAGGGAAGAGGCAATGCACGGAGGGAACCGATAGTGGTCTGATGAGCTCGGGCAAAGGAGGCAACCGACGCTAATAGCTCAAGTGCAGATTGGCGATGTCGCTTACGTTGTGGTAGAAGGTACTCAACGTGGACTCCTGTCGTGGTTCAGGTGTTGTATCAGTGATGGAGAAGGTTCGATGGTGTCAGCTTGTCGCCAAGGCAGCAGACGATGACGACTGTGGTGGTGACTACTTGGGGACCCCGACCATGGCCATCCTTGAGGCAGAAGATGACGAAGACATGCCTTTGCTGCCCGAGAGCCTCACCTGCAGGGGAGGAGAATTGCCACCATATCACCGAGATTCTCTACGAGGCTAGTTGGCGCCGGCACCGCATTTGCTGCCAGGGAGGACGCAGCAGTGCTGGAGTTCCTTCAATCTCGCCAGCAGCTGCTCTTCTCTTCTCCTCTCTGCTTAGCTAGGGCAAGGTAGGAAAATACTTATAGCTAGGCCCAAGGTTATTTTTCATCTTTTTGCCTAGAGCACCATGTCAAACGGGGGGCTATTTGCAAAAATGCACCACGCGGACAAGAAAAGTAGCAAAATTAGCATATGGGAGAGTTTGAGCAAGTAGTAGGCGGCAAATGAGAATGAAAATTTGAGAGTGGCATCTTGCCATTAATGTTTTTGGGAAGATGGCAAATAGTATTTCTTTTTACCCATTTTTTCATGTATATCCATTTAAAAAAACTACTTACTACGAGGATTATCACAAATTTCCCATCCTGTATTCTTAAATTAATACTTAAAAGGATAATAAATAAATACATTATGCATTTAGAAGGGGGTACTTGTCGACGGGCTATACCAGCAGACAGTATTTGTAGAGTAAAGGGATCATTGGAACCATGGTATATGCGAGATTTGAGTAAAAGATCGTTGGAAGAGATTTTTATATAAGTTCAGGCCACTTAAGTGACAGGTAATAGCCCTACTCCTGTTGGCTGAAGCTAGTCTTGCCTTTATATATCAGTATCTCACGAGCACAATATTTGGGGATGACCTAATGTAGTCTCTATCGACTTGGCGGCATGGAGCTTTCTCACGTAGTCGACGGATAGTGTAGTCTTATTTCTCAAACATGAACTCAATGAAATTGGAGGTAACTCTAGATCCCTCATGTCGGACTCTTAGGATCCAGATTGGGTTTGTCGGGGGAGGCTAATGCACGCGTAAGCGCCAACAATTTAGCTGGCGCGCGCGGGCCTCCTCCCGTTCAGCGTGCTTTTCTTTTTATTTTTATTTTTCTTTTTTTTACGTTTTTGGCGTTCATATCCATGTGCTTTTTTCTTTTATTTTCTCGCCGTTTCTTTCTAATTTTTTTAATCTTTCGCACACCTCTTTACAAATGTAGAGTTGAAAGTTTCTAATTTTGACTTGAAAGTTTTTAAATTTTGACTTGAAAGTTTTCAAATTTTAACTTGAAAGTTTTTAAATTTGAGTTGAAAGTTTTCAAATTTTAAGTTGAAAGTTTTCAAATTTGACTTGAAAGTATTCAAATCTGGGTTGAAAGTTTTCAAATTGGGGTTGAAAGTTTTCAATCGGGGTTGAAAGTTTTCAAATCTGACTTGAAAGTTTTCAAATCTGGGTTGAAAGTTTTAAATTTGAGTTGAAAGTTTTTCAAAAGTTTTAAATTTGAGTTGAAAGTTTTTCAAATTTGAGATGAAAAGTTGAAAGTTTTCAAAATTTGACTTAAAAAGATTCAAATTTCAAGTTGAAAGTTTTTAAATCTGAGTTGAAAATTTTTAAATTTGGGTTAAAAGTTTTTAAAATTTGACTTCACGTATAAATTTCTTTTCAATCTATTACTTAAAAAAAATCTTCGGAAAAAAACAAATCTTATCTTGATTATCTTCATTATCTAAATCTAATGATTTTTACACACTAAATCTAACGGATTAGTTACGCACGCCGTGAAAAAAAGAATCCCAGAAAAAAAATCGCGCCGACGCGCGGTACCGCGTATACGCGTGGGCCGTGGGCCGGAAGCGCGCGCCGGCAGCGCGTACGCGCGAATTAGGATTCTCGAGGTTTGTGTAGGCTTGTCTTGGTGTATGTTAGCTTATCTTGGATTGTCTAGCTCTGTTGGTATGTTGCATGTATTCCCTCCTCCTAAGCGGTTATGTATTTATACCCAACGATGTCCACTTTGTCCAGATATAACTAGTAAGACTAATATGGATACGATCCGAGTAGTCCTTATAGTGCTCGAGTGGAACTTTGATTTTCCTTTCTTATCCAGATCACTTCCTTATGGTGGATCCCGTCGAGCCCAACCCAAAACTTTTGGACATGCTTTATCCATAACCCCGACAATACTCATGGACTTTCTTATTATCCGTTTCCTAGTGCATCTATTAGTCTTATCAAATTTCAACGCAAGATACAACTTATACATAGAGAGAAAAAAGAAAAATGTTTTTAAAAGTAAAGTGAAACATTTTCAATAGTTTGAAATGTAAAATGAGTCAAAAAAATTATTTAGGGGCTAAATACTCCAAAGCAGGGTTTCCCAAACCGTCGGTGCCGGGGTTACCGCGCCCCGGCGGTAAGCACGGTTACCGCGCGGTAACTGTGAAAAACCGTACAAAACCGTGCAAAATTTATCAAAAATTCAAATTATTTTTAAAAATTATTTGAATTTAAGGAGGTTACCACGGTATTTATATTACCGTACCCCTGCGGTAAGCCCGGTAACCGCGGTAATGACGCGGTTACCGGTGGTAAGGGAAACCCTGCTCCAAAGATGTAGTTCGAGCAAGTAAAATAGATACTCAACATGTACAAGTATAAAACTTTAGATACGTGGGATTAACACGTCATCAAAAGGTAGGGGAGGGGAGGGGGGTGCATATATGGCAATGGCAAGAATAGCAAGAGGCGAGCGTAGGTTCTTCCCATTTGGCGGTTGGCAGCGGAAGGAAAGGAGAGAAAAGAGGGGGGGAAGGCCAGGCCAACCGGAGCGAAGGAAAGCCAGGGAGTAATAAATCGAGAGAGAAACGGCCAAAAAAGAAACCAACAACAAGAAAGAAATCAAGCAAGCAAGAAGAGACGAGACGAGGGAGAGAAGGAGAAGAGGGGGCCGGCCGCGGGCGTCGTCGTGTTCCTCCCCCCCTCTCTCTCCTCTCCTCTCCTCTCGATCTCCATCCTTCCTTCCATCCATTCCTCCCCGCACCCTTCGCATTGCTCTCGTCGTCTCGATTCGGTCGAGGATCTCCAGGAAAAGAGGTATTACTACTGCTTCTCCCTTCTTCTTCTTTGATTCTTTGATTCTACTGTTGTTGTTGTTCTTTGGTTCTTTGATTTTGCCGTTGTTTTTGTTGTGTTATTTTGGTTCTTGATCAGTTGATCGTCTTTTTTTCCTTTTCTTTTAATCTTTGTGGGGTTGTAAGATTTGTTGTATATTGTTTTGATTTTGTTCTCTTTTTGTTTTCATCGATGTGCAAGAAATTAATCTTCGTGTTTCCCGTCGATCAGCACTCGATCGATCTTCCCCATGAGAGGAGGAAGAAAAAATGTAGGACGAAATGCATAGCCGTTTCTTGTTCGTGCAACGGCCGCAAGAACGGTTACCGATCAAGAAAAATGAGTGATCTGTTTCTTGATTCCTTTTCCCCCACCAGTAGATGAAAAAAACGGGTGCAATAAATGCCTCCAGCTTTTTTGATACGACCTCCTCTTCCGATTTACGTTTCGATGTCAGATACTGTTGTGTTTTCAGTCGGCTGGGGTTTGATCATCGGATAAGTAAAATGTTTTTTTTTTCTTCTGCGCATCTCGATTGAATATAGTTTGATGCAAATGCGTATTTGTTTTCCTGTCGTCTTGGATGTTAGGAGGAAGCGATATGGGTTGCTTTTCATGCTGCGGAGCGGATGATGTCGGCAAGAAGAAGAAGCGCGACGATCCTTACGTCCCGATCCCTGATCCAGGTTGCTAATCCTCTCTCTCTTTGCTTTTCACCTCCGTGTTGTTTGATCATGGTTGCAAATCGATGGAAGCAGTGAATTCATTCTTGATCGAACAAACTATTGCTTCCAGATTTGATGCAAAATTTTGATGTTAGCAGGCACTGTTTGTTGGTTGAACTTTGCAAAAGGGATACTGTCCTCTTTTATCCAATAAAAAAAGTATGCGTGATAATGTGTTTAGATAATTCTGTTACATTGCACTTGGGTATTGCATTGCATTCCCTTGTGTTTCTTCAATAGATAGGGGTAATAGTAAATAATGCCAGATGGAGGAGGAGTGCCCAAATAGCTAGTTGAATGAATTGGTAAACAAATATGTCAGACATTATTTAATTAGTTGCCTTGAAAAAGTTGCACTTGCATGCAAATAAAATTCATCAATACAAACAAACAGCTTGTTGCCAACCCTGTTTTAGATTATATGATCTGTGTTTTCTTTATCAGAAATCCCTTATCATCATTTCATTTTTTTTTTGTCTCTCTTTCAAAGGGAATGGTCAATTCCTTTTTTATCTTTTTATATTGTATCCTTTCAAATCGATATAGTCAATACAAAACTGCCATTACCTCTAAAAAATTTGTATTCCAAGTTTGTCGACTGGAAATATGTGTGATTTTTTCATCAGACTATTTCTCAGCACATGAGAATCAAGTTTTGAGGTATAGTTCAACTCAATACAATCTAAAACTACACAGGAATGGATAAATAAATAAATTTAACCTTGAAAAAAAAGTTAAAACATGTCTCATTGCATAAATCAGCATCGCTGAAAGCCAGGAGTTTTTCAGCTTAGCATTTTTTTTTTGGTAGCAAAGGGCAAGGAGCCCCCATTTCTATTACCAGAAATGTAACTTGCTACAAAGTTCTTACATCTACTGAAACTGAAAAGACAGAAATGCCAGCATAGAATGATGTGATTTCATTAAAAATGTTCCACACGCAGGTGGTAACTATGGACGTAGCAAGCCCGGGCCCCCAGCCCCTTCGCGTTCTCCCCCCACCAGCAGAAATCTGCCAATTGCAGTACCGGCAATTCCCCTTGATGAAATAAAGGGAATAACCAAGAACTTCAGCAGTGATGCTCTCATCGGAGAAGGCTCGTACGCCAGAGTTTTCTTTGGTGTGCTGAGAGATGGCAGGAGATCTGCGGTGAAGAAGCTCGACTCCAGCAAACAGCCTGATCAAGAATTCCTTGTGCAGGTTCTGACACTCTTTTCTTTCATTCTATATGACTATATCTTGTCAATGTATATATGATGCAACGGACTAGCTTCGTCTCACCTACATTTTTCTTTTTCAGGTTTCAGCCGTTTCACGACTGAAGCATGAGAATATTATCCAACTTATCGGATATTGCGCTGGAGGGAGCATCCGTGTTCTTGCTTATGAGTATGCACCGAGGGGCTCCTTGCATGACATTCTCCATGGTGAGGAATATATAACCTTTCTTTATTTTGATATTACTCTTAGTTTGTCGCACTCATGAAGAAATGCTATCCGAATACTGTAAATGGCATTAGACCAGAAGGATTCAAATTAGCATTTACATTGTCCTCATTGGTATGAATAATGTAACCAAACAAAATAGATTGATTGGCAATTTATGATGTACTATTAGCATTTATATTGATTGGCTCGTACATTATTAATGCATGGCTGATGCGTATCTGGATCATGATCACAGGTAAAAAGGGTGTGAAGGGAGCTCAGCCAGGACCAGCTCTATCATGGATGCAGCGAGTGAAGATTGCCTTGAGTGCTGCAAAGGGGCTTGAGTTCCTGCACGAGAAGGCGGAGCCTCGTGTCGTCCACCGTGACATCAAATCCAGCAACATTATGCTCTTTGACAACGATGTTGCGAAAGTAGGAGACTTCGATGTATCCAATCAGTCCCCGGACATGGCGGCTCGCCTCCACTCCACTCGTGTTCTTGGCACCTTCGGTTATCATGCTCCTGAGTATGCACCCAAACATTTCATGTTCTTGATCTGTTACTCATCAAGTAGGCAATTTTTAGGATGAAATGTGCTCTTATACGACTGTACTTACTGTTCTATTTTGGAATCTGCCAGGTACGCGATGACAGGGCAGCTTAGCACGAAGAGCGATGTCTATAGCTTCGGAGTCGTGTTGCTGGAGCTTTTAACTGGTCGCAAACCGGTCGATCATACGCTGCCCCGTGGCCAGCAGAGTCTTGTGACATGGGTACTGATCTTTCCATCATCCATGAAAACTTTGTCTTGGCTCTTGACAAGATGAACAAACAACTCATGTACTGTGGACTGTATTGACAATATTGCAGGCTACTCCAAGGCTAAGTGAAGACAAGGTGAAGCAATGCGTGGATCCAAGGCTTGAAGGGGATTATCCTCCCAAGGCTGTTGCCAAGGTAAAAATAACTTGTGTTCCAGATGGTTTCTGTTCCTATCAAGTAACACAAATTTCAATGCATACTGATTAGGTTGCACCAGATTTTAAACATGACCATGTTCCAGTTAATATACTAAACAGAACATACTAGAGACATTTTTCTTTATCAAATTGCACAGCTTTTTTTTTGCGGGAAAGTACAATGGAAACTACAATTATTACCTTTTTTTTTCTAAGAACACAAAACATTTTCATCTTGAATTAGGAGAGCATATCAAGCATTTTCTGTCCTATATATACATCTGAACTACTAGTACATTATAACAACAAAGAGTTTACATCTCAAATAACCAAGTGGCAGCCTGGATTTTTTATATATATATAATGGAAATGGTTTAGCCTCTGCCATTAGGCACAGTGGTAGCCCGAAATCACGTATGCCATGATTCTTACCAGCTTGATGGTTTTGGCAACTTAAACAGATGGCTGCCGTAGCTGCGCTGTGCGTGCAGTACGAGGCGGACTTCAGGCCCAACATGAGCATCGTCGTCAAGGCTCTGAACCCACTCCTCAACAGCCGCCCGAACAATCGCCCCGCCTCCTTCACCGACGCCGGCGAGCGATCCGGATTATGAGCACGCCATGACCATTTTTCTCATCGGACTCCGGTGACACCACGACGACGGGAGGGAAGGCTCGGTTTCCATGGATTCCAAATGTGTAAAAATTCAGTGGAAATGAAGAGGGTAGCTCTGCTGCTGCCTGTCTTGTTCTTGCCTCGATCTCCAGACTCCTGTTGCTGTAAATTGTCGCAATCCCTCCTGATTATGTGTTCCTCTCGACCTCTTGTAGTAGTTTGAGAAATGGATGAATATATATACTTCTTGCTTGTCCACTTTTAGCTTCCACTGTCACCAGACAAGTTTTGTTGTTCTGCGTACAATGGGCAGATTAATAATTCTCATCTCATCATTTGATCTAAGGCCGATAAGCGGCCGTGGAAAAATGAACTAAGCAACGAAAAATAATTTATGAGTAAAACTTTTATTTTCTTGTATGTTTTTAGCTGTGTCAGACTGTCACTGCGCAAGACATTGGCACACTGCACTCTGTGTGTAACTATGGCCGAGTTTAGTTTCAAACTTCCAGCTTTTCCATCACGTCAAAACTTTTCTACACACATAAACTTCTAACTTTTCCATCACATCGTTCCAATTTCAACCGAACTTCTAATTTTGGCATGAACTGAACACACCCATCATGTTATACTTCTACTCCTTCACACACTGCACTTTGTGTGTAACGATGTTATACTTCTACTCCTTCCTCTTCCAACAAGAGGATTTCTGATTTCCTCTTCCAACAAGAGGAGTATTTCCAGGTCACACCTTGGAAGGTTAACAACAAACCATTGCAAGTTGTTGAGTGTAAGCTTCACTTCTACTGAAATCATTGAAAGAAGATGGAAGGCCCTAACAACCAGTTTGCCTGAGGCCAATACTTGGTGTAGACCCCAAGCAGGCCAGCAGTACTTTTTGTCCTCCTGGATATACATTTGGTTCAAGTCTTCGAGTTATAAGGTATATACTTCCTCTATTTCAGGTTATAAGATTTTCTAACATTACCCACATTCATATAGGCGTGTTAATGATGGTTCAAGTCTTCGAGTTCTAAGGTATGTACTTCCTCTATTTCAAGTTATAAGATTTTCTAGCATTACCCATATTCATATAGGCGTGTTAATATCATCATTAGCACGCCTATATGAATATGGGTAATGCTAGAAAATCTTATAACCTGAAAGGCTGAAACAGAGGTAGTAACCACTATCCAGAATTCTGTTCCACTCAGTTCAGCTGGTTCCAGATCTGCTAGTGAACTTGAAATCTGACATTCTGAACAGAACTCTTCAGAGTATTTTGCCCATTTTTCTCAATACAGGGCATTGTGTCAGTATCGCACTGGAACTTGTCAAGTACATTTTTTTCTTAACTGAAAATGCCAGCATCTGGGGTATTTCAAAACGGGCAGAGGCTTCCAATTGGAATATATATCATTCACAAATATTCGGGTTCGACCAGTATTCATAATGCTACAACTGTACACACTGTTAAAAACTTACAACAACAAATTGTCAAGACCACCGTTAAGTATATGTATATATATATATAAATTCATAAGTAGAAAAACCAACACCTTGTCTACAAATAAATCATAAACCGTTACAGCCACGAAAAAGAAGAAAAAAAAGGAATGAGAACCAATGTGTCTTCGAGCTTCTTTTGTATTCAAGCTTCAGCAATGGCGGTTACCAATTCGTCAGCAGAAACAGAGGGGGGACGGTCCGTTATGGACCAAAGGAATATAATAGGAGAGGAATGCTGGATGTTCTCATTTGGAAGATGAGGCTCTGCTCCTGCTTGGTTTGGAATCTGGATTGTCACTCTTGTCCGTGTCGGAGTTGTTGTCCCTTTGGGAATCCATTTCGGTGCTCCCTCCACGGTTGTGCTTAGATCTTCTGTCCTGCTTCCATACAATTTATCTGATCAGTATGGCATGAATCATGTGCCAGCTAATATTTGGAGTACAATGCTAAGAACAGAGTTAATTCAAGACTGCCACATAATCAGGTGAAATGTTTCAAATGGAAGTAAAGAAAGAACTAAAGTAAAACATGCATTAAGAAAACAAGGATAAAGTCCTTATTTCCTGTAATACAGTAATACATACCCCACGAGGAATTGGGTCATCCGATTCCAGCATCCTCACAACTTGACCCATCTTTGGTCTCTTTTCTGAATCTGGATCCACACATCTCAGAGCAGTTAAAAGTGCACGCTTGAGAGCTCTTGTCGAAGGCCGGGTCTCTATGGTGGGATCCACCACCTCCTCTGATCGCCTGCTAGCAACCATCATTTTTAGCCAGTCAACAAGATTTACCTGCATGTGGCACAAATCAAAATGTCCAATCAAAGAAGCAGAGAGAATGTTTTCTTTCCTTTTATTAAAGGAACCGTTAACAGGAGACAAACAGCAATCAGCACTGTGTCATAAAATCAAATATTGTAGATGATACTTTATTCTGCAATAGCCAAGTTATGCTATTTTTTCAATGAACTCCGAAATATTAAATATGCAGCAGCATAGTTGTTAGCTGCATTAGGTTTCGGATGGTACTTTCAAGCCAATAGTTGCTACATGTGTGGTCTTGGATAATGATTTGACAGGCTGGCCCAACAATTTACAGCATTGCTAGAAGCTTTTCCAACTCAAGGACAGCTAGGTTAAATTGTTACACTTCATAGCTAGACTGCTCTGAAGATGTTCAGATGGCAATTTATGTAACTTCAATGCCGTAGCTTCCAGGCCAGTCCAATATATCAGGACGCACGAAGGGCAGGAACAACAGTAGTGTCAGCAATCTATGGTTGGATAATGTTCACTTGAAGTGTTGTAAAACAAATGTCACAATGTTGCTTCAGTTAGACTATTGATTATTGTCTGATCTTTCCTTCAAGTGTAGTAGAGCGATGTAGTTTTATTTATCACTTCTGAAGTGAATTGGTAGAGCTCGTGCCATGTTTACCTGGTCAGCTTAAGTAAAATAGAATAATAACAAAATTTCTGGAAGGGCACAGATATCTGCAGCATGCTTATATGTCTATGATGTTGTGCGTCACATTTAAGCAGAATTTCAGTGTCATTATCCAGCCAGTTTAGTATATATAGCCTACAACCTCAGATAAAGGAAACAGTTCCAAGTCTAACGAACATCACAAGCGTCTAAGCCAATGGCATAAACATTATGTCCTGTTATGAAATAGGAGAAAATATCCACAAAAGCACAAGAATTACACAGCACACAACTGCACGTATAGAACAACTTATAGGTCAACATTAAGCATTCTAGATCATAATAAAAATAATTAAACTTGGAGTTAAGAGACTCAATTTGGTGAGATGCAGCATACCATACACAAGTATAAAAGGAGAATGCACATGGATGTTATCAGAACAAATTATTTTAACCAATTTATCAATACCTCATTCGCTGGACGACCATAGTCAACAGGATCCCTCCCTGTAATTGCTTCTAGAAGTACTACCCCAAAGCTGTAAATGTCACTCTTTTCATTCAAGAGTCCAGTGTTTGCATACTCTGGTGCCACGTAGCTGCAATGAGTGCAATGCAACACATCATTAACTAGTACTAGCAATCTAACATTCCGTTAACCATGGAAATCTTGTTCACAATTAACACAACATACCCGAAGGTTCCCATAACCCTAGTAGTGACATGACTCTTGCCAGCACCAAGAAGTTTAGCTAAACCAAAGTCTGATACTTTGGCATCAAAATCATCATCAATCAATATATTGCTGGATTTGATATCACGGTGCACCACTTTGGGTTCAATTGCCTCATGCAAGTAAGCAAGCCTGCAGATAGGTAGTGATAATTCTTCGATTTAGTTCAATTCACACATGGAAAAAACAGGGAGAAGAGAAAGTGAACAAAGTTCAGCAACAAACCAGTTCAGTGTTGTATTAGGAATTTATGTGCTTCAGCTCAGTTATACTCAAATAAAGAGGGATGTCATGTTGTTATGCAAGTAAAATAACAGAAATAGCTCCAGGAAAGAAAAGGTAATGCAATTTGGAACATGATAGGAACATAAGATTACATTGCCCTAAGGCGGACTGACAATATAACAAAAATATGGTGAAGTACTAGCAAAAAGAAATGACATCTCCAGGAAGAACTTACGCTTTAGCTGTCCCAAGAAGAATCTTTACACGGGCCTCCCATGTAAGGGAACCACGGTGACTCATAGCTCCATGAAGCCATTGCTCTAGGTTTCCATTGTTTACATACTCATAGACAAGCATTCTGAAAAAAGCACACAAAGTTAACAAATATGTCTTAGAATTCCATACAAGTATTGCAGTCAAATGAACCTAGAGGTCTCAGAGAGCATGGAATGTCTAGAAGAATATTCTTGCTTGGTAGTACATGTAGCTTGGAAATATGAACATTGCAATAGATACAAGAGAAATATCAATACCTTTGAGTACCCTCCACACAGTAACCCAGAAGCCGGACCAAGTTCTTGTGGCGAACATGACCAATAGCCTCAACTTCAACTCTGAATTCCTTCTCGGCCTGTCCTCTGCAAGTTTACAAAACATCGATTGGAAAAACTTAAAGCTGTCTGATTTGTGGTATTGGAGACAAGAGACAAGGAGAATAAACAAAAAGATCAAACTCTGATAAGCAGGGCAAGACTTACAGGTTATTGAGAAGCTTCTTAACAGCAACAGGAGTGCCATTGATCAGTTGGCCACGATAAACTACACCATATCCACCCTCACCAAGAATGTTATCCTTTGAAAAACGGCTAGTAGCAACTTCCAGATCCCTCAAAGTAAACCAATGGCCCCAGCCTAGGTAAGAGAACTCTGGCAGGCCAACCAAAGGTGAAGGAGCAGTTATTGCATGAGCTGAATTATGCCGAAATGTTCCTGAGCCTCCTTCATCAGCTGACTGGAATCCTAAATCCTTGTCCATGTAACGGAATGATCCTGAGTGGCTCTCATCGCCACGCTTCGATTTGCTTACACCCAAATGGACCATGACCTTGTCTGACTCCTTCTCACTAGACTTGTCTTGGATTGTCATCAGGACTCCATCATGTGCTGCAAAATCGCTTGTTGGGACTTGCTCCACCCTCACTTCCTTGATTTCCTTGGAAATGGCAGGGATTTGGGTGATTGGGATATTTGCCGAAGCCCGTCTAACCCTCTTCCGACTCCGGATCGTGAGCCACACGGTTACAAAGAAGATGACCACCATGAAAGCCCCCAAGACAATGCATATGACCTCCCATACTTTGAGATGCAAAGGGCCAGTTGGCGAAGAGAGATGATCTTTCAGACTTGGCGATGACGGGGACGACGAAGGAGCCTCCATAGCGGAATGTCAATGCTTCGCTCCTGCAAACAAACAAATTCAGATGACCACGTTAGCTGCCCATCTAGCTCAGCTGCAATTACCACACAATGCAGTAAATACTAATGTCCTTACAGCTCTTTTCGCAGTGAAAAACAAATGCAAGCATCTACATTCGCAGTACGAGCGTATAATAATTCCCGATTCATGAACTACTACTACAGAGCGCCAATTAAGACAAACGAGTACACTATCTTGGGCTGGAAGGGAAGCAAAGGCAAGAAGTTACTGCTCCTCTGCTCCAAGGCTGTACAGGGGATTAAATTCCCGCAATGCCGATCACGGTACGAACCCAACCCTGTACCGACATGCACAAGGATCAACAGCTAGCACATTTAATTCTCTTTTTTTTTCACCGTGTTTGTTCGCCGCCCTGGACCTGGAGGAAAGATCATGGCCCTTGAGGGCGTTTTACACGTGAAGCAATCCTCAGCAAGCAAGTACAAAGTGGAGTACGAACCAAGCAGCCGCTGCTAGCTAGAGCTACCATGGTTGGCAAGACTTTACATCTTCTTCCCACAGTTGGCAAGAAAAAAGATACTAGTTGCTTTGTTTTCCTCTCTTTATCTTTTCTAGCTTGATTTCTTGCAACCAAAAGGACAAAAGAAAGATGGTTCCTTTTATCAAGAATCATCAATCATCCATTCCCCAAGAACTCCCCTCCTGGATCTTTTCCAGGTAACTCAACCATCCCAAGAGAAGCATTCACCCAAGAATAATAATCCGGGAAAAAAATTACAAATCAAATGCAAGAAGAGCATGACGGTCACCCCGAGATCCAGACCAAGAAACAAACAACAAAGGTAGGCACATTGCAGCAGCAATCACAATCAAGAAGAGAGGCAGAAGCAGCCACCACCTGAGAGATCTCCAGATCTCCTCCTTCACCTCCTCAGCAGCAGCAGCAGGCCACCCACCAAGAACAGCAACACCCCGGATCGACCACGCCCGAAGCTACACAAAACATCACCTCCTCTCCAACCAAAGAAAGAACTCCACACACGCACACACACAGAGCAAGCTCAGAGAATGGCGGATTCCTTCAGATTTGGGAGGTGAGGAGAGAAGAGGAGAGGAAAAAGGGAGGAGGAGGAGAGATGTGGGGAGCGGTAGGTAAGTGGTGGTATGGTATGCGTGGAGTAGTATCCGTGTGCCTCCGCTGCGCTTGCTTGCTGCGCTTTCTTGTGTCTCCCCAAAGAAAACGAAAATGGTGAGAGGAGAGAGAGAGCAGCAGCAGCAGTAGGAGTAGAAGTAGCAGCAGCTGATGCAGCGGCTGTAGCTGGAGGAGTTGGTGGCAGGGTTTCAAAAACCGCCGGGGGCCCGGTTACCGCCACCCGGCGGTACGGCGGTTACCGGCGGTAACCGCGGTAACCGCGCAAAACCGCGACAAATTTACAAATCGAAATTTGAATTCAAAAATTCGGGCAAACCGCGCGGTTTGACGCGGTAACCACGCGGTTTGGCGCGGTTACCGCGCGATGTGTAATGGGTTGCACAGTAACGGGCCGGCCCATTTTTTTTTCTTTTTCCAATTTTCAAATTTATTCTCCGTTTTGCTCTCAAATTTGAATAAATATTACTCTTTTTTGAGAAATTTCTTCACCATAAACACTATAAATCAAGCACTACCTTCACTATTTTTTTTGATTTTTTTCTTTTTTTTTTAAATTTTTGAATTTGGACGAATTTTATTAAACCGTACCGCGCGTTACGGGTAACCGTACCCCCGCGGTACGGGCGGTAACCGCGGTAACCGCGCGGTTACCGGCGGTTTTTCACACCCTGGTTGGTGGTGGCTTTGGTGTTGGTGCTGCCATTTTCTGCTTGGTTTTTCTTGGGTTTCGTTTGGTGCTTAGTGCTAAACAGCGGGATTAAAGCAACGGTTTAGAGTGTGTTTAAGAGGGCCAAAGGAGATTATTAGAATATTATTATATGGAAACTAATTTCTAAAGCTAAACATGCAAATATGTTACATCATTATCCACTAATACCCTGTTTAAATCCCACCCAAAATTTTTCACCATGTCACATCGAACGTTTAATCACATGCATAAAGTATTAAATATAGGCTTAAAATAACTAATTGTACAGATTGCGACTAATTTGCGAGACAAATCTTTTGAGCCTAAGGGCATCCTCAATATTTGTGGTGTAGTGTAATCTTAAGGTGGGCCCTATGAATAGTGAACCATTGTTAAAACTGTACTCACAATGTTATGATTAGAATTTAGTCATAAGATGGGCCCACATAGAATTGAAAAGGAATTGTTTCATCTCTTGTTCACGAAGTAAATGAGAGAGAGAAAAATATACTCTTTTTGCTTGTGGTAGACCTTAAGCATAAGGTGCACCTTAAGCTAATACTACTTTCCACAATGTATATGGCTAATTGCTTCATGATTTGACGATGTGGTGCTACAGTAAACATTTGCTAATGACGGATTAATTAGGCTTAATAAATTCATCTCGCGGTTTACGAACGAATTCTGTAATTAGTTTATTTATTAGTGCCAGAACACCCTATATGCATACTATATAATACCTGATGTGACACGCCAAAACCTTACACCCCTAGATCTAAACACCCGCTAACAATTATTATCGGAAGTATTTTAAATCTCATGCAAGTAAGTCACATCATCACTCGCCATTATTATCTAGAGTATTTTAAATATCATGCAAACCTGACATATTATATATAATTTTGTTGTATTCTTAGAACTCGATATCCAAGTAATATCAAATCATTATCTCCACATCATTTTCACATCATTTAAACATATATATATTTATCATTTCTACAATGTATAAAATGCATTCATCCAAATATCTCGCAACAATGCGCGAGATATCAACTCGAGTGGTGTTCTTTTCTCGTGAAAATGAATATGAAGATAAAGTTTTTTATGCAAAACGTGGTGGTATTAACGTATGATTGATTGAGTTTTAATTATTATAAACTTGAAAAATATATTAATATGATATTTTAGAGCATCTTTCATATAGAAAGTTTTCGCACGAAACACACTATTTAGCAGTTTAAAAAGCGTGCTACGAAAATCTTAATCTGCATCCAACTCTTGTTGGAGAAAAGAACGGGACCTTGGTATGTAAAATGAGATAAGCCACCAGCAATGATTAATTAAGTATTAATTATTTTAAAATTAAAAATAGATTAATATGATTGTTTCAAACAATTTGTCTATATTTTTTTAAAATTATATATACTATTTATCAGTTAAGTAAACATGCGAGTGGAAAAAGTGATATTTCTTCTTTTTTTATCCTTCTCACGAACGCTTTGAGGGAAAAGCGGGGTATTATAGGGGTTAGGGCATATACAACGGTATTTATTAGTGATCTCTTTCTAGTACCATGCAAGTAAATTTGATGACATGGAAGAAAGAGAAATGAGTATGGTTGTTATGCATGACAACGGCTCAGAATCGACTTTTAGCATTTATTAGAGCAAATTTTGTTGCATGGTGATGAAAGAAAGAAAAGAAGAGTAAGAAAAAGTATTTTGATACATTAATGATTAGATACCATATTATCTCTAACTGTTGTAGAGTGCTACTCTCTAGATATTGTAGAGCTTATATCTGACTTTATCTTTGTACATACCGAATAAAAGATTAAGTAGAGACGAGAGAGTGTGAGGCAGGCTGTGACGTGGAATTTCGGGTTCGGTAGAACGAAATGGACAGCTAAAATACACGAGGCAGGCATACACACGTAGATTGATTTTTATTGGCCTGTATGATCCCTAGTGTCTTTTCACGTTAGCATGCGGAATTAAAATAGGAATATCCTTTTTTTTAAAGCAGATCTGGCGGAAATTTTAGGGTTACACAATCACCTTTGATATAAAATTGATGAATTTTATGAGATCATTTTGAAAAGTTTGAATTAAATCGTTTAAAATTATTGTGTCATGAAGAAGTCGAGCTGGACAAGATAAATAATTTTCCGTGAGTAATCCAATTTTAAAGGGGTAAGGTTTCTATATTATTGGCTTAAAGACCAGATTTTGCAATATGATAGCTTTTTATGCCAAAAAACCATTGGAATAATTGAATAGTATAAGAGTTATTATTACATTTATGTTGGCGAAGCGATACAATACATGAGTAAACCTAGTAAAAAAAACAAAATGAATATTGTTTTAAGAATTCCTTTACTTCTTCCGTGATTATTATAACTAAAGGATTATTACAACCAACCCTCCTCCAAAATACCTTGTTTTCCACTTTTCATTTATAAATGAAGTATATGAAGATCTGCAATTGCACACCAAACTTACACTGTTCCCTTAGGATAAAGAAGAAGGAGAAGAAGAGACAAGAACATCTCCAGCTTTTTTGCAAGGATGAAGAATATTTCCACTTTGATTTGCTTCTATTAGAGGTGAAAATGACAAGCCCTGGTACAATCGCAGTCAAAAAGGCACTATTCCGGAGTCTCTGTCCCAGCAGCAGACAAATCATTGTAGTACTTAGACAGCTTGTAGCTTCACTTGCAGGTTATTATTAGTCATCACCCCAAAAGACTTTCTTTTGTCTAGCCTTTAAGCCATGTGTTGCTCACATGATAGCTAGAAAAATGCTTTTTTTTTTCATTGAGTCCTTGTGCAAAACGAGTTTACTTAGGCAGATGGTTTTGTGCTCTTGTTCAAACAGACCAAACTTTGCACTATCAAATCGGTTGTTAGGATGTCTATTTAGCTGCTAAGATGTCTGGGATTTGATGCTCACAGTCCCAGAAGAGACCAGGCACCACGATACCCTTAATACACCCAGCTAATCCTAGCTTTCTATAGCCTTCATCCCTACGACCCGTTTCAATTGGCCTGTACTATTAGATCTCAATTTGCGCCAGCCCATAGGCATGATCTTGGTAAAATAAATCCATGTTTTGACTTAGTAATCCGGTGACTAATTTGTTCTAGAAGTTAATTTTTCACTTTGAACTTAAAAAGGGTCATATTCTAATTAAGGTCATCAATATTATAATACTTGCTCTAAAATCCTCAATCCTATTGTATATTTTTCATATAAAATTGTACATGGGCGCCATGTGATAGAATATTTTATTTTAGTATGGGGGTATAATATGTTATGTATACTTTGAGAACTTTTTTAAACAGATAAAGTTCATTTGTGGCCTTAAACTTTTCTAGCAAAAATTAAACTTTATAACTGGATGTTTTGTACCGATAACTTTAAAACTGATAAATAGTGTGTCGTAGGTATGTGGTTATTTATTTGGTTTTAAAAATATATCTATTATATTATTAAAGAAATAGAAAAAGGAACCTCTACGTTCACTCTCATGGCCTAGAAATTCTCACATTAATCGGAGAAAAAGAAAAAGCAGAGTCTATATAGAAATACAATTTAGAGATAGATGAAATTCGGAATTAAAAATAAGGAATATTAGAAGAAGAGACTAGAGTCCATATAGAAATACAATTTAGAAATAGTTTAAATTCGGAATTAAAAAATAAGAAATATTAGAAGAGGAGACTAGAGTGCATATAGAAATACAATTAAGAAATAACTAAAATTTGGAATTAAAAATAAGGAATATTAGAAGTAGAGTATAGAGTCCGTATAGAAATACAATTAGGAAATAATAGAAATTCGGAATTAAAAATAAGGAATATTAGAAGTAGAGTATAGAGTCCATATAGAAATACAATTAAGAAAAATAGAAATTCGGAATTAAAAAATAAGGAATATTAGAAGTAGAGTATAGAGTCCATACTAAAATTCAAAATAAACATGATCAAATTAAAAGTAGTGTTTAGAGTCCGTATAAAAATACAATTTACAAATAACTAAAATTCGAAATTAAGAAAAACATGGGAAGAAGAGTGTAAAGTCAATATAGGAATACAATTTAGAAGTAACTGAAATTAAAAATTAAAAATTAAAGAATATTGAAAGATGAGTTTAGAGTCCACATAGAAATACAATTAGAAATAATAAAAATTCAGAATTAAAAAAAAGAAATATTAAAAGATGAGTCTATAGTCCATATAGGAATATATATAATTTACAAATAACTAAAATTTGATATTAAAAATAATTAATAACTAACATGTATATAAAATACAATATGAATATTACACATTAGTAGTTTCGTAAAGTTATTGCAAAATTAAAAATTATGTTGTCATTTTAATATATTTGAATAATATAATGAGAAAACGTATATGCTATTATATGAGAGAAAATATAATGATGCTAGCCGCGCAATCTACGCGGACCACCATGCTAGTTATGGATGAAAACAACTGATTTTTTATTCAGGGTGAGAATGAACTTCATGAGAAAAGTTTGAGGGGCCAAATAGATTTTTTTGAAAAAATAAATATGTTATGTATACTTTTGTCTAATTATTTCAAACACGTGCTATACCTAACAAGAGAGGGTGTAATTATTAATCTTGAGCCACCACGCAATTGTCTCTAATGCATATGTTTTCTTTCTTAATAAATATGATCGTATAATTATATTTAGGGTTAATTGGATCCATTGCCACTACTATTCACGTTATCGGCTACGTGTAATTAAAATTTGGGAAAATTGAAACCGTGCTACTTCGTCGCGTTTTCCGTCACTAAAATTATACAGTCGGGCTATTCCAACATGCCCCCGGAATAAAAACAGACCTATATGCATACAACATAGAAAGTGGACCTAACATGCGTCATGTTCAAAATGTATTAAAGGAATAACTATCTACCACTTTACAGTGACGCAGAGAAAACCAGTGTGAATTACTCAGCAGTGACCATCTAGAACCGGCAGTGATTAATCAGCTGTTCATAGCTATTTCCCCCCTCTGTGATGGTGATCTACACATCGATCAGTCCTGCTGCTGGATCGACTGATCGATGTACGTAGATTAATTATTGAGATAATTATCACTATAATCAGTCAGTGGGGGTAAGTAAGCAAAGCAACTCATCAACCTGACCGGGGTTGCTAGCTAGCTAGTTGCAAGCTGAAATGCACACTACTGATCAGTACACTGGTGGTGGTGTCTAGCTAGATAGCGTTCGTCCGCAAGCAAAGGCAGGCAGGCAGACGGATGGATGGATGGATGCTGCCCATGCAACCACGCGAGAGAAGAAGGTGGGGATCGATCGCCTCGCCGGCGGCCACCGCAGGTTGGGGATGGATGGATGGAGAGGTTGCACCAGAAACCCTGAAAGCTACTTGCCTTATTACTTGCCCCAGCTAACTAGCTTGGCTTTTGCTCTCTTTTCATCCCTGCACTCACAATCTTTTCGGTTTGATTGGTTGGATTAATTAATTAATTAACTGGCTCAAACATTTTTTGTTTTTGAAAAAAAAATGCATGCATAGTCAAGATTATCTGATAGTTTATGACAATGACTTAATTAGTTTGTGAATTTTTTTATAGCTGCTAGCAAGTGCGGATGTAAAAAGGTAGGGTTGACGCATCATACATATTTTGATGGGTTTTTGACGGTTGCCTTTTAAGTGTGTATGTGTATTGGTGGTGATGGTAGAATGTTCAGAAAGTTGAATGGTTAGGATAAAACAGAAAGAAGAACCAAGAGGCACAATATTACAATGAATTGATTGGGGCGAAAATACTAGAGAAGCACCGCTTATTGATGAGTATCTCTCATGTCTTATCTTAGCTAGCTTTAATTTGCTGAGTCCTTATCATTTCAAATATTTGCTTGAAGTGAATTAATTTATCCGATTACTCTAATACACGGTACTCCCTACATCTTATATTATAAGTTGTTTGATTTTTTTAGTCAAATTTTTTTGTTTGACCAAGTTTATAGAATAATATAGTAGTATTTTCAACATAAAACAAACATATTATTAAAATATATTTGATGTTAGATTCAATGAAACTAATTTAATAATTTAGCTGTTACTAATTTTTCTACGAACTAGTTAAGCTTGACTAGAAAAAAAAAGTCAAACGACTTATAATATAAAACGAAGAGAGTAATTACAGCTAGTTTGTTTTTTTTACACTGATAGATAACTTTTTTATTTTTCTTATAATGTTGATGAATGACGACTTAAAAAAAATGAGAACAATTCACATATTGCATCATCAAATTATTCATTAGTTCTTCGTGCAAAACACTCGATCGAAACATATACTTTCGTAAAAATCAAACCACTTGGGATGGAATACCTAAAATTTT
Source organism: Oryza sativa Japonica Group (assembly GCF_034140825.1). Lineage (NCBI taxonomy): Eukaryota > Viridiplantae > Streptophyta > Magnoliopsida > Poales > Poaceae > Oryza > Oryza sativa. The sequence goes on along the minus strand of NC_089035.1, from coordinate 12,361,574 downwards.
ACGCATTTTACACCTCGCTAACCGGAATCTCTCCTAATAAGTTAACTCGAATTGATGGAGAAAATAATGAAACAAAAATGTTGCCTCAAGTGGGCATACTTACGTATGATGTCATTGTCACCAAGGCATGGAGTAATGAGAGTTGGAGTATGTGCATATACATGCGAATATGGGGGTGTTGACTGTTGAAGCGTAGGTTTCAAATTAAGAGCCGCGCAAATAACGGGGGAAGAGCATGTTGTTATAGCGTGATTTTCTGTAATTTAATCTGAAGCTTTTAGGTGTGTTTATTAATTGATGAGGTTCATTTACGACGTATTTATTTTATGGCCCTAACCCTTCCTGCCGCCGTACACGTGTGATCACGCGTTGCTGACGTGGACGGCTACGGATGATCGATGCCGCGCACAGTAGCGTCGGCATGAACTGGACCATGTGTCGCGCCAGCTGGATCGATCATCAGGGATATATGGCTACTGTTTATGTTAAATTATTACATGTGGTGGGCAAGAAACTCGAGTAAACTACGCCCACATTAGAGCACCCGCAATGGTAAAGTAAGGTGCTATCTATAAAACATGTACACCTCAACAATAGACTAGATTAATAGTAAACCACTTCAATGGTATGTCTACATGGGTATCTATAGCTCTCTAATACATTGCCTCGTTTTTCTCTATAGACTATCTCCATGTTAGTAGATAGCTTTGCTCTATCTCTTCATTTAATCTCTTCCAAGTAGGAAAATATGCTGACATGGATCTCTTGTAGAGAGCTTATAGATAACCATTGTGGGTGCCCTTACATAAACTTGTGTGGTGGGTGTAAATAAGTACAACAACTTGCAAATTGCTTATTTCGGTACAATAACTTGCTTGTCCGTGCAAACCTAGGCCAAAACGATCCACACAAGCAAAATTGATCTAGTATGACGCATAATGATATGTAATTTTTATTACACATAAAAATTTAAAGATACAAAATGTGTTGTTATTATCCGCATGATATTTTTAAGATTTAGATTGATAAAAGAACCAAAACATTTAAACATGCCCGGTCAAGAAAATAAACTTTCAATAAAATGGAGCTTCTGAATATATAGAAATTAAAATGAATTTCCTAGTGTTACCTGTACTATGCCACGCCAGATTTTGTCCTGGCCCTAAAGATATAAATAAACATAAGATGAGTTATGAAGGAACGAAAATTCCTGAGAAATGAAACGAAACAAACTTTTGCATCACTAATTTCTCTTTTTATTTGGATTGCAAATAAGATCTTCAAAACATAATCAAGTATGTAAATTAAACTGCTGCCTCATCAGTATGTGCTAAGGCTGTGTTTAGTTTCTGAAATTGGGGGAGAAGTTTGGGGAAAGTTGGTAGTTTGGAAAAAAAGTTAGGAGTTTATGTGTGTAGGAAAGTTTTTAATGTGATGTGATGTGATGGAAAGTTGGGAGTTGGGGGAAGTTTGGTGTAAACTAAACCGGGCCTAAGTTCTAACAATTTTGCTTGTTTGGATCAGTTTGGTCCAATTCGCACAATATAGGCAAGTTATTGTACTGAAATGAGCAATTTGCAACTTGTTGTACCTATTTGCACCCACCACGCAAGTTCATGTACCGTGAGCGTAATTTACTCAAGAAACTTAGTAATTAGTCAGGTAATCCCTAACCCTTAATGTCATTTAGTGTCCATAGTATTAAATACATTGCCACATAAGCAAAAATTTGATGCGGTAAGAGAGTGAACGAGGAGAGAGGTAAAAAAAATTGAAGAAACCATCTCTACAAAAAATCAACAATAAAAACAAGGGGTTGATAAAAGGAGAGAAAAGAGAATTGATTGGATGGGAATTTGATTTGAAGACACCGTACATTGGATATATAGTTTATGTACATGTAGTGTCTATATAACATGGTATGTATGGAAACTACTTGATAGTTTTTGGGTTGGGAATGGTCTCACTGAACCAACCGTGCGTGTGCCATGTAATTAAACTCAGAAAAATAATAGGGACTATTAAAAACTGTCGCAAACTTTTAACAAAAAAATTTCAAATGTTAGTATGCGTAGTATAACTATATTATTTATGTATTTATGGAACTCGTATACATGTATTAGAAAAGAGAAAATTTGATTTATAGCATAGAAAAAGATTGGAACCACAGAATTACACACAAATTTTCCCTTCTTTATCCAGAAGCACATGCCACTATTTTTTTTATTCATAGCACTTTCGTCACAATTGTCATTCGTATATATGAGTTGGGATGAAAAAATGATTAATTTACCCTTGCGCACGAAGGGCGAGGACGGCGGCCGGAACGATGACGCGTGGTGCCAGGGGGATCCAGGTCTTTCCAATCTCCACCGGCGCATCCTACAAATTCACAAGGTCAATGGCGGAACAGCATGGCCATGCCGCCGTTGGCAAACCCGTTCATCTACATTGACGCAGCGGTGCTCAACTCCATACTCCCCTTCTCATCCCTGATCTCCCACCTCTACACCGACCTCCCTGTCTTCTCCACTAGCATCTCCTTCCCGCTCCCCGGCCACTATGCCCTCCACCTCCTTCTCCTCCTTATGTCCTCTTTCCATGCCGTTGTATCTCTCTTAGACTTTTTATCCGTTGTTCCCCTCGCCATCCTTGACGACACTGTGCTTACCCTCCTCCGCATGGCTGTTGTGTCCATGCTCGCCGCGTCCCTCCTGGCATCTCCCTTCCTCCCACCCTTCACCCTCTGCCATATCTCGCCGAAGCCCACGTTCATGTTTTGTTAGAATAAAGGGCAAATTTATTTCTTCAGGCCCTAATCATAGCTAAGCAATCGACCCGAATGACAAATATAGTGGAAGTACTGCAAATCAAAGAAAAACTAGTGACATGTGTGCTTCTGGCCGAGTGGGGGAAATTTTTGTGCTACTTATTGGTACCAACCTTTTTTTTTCTATAGATCAAATTAAAAATGCATGTAACTTAGAAATTAGTAATTACCATATAACTATAAATATATTATAATTATACTATATAAATAATGTAGTTATATTGCAGTTACATTAAAACTATATTACTCCCTCCGGTTTCATATTAATTGACGTTTTGGACAAGGTTAAGATCAAACTTTTATAACTTTGACCATCAATAACTTTTAAAATATTTAGTTTAAAAGGAACTAAAACAACATGTATAGATTTGTCTTTTAAAATACTATAATAAAAGTAAACATGCATTTATTTATTATATGTATTATAATAGAAAAATAATGTCAAAGACATATCTTGTAGACCGTGTCATTGTCCAAAACGTCAATTAAAATGAAACCGGAGGGAGTATATAGTTATATTTGAAAGTTTTTTTTCACCTAAACAACTTACGGCAGTTTTTTTAGCAAATTCCAAAAATAAATTTAATTTATTTTTAAATACTCCCGTCATTTTTAAATAACTATTACTGCTGTTTTGCTTTAACCAGTAATGACTCTTAAATTGTTGAACTATGACGCATCAAAGTTTCATTCTTATGTTTGTGATGTACTACTCCGTAATACACTTTAATAATATGATATTTTGTAAGTATTTATATTTTTGTAAAAACATACGAGTAGCAAAAAAATAAAGATGGATAATTCTGTTGTGCGTTATTTATGAGTTTAATGAGGGAGTACGAAACACAAGTATTTGTCAAAATAGCTGGTCACAAATTTAACCAAAATTTTGGAGGCGTATTAATTTTTGGTGCATGTTTGTGTGTGGCACAGCTGTGGGACAATCTTAGTAGTTCCCCTATTTAATTATAGAGACAAGAATATGCTTTCAGTACCAAATCATGTACTCCATTTATCCCTCCTCTATCTATAAAGCGTGTGCTAAAGAGTGCATTTGTTGAGGGTGTGTTTCCTGATGCATGTATGTACGTTTTCTATGTTATATACATTGGTTAAACCAAAATTAGGAATGTGCGGCTCAGCCTCATTCGCTTACACTAATTTACCCACAAAAATTAGTATATAAAACTGAATATATCAGATAATAAAGAGTTATCATGGCCTGTGAATATTAAAGCTTACTCCGCTAAACTAGCTAGTCAGCAACTCAAGCGTACCATTCTGCCGCGCCAACTCAGCATAAGAGATAAAATTAGATCCAGATGAAACTTTCGGTGCTAAGGTATATGCCTGATTTGCTTTGCAACTTTACCAAAATCTAGCATTCCAAAATTTTTAATAAGACAACAAACCAGGAAAGCCCAAAAAAGATTTTGGCACCAACCCAAACAACCCTAGTTTATGAGTTGAGAGATCAATTTGAGGTTGGTGATGAAGTTTCAGGGACCTTCTTTCGGTTTAAAAGAAGTTCAAGGAGCTTAAGCGCATTATATATCATACACTCCAATTATTAGAGCAAATATTTTTAAAAATGTTCTAAACATAAATTGCCCAAACCATCGCAAAACTCTCAGACACTATATCACAAAACTATGTATAGGCTTGTTCACTTCATTGCCAAAAAATACCTTATACTTTGATAATACCAATTGTTGATATTACCAAATTCTATGACAGTAAGATGAGGGTTGGTGTTCTTTGGTTGGAGATTTTATCAAAATTGATAAAACTTTTAAGAGTGGAAAGCTCCGGAATTACCAAAATTTAGTAAGGCTGGGTTGGTAATGATGATGTATTTAGTTTGTTGCCTTGCAAAAATTTAAAAAGGTAAAAATAGTAACAGTAAATAAGCCTTACACATTTGACAGTGAATTTATATATAACTAGTTACATAATATCCGTACGTTATAACTAGATCACGAGATTTTTTAGGGTGGTTTATTTTATGGGAAAATGCTTTTTTTAACGCAAAAAATTATTTCGAGAGGCCTCTCGATCTGGCGCTATCGCGCGACGCCAGGAAAACCATCCCAGCCATCCCACCACGCGTCATCCTCCTCATCCATTAGCGTCCAAGAAAAAGAGAGACAGAGAGAGAATGAGAGAGACAGACGTGGCAGGTTTCCTCAGACGTGGCAGAGGTTTCAAATAAAATTTTCTCTTAAACTACTCATCCGATCTACAATCCGATTACACTGTTGTATTCGTAACAATTAAATCTTTATAACAAGATCTCACATGATTATATTTTGATGAAAAAATATAAATTACTTTTATAATATATCTAAATTACTTTTAGATTTCACTAAGTTACTTCTTAGACATATAAAAGTAAATTTAGTAACTTTAAAAGTATTTTACATATGTATTATAAAAGTAACTTAATATAAAACCGAAGTAACTTTGTCCCGGTATTAGAAGTAAATTCATTGTAGGGATAAAAATATGACTATATATAGAAATTAAATTTAATCAGCACAGATCAGCACATGTAAGTTTAACAATTTTTAAAAGTAACTTCAGTGTTAATTGGAAGTAACTTTTACATTGTTCAGAAGTAACTCTCTATAAATCTGCTTAATCATATATTGTTTTTTCCTTTTATTTTTGTTTTTCATGTAGAATGAGAAAAGAAGATAAAACCTTTGATGGAATATAAATAACATTGGTGGAATAACTAATGAGAGTTAATCATGTATAAGACGTAATAGTTACTTCATGATAACATGGAAGTTACTTTCTAACATGTAATAAATTACTTTTAAGTTAATAAAATGTTTGAATATATTCAATATGGATCTCGTTTTGTCACATATTTTGAGTGGAGTAAAATGATGCAAATAGATCTTAAAAATAATATGTGATTTAAAAGATATAAGTTATTAAAAAGATTAAGAAAAGATACATACTACTGCATTTTTCAAGTTCAAATGAGACACTGGATGGAGTGGCTACCACTAGTTGTGTAGTCACGTTCTATGAAAAAAAGACATGCATTAAAGTTACTTTCTTTTTTTATAAGTTACTTCTATAATATATGTAAATTACTTTTAGGCTTTATTAAATTTACTTTTATATATCTAAGAACTAACTTAGTGAAATCTAAAAGTAATTTAGATATATTATAAAAGTAATTTACAATTTTTCATCAAAATATAATAATGTGAGATCTTGTTAGAAATATTTAATTGTTACGAATACAACGGTGTAATCGGATCGTAGGTCGGATGAGTAGTTTAAGAGAAAATTTTATTTGAAATATATGTGGATAAGATTTCTCATAGATGAAGTGGTAGCTAGTTTATACAAACCAGCTACCACTAGCTATGTAGTCACGTCCGTTTTTTAAGGGTGGTTTATTTTAAGGGGAAGTGATTTTTCTTGAGAGGTTATTTTAAAGTAATTGAGCCTTTTTTTAAGGGAGGAAGGAGAAGGGAACAACTATACTTTTAAAAAATACTCCATCCGTCCCAAAATATAAGCATTTAAGTCAACCATTTTTAACTTTAACTATTAATAACAAAATAATAAAAAAATATCAATTATATAGAATTGATGTTACTATATTTATCATTAAACAAACTATCATAATATATGCAACTCTTTTTATTTAACACATATTACTTTTATAGATATTGTTGGTCAAAGTAGCATCTCGGAGACTGTGTTAGAATCTAAAAATACTTATATTTTAGGATGGAGGGAGTAGTTAAGAAAAACCTACTCATTTAAGTAAAGTTATGACAGAGTTTTTGATCTAACACATAACTTAATAGAAAAGCTACATCGTTTAAAAGTTCCATCGGGATAACAAAGTTATGACAGAACCTTTATGTAATATGCATTTTTTGGTACTTTTTTAATCTGTATATGGGTGGATACCGAACTGGCTCGGCTCAGCTCGGTTTAGCTCGCTAGGACGGCTCGTTATCCTATCGAGCTAAAACCCTAGCTCGGTTTGGCTCGGTCGACGACTCAAGCTAGCTCATTTAGCTCACAAGCCAATAAATGCATTAACTATCTTGCCTTCAAAGATTGGCATCAAAGATTAGCTGCCAGGAACATCTTTTGCAATTGAATAAAAAAAATCAAGCAACAGTCAAATCACAAAGTCTTGGCATAATTTTTTTTACACATCAATTCGAAATATTGCATAATCAAAACATGTAATCAACCGAGCTTTACCAGATCTGGATGGAAAGCTGGTTAAGTTAGAAGTTACTTCCTCTGTTTCATATTATAAGACTTTATAATATTGTCCACATTTATATATACGTTAATGAATCTAGATATATATGTGTGTCTAAATTTATTATATTTATATGAATATAGATAATGCTAGAAAGTCTTATAACTTAAAACGGAGGTAGTACTTGGAACCAACCAAAAGACCCATCAAACAAATCACCAAGCCAAAAATAACATTCAGATCGACTTGCAGTGCCGAATTGCCGACAGCAGCACGGCCTCACAGTCAGCGGCGGACGACGAGAGGTGTGGCGCTGGTGGCATGAGAGAGAAGAGGATCGAGAGTGGCACGGTCGCGAAGACGGAGGCAATTCCGCGAACCTGGTTGCGACGAGCGGCGTGGGCGATGAGCGGCGCTAGCGAAATACTCCTTTCGTAAAAAAAAAAAAATCCACTCCTAACATCATGAGGTGAAATTAGTAGAGATATAGAATAACTACAATACCCTTAATTATTAGAAAAAGTAGTAAGGGTATGTTTGATGCCCTTTTTCCAACTCCTCTCCCTTGTTTTCCACGCGCACGCTTTTCAAACTGCTAAACGGTGCGTTTTTTTGCAAAAAAGTTTCTATACGAAAGTTGCTTAAAAATCAAATTAATCCATTTTTTTAAAAAAATTAGCTAATACTTAATTAATCACGCGCTAATGGATCGCTCCGTTTTTCGTGCGGGAGGGTAAGGTTCCCAACCATAGCCAACGAACACAGCCTAAGAGTGTTTCTCATTTTGAGTGATGTGGGTAGATAGAATGATAGAAGTTAGTTTTCTGCGGGACAAAACTCAAACTCTATAAGTTGATTTTTTTTTTGACTGAGGAAGTACGGAGTAGTACTGAGTAGCGATGATGGTTGGTGAGGAGACCCACACAGCCGCACTCGCCTGAGGAAGTAAGGAGGCAGGCCGCAGGCGGCATCAAAAAGGAATCTAGAGCTAAAGTGTTGATGTTGTTGGGCCTTCTTAAAAAGGACGTGACTACACAACTAGTGGTAGCTAGTTTGTCTAAACCAGCTACCACTTCACCTATAAGAGACTCTATCCACCTATACTTTAAATAAAATTTTCTCTTAAACTACTCATCCGATCTACAATCCGATTACACCGTTGTGTTCGTAACAATTAAATCTTTATAACAAGATCTCACATGATTATATTTTGATAAAAAATTATAAATTACTTTTATAATAAATCTAAATTACTTTTAGATTTTACTAAATTACTTCTTCGATATATAAAAGTAAATTCAATAAAGCTTAAAAGTAATTTACATATATTATAGAAGTAACTTATAACAAAAAAGAAAGTAACTTTAATGAATTTACTTCTAATGTCGTGACAAAGTTATTTTAAGATACTTTTATAATACATGTAAATACCTTTTAGACTTTATTGAATTTACTTTTATATGTCTAAGAAGTAACTTAGTCAAATCTAAAAGTAACTTATATATATGATAAAAGTAACTTACGTATATAATAAAAGTAATTTACAAATATAAATATTTTTTCATCATAATATAATCATGTAAGATCTTGTTGTGAAGATTTAATTGTAACGAATACAATGGTGCGATCGGATTATAGATCGGATAAGTAATTTGAGAGAAAACTTTATAAGAAGGAAGAAAAAGACATGCATGTCTAAGAGAAAAAACAAGGCACGTCAGCACGTGTAGCAGTACTTCATCTCACAATCCATTCGTTGCTGGTTAACACTAAACCGAGAAGCCTCTCGGTTTAGATTTTGCCTTCTAAAAATCTGGGTCTGTGGGTTGTGGCCTGTGGCCTCTTGAGGTGTTACTTATTACTTTAGCTTGTTAAGGCTCGAGCTGGACAGCTCGGCTTGTTAGAAAAATGAAACGAGCTGAGCTTGTCGCGAGTCGAGCGAGCTAACGAGTCACAAGCTTTTCGTCCACCCTTAGATCTGTAGTTATTTTTGTACATTGTAAATATGTAATTTTGTGACAAATTTTGCATCAAACGTATATAGCTTTATGATTCGCTACTTCAAATCTGTTGAGTTTCTTTGAAATCAAAAATATCTACAGGCAAGTGAAACTCACTCGTATTGTGGGGGGGGGGGGTGGCTGATACGCGATCAGCAGCCCGCGCGCGGAGGCGCGCGGTCAGTCGCCCCCCTATTGTGGGGGGGGGGGGTGGCTGATACGCGATCAGCAGCCCGCGCGCGGAGGCGCGCGGTCAGTCGCCCCCCTTCCCCCTCTAGTCTCTCATATGTAGTACTATATACTATATATATATATACATGTATATATATTTTTATGAATATATTTCAATGCATAAAAAATATATACACACATACACAAAGTTTATATACGCATAAAAAATAAAAAAAATACATCATGAATAGAAAGTTTGTATACAAATAAACTTTGTATATGTGTATACAAACTTTGATATGCGTATAGAAAATTTATATACGCGTATATAAACTTTGTATATGTGTATACAAACTTTGTATATGCGTATAGAAAGTTTGTATACGCATATAGAAAGTTTATATGCGCATATACAAACATTCTATATTCTATATTTACGAATACAAACTTAGTATACATACGAATACAAACTTGGTATTTATACATCTTGAAAAAAAGGAAAATAAGCCGAACAGAAAAGAAACCGGAAAAATTACAAACCGAACAGAGAAAAAATCGGAGGAAAAAAACCAAACAGAAACAAAAAAAAACCGGTGAAAAAACCAACCGAACAAAAACGAAAAAAAGGGAAAAAAACAAAAAATTCGCTCCTCCCTCCGGCGCGTCGCCGCCCCCTCTCCGCGCGCGACACGTGTCCAGTCGCGCGGGGAGGGAGGCGCGCGACTTATCGCCGAATAGCAATCCTGCGTATTACCATCATCTCAATCAATCAAAACTCCAAAAAGGCCCATGGGCCATGGCCCGCAAGCCCACAAGGCCCGTCAGCCCAAAAGTTGACGACTTCCCGTCGCGCTAGCCACAATCCGGCAATCTCCCCCACTCCCCCACCTCCTCCCGTCCTCCGGCCGCCGCTCCCCACCCGCCGCCGCCGCCGCCGCCCGCAGAAGCCGCAGATGGCGTCGTCGGCGTCCACCCTCGAGATCGAGGCCCGCGAGTACGTATTCACTCCCCCCCTCCTCTCTCCACCTCTGCTAGTCCACAGCTGAGAACCTTGCGGCGACGGAAGAACCAGCCCCGCAATCCCTAAACCCTACGTTCTGCTCCCTACAAGTTTAGTCCATGGATTGAAGGGGAATCGACGAGCGAATTTCATATGCTGTTTCTTGGATCTCTCTGTGTCTCTCGCTCGCTAAGAACCCCCCCCCTCCCATTGGGTAGTGCTATAGCTTAGGAAATTATTACGCAAGGTTGCTAGGTTTGATAGTGTTTCTTGCGTGATGTCCATGGATGCAGCGTGGTGAAGATAGTGCTGCAGTTCTGCAAGGAGAACTCGCTGCAGCAGACGTTCCAGACGCTGCAGAACGAGTGCCAGGTCTCGCTCAACACCGTCGACAGCATCGACACCTTCATCGCCGACATCAATGCCGGGCGCTGGGACGCTGTGCTGCCCCAGGTTGCGCAGCTCAAGCTGCCGCGCAAGAAGCTCGAGGACCTGTACGAGCAGATTGTGCTCGAGATGGCTGAGCTCCGTGAGCTGGACACGGCGCGCGCCATCCTCCGCCAGACCCAGGTCATGGGCGTCATGAAGCAGGAGCAGCCCGAGCGGTACCTCAGGCTTGAGCATCTCCTTGTCCGGACATACTTTGACCCCAATGAGGTTGGTAACTTGCTCTCCATGTATATAGTTTTTTGTAGCGTTCTTTTTCTTGTTTTAGCTATCTAAATTGTGAATTTCTGGTATGCCACTCCATCGCTAGGCCTACCAAGAATCCACCAAGGAGAAACGACGTGCACAGATTTCCCAAGGTGAGCTTGCTGATCATTTTTCTTCTTCCTTACTAAAAGGTTCTCTTAACTCCATATAATACAGGAGCTGGAGCTATTCTTATTTCTAATCCTAATAATAGTTGTCCCTCTGCCATGCCAATTTCAGCTATTGCTTCTGAAGTTTCAGTAGTTCCACCTTCTCGGTTAATGGCACTGATTGGTCAGGCTTTGAAATGGCAACAGCACCAAGGTACTTTCCTGGTTGCACGTTATTAACTTATGATACTATACTATAATGATCTCAGCACGACTAGTATGAACTCATCTTGAGGTCCTTCCCCCACTTTTGTCACAGGATTGTTACCACCTGGCACACAGTTTGATTTATTTAGAGGAACTGCTGCAATGAAGCAAGATGAAGAGGAAACATATCCTACTACTTTATCACATCAAACAAAGGTGATTCTTTTGCTGTAGTCTCTTTATTACATTGGCACTTTTATTTATACCAAGGAACTTAATTAAGTTAAATTTTCTGATTAAATTTTAAAATCAATGAGCTCAAAAGTCTAAAAGAACTGATTTCTGACATGATTGGATAATGGAGGAATTCTGACAAATATTTAATTACGTTAGCTTAATTAGCTAGCTTTAACATATGCTGATACCTATCTTTTGAACTAAGGTTCTGCAATTAACCAGGGTAAGAATGCTAAAGATCACTGAACGTGTGCTATTACTCTCTGCTAGTTACTTGTTAGAATTGATGAGAGACAAACCTGTTCTAAGATGTAGCTCAGGTGTTCTGTCATGCATTCTTAATGAGCATGAGTTTGTCAAGAGAATATATTGTATATGATACTCTGCTTCTCCATTGCGGCATTGCCACTAACTTACCTTGCACGGCTGATGCAATCTTGGGTTTCCGCATATAGGTCCCCTGTGGCTGGTTCTGGTACCAGATGTTGTAGATCTTAGTCGGGAGATTTTGTAAAGCCGGGAGCTTTTGAGAAGCGAGTTAGCTCTCACACTTGACTGGTCAGCCATTATAGCCACCTAGTGTTAAGGTAGGCCTGGTTGAGATATAGGGAGAAAGTGACATACTAGAGCTTTTGGTTAACTCTTTGCTTGACCTGTGAGCTAAATGATGGTATCATTACTAAGAACTTATATCCAATATTAAAGAATCAGTTTATTTGATACTCAAATTGGATCTTATCCGTAACACAACTAATCCAGATTTTTTTTTGCTGCATCATGAACAATAATATTCTTCTTTGTTTTGTTTATATTATGACTTTATAAGAAGAAAGCAGAGTATTATGTACATGATGGCGTGAAGTGCACCTCAAAAAAGCTAAACAGGACAGATAGAAAGGCATTGGGGGGTTACTAGCAGACCCAAGAAAAAACTAAAGGGGATTACTAAGCTTCTTTGCTCCCGCCATTTTCCAGCACCCCTTTTGCTCTGATATTCTGTCAATTAGCCGTTCACTAGAGAGCTCCTCTAGATGGGAGACTCGCTTATTTCATTCACATCAAATTTACCATTAGACAGATTACCAGCGATCTAGTAATCATGCTTACTGTAACGGCGTGTGCTGCTCATGTGCTACACAGAGTGCACGATGCCTTGTGTGCAGGCCTTGGGGCCATAAGTCAATAACATAATTTTGCATTGTGTACTATCAACTATAACTAGATGTTATTTTCTTTATTGCAGTTCGGGAAGAAAACTCACCCTGAATGTGCTCGATTTTCACCTGATGGCCAGTACCTTGTATCATGCTCAGTGGATGGAATCATTGAGGTAAGTCTCTTTCAAGTCTGTTCTGCAGGTCAGTTCTTTTAATGTAACTTGGCTGAAATTTCACTAAAACTTTCAGGTTTGGGATTATATCAGCGGGAAGCTTAAAAAGGATCTTCAATATCAAGCTGACGTAAGGCCATAGGATTGATGTTTTCTCAAATTGAACAACGAATTAAGTTATTAACACGATTACTGTACTGGTGCATGTGGAAAGCAACATCTTCAAGTTCAGCAGCTTTATGGGGACATGCATATGTTCTTTTTTTTAGTTTAAATATAAATTTCAATAATTTTCAAAAACCACTTTACAGGAAAGCTTCATGATGCACGATGATGCGGTGCTTTCTGTTGATTTCAGTAGAGATTCTGAGATGCTGGCATCTGGATCACAGGATGGAAAGATTAAGGTACCCCCATTATTCTGCATGTATATTTTACGCTTATTTGTTCTTGTCAAGTAGTTAACTTGATATCAGCACTTCTCATCATTGTAATTTTTTTATATGAAGCTATTTATGGATTCAATGTTTAGACTTTAGAGTGGTTACAGCATTCACTATGAATTAAAATGCTTATATTTTATTAAGAGAAAAGCAGGCATAGTTGCAGTTATAGTATGGTCCCCTTTGTAATATTCCTAATATGCAGCTTTTAGAGTGAAAAAAATAATAGGCAGCTTTTACACATGGTTGGCTACTCTCTACTTGAACAAATACATTATTGGTCATATTTGATTACAATCATTCATTCATTTGGTAAAACCATATAAATACATTAATAGAGCGCACAGACCAAAGTTATTTGCTCAAATATCTAATTTCTAATTGTTATGCCAAAAATGTTCTTATTATGAACTAAATTGCCATACTAAACTATTTCTTACTTGATTTTAAGGTTTGGCGTATACGAACTGGCCAGTGTTTGCGTCGCCTCGAGCGTGCACATGCAAAAGGTGTTACAAGTGTTACATTCTCACGTGATGGAACTCAGATATTGAGTTCATCCTTTGACACTACTGCAAGGTTTCTTACAATCATAATCCAACTTGAATTTGTTATCAGAATATCTCTCTACATTTCTGTTTTCAATTTCTAAAAAAAAGAGCATTGTTGAAGGCAATATTTTGGTGCTTTGAGCTAGTGTATATTATTTGGGCAAAATTTCATGCTTTTCTCCATTCTAGTATTTGTGGACTTGACATTTGCATCATAGTGCAGCAATTCTGCTTGCAACTGCTCATGTGGTCCTCTTTTTTTTTTTTTTGAGTCTTTGCCTCTTTGGTACAATCCAGTTAATTGACGGAGTAATTTAGGTGCTCTTCATTGATGTATTGTGTTTGCTTGGATATGGGGTTAGTTTGATGGTAAGTCAGAATAAAAGCTTGATTGGAGTCTGCAAACCACGTGTGAATTTTTTTCATCTACCAGACATCTGAGCCATGATCTGTATCTGTGAAATCCTGCCAACTGCTAATTTAAAAATATTGTTTTTCTTCTTATACCTTTGGTTCTGTTGATTTCAGTGTGGTTTTGCATATTCTGAAATTACAGTTTCTGCTATTTTAATCTCTGGAAAGAAATAGGCTTATTCTTTCACTTTTGCAGAGTACATGGCCTCAAGTCCGGAAAGATGCTGAAGGAATTCCGAGGCCATAACTCATATGTGAATTGTGCCATCTTTTCTACAGATGGTAGCCGTGTTATTACAGCTTCCAGTGATTGTACTGTTAAGGTATAGATCTCTTGTATACAATTAATCTTTATGTTTTTTTCTACTTCCGTATATATTATTCTGCATGTTGTATAAATGTCTCATATTCATGTATTATTTCTTGATGTAGGTGTGGGATACGAAAACAACAGATTGTTTGCAAACATTCAAGCCACCACCTCCTTTGAGGGTAATAACTAGCTTGTCTTTCCATCTGATCTCTTCTATTAACATTGGTTTAGGCCCTCAATCATGCTTCTTACCTTATGGTGGTGCTCCATTTCCAGGGAGGAGATGCAACTGTTAACTCTGTCCATTTATCTCCAAAGAATAGTGATCACATTATTGTGTGCAATAAGACATCTTCAATATACATAATGACTCTACAAGGACAGGTATAATGTGATTCTTCACATTCCATCGTCTTAGTTATCGTTTTCTTTGTGTTCAAAATTCAGGTGTCCATCGCCATGTACTTTACTTCTTCCTCAGCAGTCAATAAGCCCGAAACATGTACTCCTATATATATTACATGTTTCAGGCTTCTAGTTCTGGGCATTTGATTCCTTTAGTAAGCCTGGTGGCTGTTTGATCAAGTGTTGTTATATATATCAAGATCATACATGAATATTTCATGTGGTTGCAGTGCTAATATACTGTATTATTGTTGCAGTGATTTTTACACTGCACCTTTATTATTATTTCCTGAGTGCAGAATAGAAGTACCTAAATCATGGTTTTGTCTGGTTTATGCCTACTGATGCACAGTTTGCGGTGATTAGAGCTAAATCTATTGGGATTTTGGGACATGACATCACATAAAAAATCCCAACTATCATAGCACAAAGAACCCATAGAGTGTGCTGGGATTCTAAGTTTAGGATCTATCTCAAAGAGTATGCTAGGTTCTTAATCGAAAGGCATAAAGTGGCTATTGAGCATCGAAGTGCATTGCTTTTTTCATTTTGATGGTTATTTATGAATTCTATTATGGTTATTCTTGACTGGAAACTTGTTACAGGTTGTAAAAAGTTTTTCATCTGGTAAACGGGAAGGGGGAGATTTCCTTGCAGCTTCCGTTTCACCAAAAGGAGAATGGATATATTGTGTTGGTGAAGACATGTAAGGATACTGTGATAAAGTTCTTCATTGCATTTTCATCATCTTAGTTTATTTTGAGTGCCATCATGACTCGTACTTATTTTGCAGGAACATGTATTGCTTTAGCTACCAGTCCGGTAAACTGGAGCATCTAATGAAGGTTTGTATGACATAAAATGAAGTTCTGTTGGCATGTGCAAATTTATAATGTATTTGTATAACGTTATATTAATGCTTTCTAAATGATAACCCCTTTCTGTATTCATGAATTTCACAGGTCCACGACAAGGATGTGATAGGCATCACTCACCACCCTCATAGGAACTTGATTGCTACTTATGCTGAAGATTGCACGATGAAAACATGGAAGCCTTGATTATTTGTAACTTGCCTTTGTTCTTATCTTGTAATTGTAGGAAGCATGATTATCCATCTCTGTTCTAAGTGCTAGATAAATAGGATCTATTTTGATTTTTGTAATTTAGAGAACTGGGAGGTGACCTTACTAGCTAACATTATCTTCCCTGGTGCTTCTGGAGCCCAGTGTATTCCCATTGTATCTTATATTATATAGCATTAGTAGGTATCATTGTATGGAGGAAACAAAATTAGGTGAGGTGAGCATGATTCCTTTTGTCGCGGACTCTTGCTTTTATTGGAGCGCTGAAAATCTGAAATACTGAATGCAATTACAGACACAGGCATAAACCATTACGGCAGCTAAAAATACTGTGAAATGTTTGAATTGTCTTGTGAATTGTGATGATGTAAGCTCAAGCAATTCGCATTAACGGTTTACAGTATACACAGGCATGCATCAGGTGTACTCTCTCCGTCTCAAAATAAGTGCAATTTTATACTATTCACATTTAACGTTTGACCATTTATCTTATTTGAATTTTTTTTATGATTAGTATTTTTATTGCTATTAGATGATAAACCATGAATAGTAGTACTTTATGTGTGACTAAATAGTTTTAAATTTTTTACAAATTTTTTAAATAAGATGGACGGTTAAACATTTGGCACGGATATCTACGGCTACACTTATTTTGGGACGGAAGTAGTAGTATATATCATGAAGTTTTGCAGAGTCTGCTGACACTTGCGCTGTATACTTTGGAAAATAAACTCTGAATGCTAGGCTATGTTCAGTTCCACGTTAAAATTGAAAGTTTGAAGAAATTGAAACGATGTGATGGAAAAGTTGAAAGTTTGTGTATGTAGGAAAGTTCGATGGGATGGAAAAGTTAGAAGTTTGAAGAAAAAAGTTGGAATCTAAAAACAGGGCCCTAGTTGAAGACACATGATCTCAACAGCAGAAAATGAGTGAACTTTTGGATGTCATGATGGAGTAGTAACAAACGGTTCATCATTGCATTGCATGGTCTGAAAACCAAGATTGAGCTTTTCTTTTGTTCTTTCCGGCAGTTACAGCAGGACATGCCAAAAATTATACTACGGAGATTCTATTGCAAACTATTGCAATTGGCAAATCGCAAAGCATATCTTGAATTTTTCGCTTTGTTCTGCTTCCTTCCGTCCCAATCTTGCCCAATCTCCATCAGACCGCGCAGTTTCCTCCTCCCCTGCACTAAAACAGCTCCGGGTTCAAGTGGAAAAAGATCCCTTAAATTACTATTTTGAACTAGGAATTATCAATGCATGTAAATTAGAATGCTATTTTGAGCTAGAAACTAGCATAGCAATGCCAAATGAAATGCTATTTTTAGCTAGAAACGTGGATGACATACCGTATGAAATGCAGTTTTGAGCTAGATTTAGTATGTCAAATAAATTATTGAAATGCTATACTGAGCTTAAAACTAGCATGGCATGCCGAATGAAATGCATGTTTTGAGCTAGAACCACATGCTGAGAAATAGTACGCTTGGTCCATTTTAAAATGTGTTAATTTGCAACAGCCCTTGAAGTGTCACATCACTCTAGTTTCATTTTTTTTTCTACCTACATGCTACAAATACCGTATCACTTATGGAAGGAAAATAATTACTAAAACATAAAAACAATATACTAACACACAGAGAGAGAGAGAGAGAGAGAGAGGTGTGCAGGGGAGCCAGGGAAGAGGCAGTGCAGGGGAGGGAGCAACAACAACACCAGCCATCTCTCAGAACTCATTCACAGCTCATCATCATCTCTTGTGCAAGGAATAATCTACATCTGTTGATAGCCCCATCCCATGCTCTGCCTCATCCCTGTCTCCTCTCCTCTCCAATCACAGAACTCCCCTTCTCTCTATCTAACCATCCTTTTTCCCTTACCTGATGCACTGCAAATCCGGTTAGGCCAACGCCATCATCGTCAAGATTCAAGAAACATGGGAGATGTATATATACACACGCAACGCAATGTCTTTGCCTTGAACCATTCCACTGCTAGTACAGTAGTACTAGCTAGTACCACATCTCATAGCCTGCCAATTTGCCCATCCATCAGTACAAGGGGAGAGCAAAGCTGGAGTACACGATGCTGACCTGTCCCAAGGTTTGGTAGTACAACTCCCTCTCCAACATGCGTACTGCACACACCCAGCAGCAAATGCTCGCCGAGCTGAAACACTCTTCCTTCTTCGACCGGCGCTGCTCAGCCGCTTAGATTAGTACTAGTAGTACGTACGGCAGCAACAGGACATGTCGTACATCTCATCGAGACGAATTTCTACGGAATTTTGAGCTATTTTAAGAGAATATTGTAAATTCGATGCAGTCTGGATGGGATCTTAAAATGCTAAAAAAGGCAGAGAGTCTGAAGTAGCTACCGGTTTACCAGTTTGTGGTTGTTAGTCCTACTTATTATTCTCTCCTTAAGTAGAAGTACTAGTTTTTTTACCGTCTGCTTAGTGGTTTATCGGCTGTAGGAAAAAAAAATAAAATTTGAAACCTATTTTAAGTTAATTTCGGAGTTCTTTTTATGATAGTTTAATGATAGTCATAAATAATTTTAATTGTTTAGTTTCTTTTTATGGTTGTATCTCAAAAGAGGAGAAATATAATAGCCACAATATTTTGATGAATGTTTGTGACCAAGTTGTCCGGCAGAGAAGAAACACACGACCCAAGTGAGCGAAATGCCAGGCTGGTCAATGGGCCCCCAAAAGTAGCAGATTCAATGAAGGGGAAAAATATACGCAGTAAGTTCACTTTAGGTCCCCTTTGTCACCTAGTCTGATTTTAATCCTTGAACCAAAAACATGATGATACAACCCTTCCTAGCTTAAAAAATAGTGTAAACAAGGTCCCTCGGAAGTATTATCTCCGGTTTTATCTCATGGGCGTCTACGTGACTCCTTATGACTAGGTATTCGTCCCACATGGCATTGACATGATGCCTACGTGACAGTACAATCCCCCAAAAAAAATATATAAAAGCATCAAAATTGAAAACTAAAAATATAAAAAAAAATATGTGGGCCCCGCATGTCAATCAAACAAGAAGATAAAAATAGTGGTCAGTGGGTCCTGCTTTCTCCACCTCACCCTCTGTACCTCTATCTCCTCGAGCTCTTCATAGATGGCAGAGATGGTGATATCGCACCTTATTGGGTTCCTCCCCTTCTTGCCCTTCTTCCTCCTTCGCACTTTGCGGTCGCTTTCATCGGTAGAGTTTGATTTTTGTTTAAAGTTCTTAAAGCATATCAGATGAAAAAAAAAAGTTCCCTAGCTAAAAACCTAGGGAAGCAGATCGTCTGACGTTGGGCAGCTAACGTCATAGGACGTCGGGCGTCGATCCATCGTCCGATTGGCATTTCACGGCGCTGCTGCTTCTTTCGTTCTGCATCGCACGAGCGTGGCAAGGATGGCCCATTCAGCCCATTTACGAGCAACTGCGGAGGGACAAAAACGAACGAGACTGCTCGTCAATCCACCGTCGCACAGAAAAAAAAAAGAAAAGAAAAACCAATCCCGGCATGGCTGCCCGCCGCTCTGCTGCGGCTCGCCGCCTTCCTCGACGCGGGCGTGGGAGGAGCGGACTGCCGAGGAAGACTCCTTCGACGTTGCCCTCCTCTCCAGCCCTCGGCCCCATGTCCTCCCCCACGCGAAAGCTTCCAGGCGTCGGCGTCCTCGACAATGACGGCTTCTACGGCGGCGGCGGCGGCGGCGGCGCCAAGCTCTTCTTCACCACCACCCACGTCGGAGGAATGCCAAGAGCCGCACAAAAACGGGCGAAAGGGCGACCGCTGCTGCCAAGCCCGGACAGGCATGGGAGGGAGGCGACCAGCACGGCAGCACCACCATAGCTTTCTGAAGGGCGACAACATATGTTTTAGAATTTGGTTATATCTGAATTGAGATTGAAAATCGATGTGAATTGAGACTGTGATTCAGTATTGAATCTGATAATAATGTCAATGTGATACTCTGATTTTTGTGAGCATTCGAGAATGTGAAGAAGTTAGGCCTTGTTTAGTTTCAAAATTTTTCTTCAAACTTCCAACTTTTCCATCACATCAAAACTTTTCTACACACATAAACTTCCAACTTTTCCATCACATTGTTCCAATTTCAAACAAACTTACAATTTTGGCGTGAACTAAACACACCCTTAATTGGGTCATTTTATTTGTGACAAAATCAGATTGAGAGTTTCAGATAGCAATGGCAGATAGGTAACTAGTGCAGACTTACGATCAAGTGCAGAAAAGCTTCTTGTTGTTCGTTCACCATCTTCATCGCCATAAGAACAGCAGCCGAAAGGTCTTTTTTTTCCCTCCATTCAAGTATATTGGCGCCCTTTTTTTCCCTCCAGAAACAGAGCAACGAACGGCGGTAGCGCACGGCAATCAGGATGTTTGTGGGCCATTTTCACTGGCGTGGGCCGACTGCGAGCCTATTTGACCGCCCTATTCGTTGCGCTCGTGCGATGCGGAACGAAGGAAGCAGTAGCACCGTGAGATGCCGATTGGACGATGGATCGATGCCCGACGTCCCTGTGACGTTGGCCGCCCAACGTCAGACGATCTGCTTCCAAAACGCTAGGGACGCAAAACCGTTGCTATAAAAAAATACGGTAACTTTAAACGCATCGAACTCTTTTGAAGAAAAATTAGCGGTTGACATATACTCCTATTGCTAGTCCCATATAAATATTTGAAAACACATACCTGGCGCTTATTACCGAACGGGATATAATAGCAAGCAACGAATCGTGCTTAACTTCCGGCCGGAGATACAGTTCCCTTTTTAAATTCAAACAAACAAATGCTCGAATTTAAAGGCGAAGACGATGAGAATTGTCGATATATATATATTTTTTTGACATGAGAATAGTCGATATTGGGAGATGATGAAGAAGATCTCACACCAGTTTCTTCCCGACGATCTCGTCCTCGACATCGTCGCCAGGAGCCGCAGCCCGGCCACCATCATCCGCTGCGCCGCCGTCTCCAAGCCCCTCCGCCGCCTCATCCTCCATCCCTCTTTCCTCCGCCGCGTCGTCATCCCGTCCGGCACCGGCCACGACGACGACGACCCCTCCTTCATCCCGTCTCTCCTCCTCGGCGTGTACCACCGCCCAAGAGACGACCCGTGTTGCCCCCTCGCCTTCGTGCCCGCCGCCCGCGGCGCCGCCGCCGGCGCGAGCATCGCCGCCGCGTCGTCGCTACCTCCCGTCTCGCCACCGGCTGACGTTGAAGTTGAACGACCGATCGACGGCAGCCATGGCGGCGCCGGCGCGTGCGTTTTGGTGGTCCCTACCGGCCCATGTCGTCGCGCAGGTCCCTCGTCGTGCTCCGCCGGCGGTGCGATGTCGTCAGCCACCATCACGGCGGGGAGCTCACCGTGTGGAACCCCGCGTCGGGCGGGAGATGGGTGCTCCCGCCCCACGACCATGAGGTGCTCGACCAGAGCATCGTCCTCCTCGACGTCGTAAACCACCACCACCACCACCACAACGGCGGCGCGGCTGCAGCAGCAGTAACCATTTGCTCGTCGTCGTTCAAGCTGCTCGTCGCGCACCTGCCGGCCGAGAGCTCTCCCCGGACGCTCAACGTCCAGGTCTTCTCCTCCGACGACGGCGAGTGGGGCCCTCCCCTCGCCTGCGCCATCCCCACGGACTGCGAGCTCCACAGCCACGCCAAGCCCGTCGTCCTCCGCGGCGCCGTCCACTGGCTCTGCCTCACGCACTCGCGCCACCGCATCCTCGTCCTCAAGTGGCCAAATCGGGACGCCGCCGCCGCCGCCGGCGCGCAGGCGACCATGGCGTCGCTGATGAAGCTCCCGCCGCCGTGCGAATCCGGAGCGTACGACACGTGCCTCGCGCTGTCGCCGTCGCCGTCGGACGGCACCGGCGCCGGCGCGGCGACGAGCCTGAGCGTGGTGGTCCTCGTCGGCGACCACATCGCCGTCTGGGTCCGCGCCGCCGCCGCGCGCTGGGAGCGGCGCCATGTCGTCCGCGAGGAGAGCATCATCGCGGCGTGGCCAATGGAGGGATCGAGCTTGGGCGACGGATGGCTGGGGAGGACGAGGCTGGGGTGGTTCTGCGAGGGGAGCGGCGCGCTCTTGCTGGAGAGGGACGACGACGACGGGCGGCGGCGGCCTCTGGTGCTCGACATGGGAGCCATGGTGGTGAGGAAGGTCGACATGGATTGCCGAGAGGCCGAGTTTGTCCACTACGAGGTGGATCTCGTCTCCTACATGATGTTCGTCATGAGAGCCTTCTGATTATTCTTGGGTCTCAATAGTAATCGTGCACGTATTAGCAAATGTGATAAAAAAACAGGGAAAATGATTTCATCCCTCGAGGGGATATTGCCTCGTTTCATGCATGCCACCTAAATAGTCATCAAAAATTTTGAAAAAATTTAGCAACATATGTTAATATGAAATATATCACTTCACAAATATGCTAGTTTAAATTCAACTTTTACAAGTTGTAACAAAAATAACAAATATAGTTGCGATTGTACGATAACTATTTTCAGTTTAATTTGTTCTTTTTGTTGTAACTTGTAGAAGTTGAATTTGGTTTTACATGTTTGTGGGAGTGATATATTTCATATTAATGTATGTTGTTAATGTTTTTTTTTCATTTTTTAATAACTATTTAGATGACATGCAAACAACGAGGAATGTCCCCTTGAGGGATGAAAATCCACATCCGAAAAAACAATGTAGTCCTTCAAGTTTTGCTGTGTAACATACCCGAAGTTATAGACCTTAAAAAAATTTCTTGTCAAGATAGTTGGAAGATAATTTTTCTATTTTTGAGAGTCAAAAATTTCCATTTTAACTTTGGTGAGACCAACCTAAAATATTGCATGATTAAAATTTGAGAAACAAATTAAAAACTTTTTCATTCCTAACTTTGAACATAAATGCAATCACATATGTATGCATGCATATGCATAAAGCATGGCTTGACTTGGGTCCTTGTGCATTTGGGTTTTGGATTGCATCCCATGTTAGGATTCATGAGCATAGATAGAAGATAATATCACTAAACAAACATATAGTTCTTCTTGTGTAGTTATTTCAAAGATATGATAATGTAGTCGGTTAACATCACCTCATGTCAGGAGAAAATCCGATTATAATTTCTAAAATGATTTAGATGCATTTATTAAGTAGAAACATACATGTAGAGAGAAACATTGTAATTATCTAAAATAGTTCATACAAGGTAAAATCATGGAAAAATTTATGCAAGTGCTAATCAATATATCCGACTCACTGTAATTTTGGTACAACTTAATATCTAAGTTTGACGCCTCAAGCAAATTAGTCAAGGCAGTCAACTATAAGAAATTAAATTAAACCTTAATCGGCTAAAACCATACCTCACCCAAAAGTGAATTAAAATGCATAAAAGTGTATATGATAAGTAATTTATTCAAATACTAGATTATTTATCATAACTAAATATAATTTTTCTAGAATTTGTATTCTCAGTTTAAGCCTCCTAAAAATTCAATCTAGTTTTTAATTAGCCCAAATTTTTTTAATTTCTGTGATCAATCCATTATAATTTTTAAGTGCAACCAAAAAAAATAGAATTTAGGTATAATGATCTACCTCCAGTAAAATCAACAGTAATTTAACTGGTCCACACATTAAGTTACGAAGCTGCAAAGTTAGAGAAGAAAATAATTCCGAAAATTCATCTAAAAATCAAGTTCACCCATGTTCCTACCCATCCCACTCTCACCCACCTAGCCTACATCATCCTGGACCCACTCGACAGTGTCCTGAGCTCGCTTCACCTCTGTATCCATACTCCAAC
This sequence comes from Oryza sativa Japonica Group, assembly GCF_034140825.1. Classification (NCBI taxonomy): domain Eukaryota; kingdom Viridiplantae; phylum Streptophyta; class Magnoliopsida; order Poales; family Poaceae; genus Oryza; species Oryza sativa. The sequence goes on along the minus strand of NC_089035.1, from coordinate 12,337,695 downwards.
CGACCAGAGCACGCAAGAGAGAGAGGGAGAGATCGGCTCTGGGCGCGGCCGGCGCGTGTGCTCGACGTGTCGACACCCTCAAAGCGCCGAGCTCGCCTTCTCAACTCCTCCCAGCTGCATCGCCTCCTCCCCATTATCACTCCTCCTAAGCCAAGCTACTTGAGAGGGAGAGCTCTCAGTCTCTCCGTCACCCTCTTCCTTGCCGTCGGCCGTGGAGACGACGACCATCGCCATCGCCATCGTGCCGCGGTCATCTCGATTTCTTTCCCGATCTGAAACCTCCTATCAATGCCATATCCATTCTACCTAATCTCACCGCTTGTCATGCAGTGGTGACGCCGGAACGCGGCCGTGCCCACGGGAGCTCCGGAACGCCGCCATTTCGACATCATCGTCACCCGACCATCCTCGTCCATCCCGGAGCAAGCCGCTGCGCTATCGTCATCGCCTCGACCCCAGGAGCCTGTTCACCGAAGGAATCAAGCCAAGACGCCGTGTACTGCGAGATCACCATCATTTTTCCCAACTCCGGCCGCCGGCATCGATCTTCGATTCCTGCCGCTCCGGTGAGCCATTGTTCGATTCCTTGCGCGCGCACCATCCCTGTGACCTCACAGCCCTCGTGCATGCCTTCCTTTAGCAGCTCGTCGTCCCGTTCGAGCCGTCGCCGTTCACCCGAAGTGGGGCGCCGTCGCTAAGCCGTTCCGCAAGTCACCGCTGTCGCCAAGACCTCGACAACCCTCGGTGAGCACCCTGGAGGCTAGAAGGCCACATGCATGCACTCGCATTGTATTGATCCGGCCTCCAAATCGACATGCACCACCACCCCGAAAACCAACGCCGCTTCCACCGTCGCCAGCATCGATTCCGGCCACCTCTGACCACGAGACCACTACGGATAGATGCGCAAGAATCCTAGGAACGTTTTCTCTTTTGGTCGCATCGCGAGAACGGCCGCCATTCATCGCCGGCGCCGGCGACAGTAAAATCTCAAAAAAGAAATCGCTATTCCCCTCGTTGAGTCACGCCGCCTCTGCTCCCGAGATCCAGCCGCCGCCCACCTCCTTTCCTCCTCGTCACCGTTGCCAGTTCACTGCTTCCGCGGCTCCGCCTGCTCTACCTCTTCTCTCACGCCGCCGCCACCTCCCCCTTCGCCATCCAAACCCTGCCCCGCATCCGGCAGAGTCCACCGGAGCCGACTCCATGTCATCACCACCATACCAGAACCGGCGAGGTTGACGGTGGCTCACCGCGTCCGCCTACTCCCTCACGATCACCGGTGGCGCCTTCACCTGTGCGTCTACCACTCATCCCTCCGTTGCAGTTGCAGTGCTCTATATCTCTGCATTCTTTTCTCACTCCTTCGGCCTGCTCATAAAAAAAAGAGAAAATTTCCTATATACCCCTGAAAATTTACTCAATCCCTTCAATACCCCTGAATTTAACATTATCCCTTATATACCCCTGAGTTTTCATTTTGATCTCCTCTATACCCATCTCCGTTAGTTGACCATTAGTTGACCGTTAAATATTTTAAAATGACTATATTACCCATCCTATACATATGTGTGGTACCTACCCAATAAATTTTCATATGAAAAATAAACTTATACAAAATACAAGCAATATAATCATTTAATGCCCAACTTAAAAAATAAAACTTATTATTTTTTATTTTTTAAAAATTATGATTAAATCCATACATTAGTTTCACCAGAAAATTAAGAGAAAAAACTAAATGTTATTTAGGTTTAAATTTTTGGGAAGATATACGAAATTCATCAAATTTGATCTGAAATTTATTTAAAAATTTTAAATTTGTTTTCTAATTTGTGATAAACTAATTATATCCCCTTTGTTTTTTCACAACGAATCTTTTTTCACTAAATATTTGTTGAAAAGTAATTTTCAAATCTTATGCAGAACTTTTTTTTAAATAAATCTTTTTTTATTTTAATGAAATAATGTTTTATTTTCAAAAATTCATAACAAAATATTTAGTAATTTATTCCTTATTGGTTTTCACAACTCAAATAATTTACACATAAAACATTTCTAGCTTTTAACAATATAACAAGGACAATAAAGTAATTTCTACAATAACTAACGGTCAAACTAATGGTCAACTAACGGAATGGGTATGTAAGGGATCCAAATAAAAACTCAGGGGTATATAAGAGATCAAACAAATTTCAGGGGCGTAGAAGGGATTGGGTGAAATTACATGGGCATATAGGGAATTGGCCCTAAAAAAAAGGTGTTGTGTAAGAGATTGGGTAATGGTAATATTTTTATTTACATAGAACACTAGGATTTGATTTGTGTTCATAGAGAAAGGAAAGGGGATACTTTCAATCAATTTCAAAATTAGCGTTAAATTCTGAAAAATACATCAATGTATTTTATGTTTTCCTCTGCATATACATTTCTGCAAAAGAAAAGGGAAGTGCAAAATTCATGCAGCTGTATAGAATAAATGAAGCCACAATATAATTATTTATACTTCATAGATTTCATGTTCTTCTGTAGATGTCCATGGAGTTTTATCATATCAATTGCCAAAGTATACAGTGGTCTATTTCTCAGTTTCCATTTACATACAGCGATTTTATAGTATTAGCTACACACAAGATTGTTTCAAACATAATTTCAACCCGATGATAAAGTGCCTTCTTTAATCCTGTTTTACAAAGAAGTCAATGCCTACTTTAATGCTGTTTTGTAAAGAACTCAAGATGTTTACATAAAAGTCAAAATTTGATTGCAGTATAGCTCTGACCTGAAATAAGTTTCAGTTTGAATCCTGAATAGATGTTCTACCTGAAGACCATGAGTCCATTACTATAAGTGTTCCGTAAATGATCAAGTAATGTATCTAAGAGCAGTGTAGATACAAAGACTTTGCTTTTGCTCTAAATAATCTGTTCCTTAAAATTTAGTACTGACTACAAGGTCCATGATTTATGATTTTGTTTCAGACCATGGAAATAGAGAAGGTTAGACTTATATAATGTTGCTGTTTCAAGCATGAAAAACTGGATGTATATATCACCTTTATTTTTACTTGCATGGTATAGAAGTTTATCTCACAAAATATTACAAATGCATTTTGCGGATAACTTGAGGAAGAACAGTTATTCTTAATGATAGCATCTCCTTTATTCAGAATAATGAGATTTTAATTAGGCAGTGGTAACACATAGTAAATTTCCTAACACATGTGTGTTGCTCCACTCTGTTTTTTTTACCAAACACTATTTTTTTAAACTGAGGATAATGGATGTTGTGATTAGGATAAAAAGGATGCCAGTCTGTGCTGATGATCCTGAACACTGTCACTACAATGACATCAATGAGTTGTCTCCTCACTGCCTCCAAGAGATCCAACGCTTATTTGAAGACTGTAAGAATGTATACTCATAGCCCGTTTTATGGTTTAAATTGCATAGCCCATATAGTGTACTATTGGTCATACGTATATCTGTTACTATGCTTAACTATGTTTTTAGACAAGAAGAATGAGAAAAAGAAGGTTGTTGCTGATGCATTCTTGCCTGTCAACACTGCTCGTGATGCCATTCAATACTCCATGTAAGTTCTCTGGTTTTCAGTGAATAAGTCTATAACAAGAAGTTATAGTGTGTGTTGCGGGGTATGATTGAAGATTCAACTATTCCTTTTTGCATATATTTGACACATTTTTTTTGTTTATTTAATCACAGAGACTTGTATGCATAATATATATGTCTTGCAAAGCCTGAGGCAGTGGAGCGTGCTGTCTGATCTTTATCGTCAAAATATTGTACTATATTGTATTTGTGCCAACTGCAAAGTTGGAGTAGAGACTTTATTCAAAAAATGGAGTGCTATGGGGCTGCTGGCTATGATTTCCAGTTGTTGACATGTGGAATAGTACAGTGGCGGAGGACGGAAAAAAATTTAGGTGTGGCCAACGAATCACCACGAAAGTTAGCACAGAACATTATACGACGCAATATTATCTCAACAAGTCTACATTAAGCTAGCAAACAAGAACTAATCGCAAGTTCATGATTCATCATCCATTTGCAAACAGTGTAGTCAAAAAATACCTCAACTTCTTAATATTTATGCTTTCAACAATACATCACATATTCACATATAGGAACTACAGTACTGAGTATAGATAGATAATACATGTGGAATCTATAAAACAAATACTCCAGTAGTCCAGTACCAAAGATTGATTAAACTTCACAAATGTAGAATCAGTTGGCTTGCTTGCTGTCGATGCTTGGTGCTGCACGCCTGCACTACTGTTGTGCCATTCGTCCCACCCAGGGGCGGAGCTCTCGGTAGGGCAAGGTGTGGCCCTCGCCATACCTTGCTCCGCCTAACCCCCCACCTCTCAATTCGTCCCCTCCCCCGGGATCCAGCCGCTGGTGAGGGAGCGACGTCGTGCGCGAGAAAGAGCGAGAGGGAACGACGCCGTGCGCAAAGAAAGAGCGAGAGGCGAGAGGATGAAGCAGGCGAGCACCCAAAATATTTAGCCCATTGGGCTTGTTTAGTTGTTTTGTGCAAAAGGGGCTTTTGACCATCAAACCCTAGACGGCTAAACCCAAAATTCCCCTCTTCTCTCCAACTCCAATCCCTAATCCGGCCGCCGGTCGAGTGGAGTTGGGCGGCGCTGGTGCGGGGTCGCGGGGAGGAGGCACGGGGAGGAGGAGGCTGCGACGGCGCAGGTTGGGCAGGCCGCCGGCCGCAGGCACTCCGGCATTGGGCACTCGGCACTTCAGCAGGGGCTAGCAGCAGAGCAACAACTCAACTCAACAAGGCACAAGCATGCAGCCAGTGGCGGCGTGGGCGCGCCGTGCGTGACTGCATCCGCCGCTCAGCAAGCAGCCAATTAGCAGGGGCAACCAAGTTTTGCGAAAATGGATAGAAAGGGAAGGGAAGGTCTTGACATCAAAGAGGTGCATATCCTTCCATGCATACTTTTATTTATTTATTTATTTATGCTTGTTTGCAAATGAATAATGGATTGCGATCAATGGTTGTTGCCATGCGTAATATAGGCTTATTGACAAAATATCCTGTTGCAATTGAGATTGCTTTTTCCTTAGTCTTGGGTGTCCACTCCTTGTGCCACACCTAATTTTTTTCCGTCCTCCGCCAGTGGTCCCACCCTGCCTCTACCTCTGCTCTTCCTGCGCTGCGCGCCTGCGCGTGTGCGACTGCGTGTTCGCATGCCCCCCTGGGCCCTGGAGGCTGGTCGCGCCGCCGCCTGGCCGGAGCGGATGCCGCAGCCGCAGCTCTGCGTCCTCCTCACCTCACCCAGTCCTCCCGCGCACGACGCACATCGCGGCAGCCGTCGTCCGCCGATGAGATCGGGATGGGGATTGGCGGATTGGGGGAGAGTGGAGGAGATGGTCAGATGGGGAAATTTGGGTCTAGATTCAAGACACAAAACAAGACGAGCCTCGCGGACACGCCCACGCCGCGTCTCAGCTGTCGCTCGTCTTCTCACGATGCGGCGTCGCCACTCTCTCTGACTCGGCTGCTGCTCTGCACGGAGGAGTACGAGGGGTTCAGCGGGCGGCGCGAGGTATGGCGAGCGCCACACCTCGCCCTACCGAGCCCTCCGCCCCTGGAATAGTATAAGGAGGCTGCTGAATTTCAGGCAGCCATGTAGGCATAAAAACATGTCAACTCATCCATGTAGATTGTAGGCTCCTGAAGTTTAGGTTGCATTTGCAATTATGTATCATTACGACCATCATCATTAACCTGTAGGTTCTTTACTCTCGAGCCTTTGCGCACACAAAACTTGTATAAATCTTTATCTCCTAGCCTTTCTAGACAAGGATGAAATGCTCAGTGCTATTAGAATATTTGGTAGAGTTCAAGATATTGCGTTATAATGTTGAGAGTCTTATACCAATCTTCATAATAATATACTGATTATTTTTTTGTACAAATTGATGAGCGGATCTTCCTATCAATTTTTACATGGCTCTAACATTTGTAATAGTAATATCGGTGAGGATATGTTGCATATATACTAGCAGTTCTAAAGTGCATTTGCAATAGCTCCTCACAAAACATAAATTTGGAACACTTAAAATTTTCAAAATTATAAACACATGTTTTATCGTTAGTTGACAATTAATTACAATTTTAGACACACAAAAAAACCCTGAATAGCATGAATTGAAAGAAGAGAGAAAATTAAGGATCCTTCTCAACAATGCGATCTGCTATGTTGAATTGGAGCAATTCTGTGCAATTCATAGAAATTCAAATAATTTCCATAAAATTTCATGAAATTCGTACTAATTAATAGCACAAATTTCATACTAATTCATCAAACTTTATACAGGGGCTACAGAGCGAGCGCGCCAGTTGGCGCGCTGCTTTTCTAGTTAGTAATGAATTTAAAGAATCTAAGGACTCTTAATGAATTTGGTTCATCACAAACTTTGGACTGTGGGTTGATTCCTAGGAACCTCAAGGTGCTTTTTGCATATTGATCTCTCACTGACCAATGGACCCCATCCTTTAAAATCTGGAAAATAATAAATGAAAATACCCAACCAAATATATGTTTAACAGAAAAATGCACGAACTTGGAAAATTCATATAAAATCAAATATAGCTCATTTTGAGGTGATTCTAGTTTCTGTAGATTCACAAAGTTATGAAATTTACTATAGAAACATAAAACTTGACACTCACTGTACAAACTTTGCCTCAAAAATTTGTCTAATATAAATCATACATAAAACATACACAAATTTATAAAATACATATAAAATTTATCTCAACTCATTTTGAAACAAACTCAAATTCTGCAAATTCATCATCATGCACTCTCTGGTTAGGTGAAATAAAAGTAATTACTTGCTTTGCATCAAATGCCTTTAAAACAATTGCATTTAAAATGATGAGATTTAGGGAAGCTAAACTTTAAAGATTTATCTAAAATTCATTTTAACTCCTTTTTGAGTAAACACAAGTTCTGTAGAATCACCGAAATATGTATTTCCAATTTGTAAAATAAAAGTATGTACTTACTGTATAATCAAAGCCTCTAAAGATTTATGTAAGGAATAACCAACATAGAGCAGCCTTTAACTTGTAAAATTTGTAGAAAATTCATTTTTAGTCCAAATGAAATGAACTAAGTTTCTATAGAACCAGAAAATAGTGAGCTTCAATATAGTAAAATAAAATATGACAAATTTTGTACAGGTTATAGCTCTAATCTTTAAATAGATAACCTAGGAGTTAATCACCTAGTGATGGTTAAGCAAAAAATACGTGTAGAGGTATTTAAAATGCACTCTAGCTATGAATAAACCAAAATAAAACTTGTTAGGACCAGTGAAGCCATAGTTCCATCCCCATCCACCAAAACTTAGAAGAACTTAGCTCATGTAATAACCTCTAAGTTGTTATGTTAAGAAAACTAACAAAGAACATCTCCCTACTTTATAGAATGTATAGCAAATTAATACAAGCCCTAAAGTTATGAACTAAGATTAGATTGGTTAACCAAATTATTTATTTTATACATCTCAAACAAAGTAGAACATGTTCTGAACCTAAATCTCCAAAGTCATGTACACCTAAAAGTTATATGCCTAGAACACGTTATAACTTGTGAACCACATAAAGAATTCATAATAACTCTAAAAATTGTGAAACAAAATGTGTTAGTATTAAAAAAACACATATCTACACCCCTGAGAATTCAAATCTAATAAAACCACTTTGCAAAAATATTTTGTAGCACTGCCTAAACCTATACTACATTATACCGACGTAACTTCTAAAATTAATAACTTCCAAATAAAAAGAGATAAAATAGAAATTCTTTCATGTAAATTCATTTTAGATCAGAACCTATCCACTGTGAACAAATCATGCATTTTAGAGCATTTTGGATTTTCTCCTATTTCGGTGTTTAATTGTATAACGTGTACTTTATATAGATTATTGTATAACGGTGAAGAAGTGACTTAGGTGCTAACAATTCCAAGAGCAAGGCAAATTCTCCTCCCATCCTTTGATCACATTGAATCCCATGATTTGAGGAATGAAAATATTTGTTTGCAAAGTTGCATATGAATTTAGACTATATCGGTATCTTTAAAACATGGTTATGGTAGTTATGTCCTATTTGCTGCATATTCTCTTTGAATAATTATTACTCTCACTGATTGTAACCTTAGAAATGGTTAGAGTACTTTCTAAGTACTCAAATAGGTTTATACATGCTTATATAAAAGCTCTATGCTTAGTCATGCCTAGAAAATGCTAAATGACATCATGATCACTTTGTAAATGAGAATTTGGGTAATATTTTCACTGCTGGACAGAGGTGAATAGCTCTTATATTTGTGAACTAAAATGTGTTAAAATGTGGTTTTAGACTTGGGCGGTAAGTGGTGTCGAGAGGCCCACTCAGAGGATTAGAGAGATTCGAGGCTAGCCCGGGGCAAGGTGGATATGCTCGGGCCCCTGCCTGGACCCCTAGCCACTTGTTCTGCACTCTAGGGTGGCCTCTGCTCCTCAGAGCAGCCACACATCTGGGGCAGGTAGCGTGCTCGGGGCACCAGATCGTCCCAGGGCAACAAGGACCTCTCCCCTTGCTAATTCACATGTTTTCTTGTTACTTTGGGTGAGCTTCTCGAATATGTCGTTGACGAACAAGTTCTCAATGATCACCTCCGTGGAATATGCATCGAGCAACTATCTACCCCCTTAGCACCTTGAAGATATAGATCTTGTAGATCTGTATCCTCTCCTTGGCACCCTGGAGATTTAGATCCTGTAGGTCTCTACACTCTCCTCGGCACCTTGGAGATGTAGATCATGTGTATCTCTTGAAGATGTAGATATTGTTCGTTCCTTGAAGATGTAAATCTTGTGTGTCTCTTGTTGTAACATACAACCTCGGGTGCCCTAAAGACCCCGGAGGACCGGGGGGCTCCCGTTCCTGTTCCTCTGACAATATGTAAGGGTAAAACAACTCATTGCAGATTTTGCATGGGAGGGTGATATGGTATGTCCATGTGGCGATTTTAATAAGTCCGACGACTATATTAGCCCATATGACTAAATTGATGCAGGAGCGAACCTTTGGGATCACGTTGGTTTTCTCCATTATCAAATACTATTACGAATTTAGACCAATTTTATCTAAGAATATATCATATTCAAACCATTCACCTTATCTTAAATCAATGCAAGGTGAAGTGACTTGATGATCCCATTTGTTGTTGTTTTTTTTTAAAAAAAAATGATACCATCTGCCACAAAGCTGAATCTTTCTATTCTTGTTGAAGTTTTGACAGTAGATTTTTTTTAAGGAATTGTACTTATGCTTTCATGTAGTTATTAGGACACTAGTATATTCTCCTTTGTTTCATATTATAAGTTAATTTGAACTTTTTTCTAGTCAAACTTTTGAAAGTTTGACCAAGTTTATAGAAAAAATTAATAATATTTTCAGTACAAAACAAATATATTATTAAAATATATTCAATGCTATATTTAATTTAATGAAACTAATTTGATGTTGTGGGCGTTGCTAAAATTTTCTAAAATTTTGGTCAAACTCAAGAAAGTTTGACTTAAAAAGTCAAAGCAACTTATAATATAAAACGGAGGGAGTAGAAAAGAGAAGAATACATGCTATTATGCTTGTCATATGCCTACTAAAGGATCCAGATGAATCCACTTGGCATGGCATAAAGACTCAGTTTAGCTGTTTATTTTGGCAACTTAAAATTTAAGTAAATCTTAATCTGGGACACATCCCATCTAAAGAAAAATTAAGAGCATCCTGTAGAATTGATTCCTTCACTATATGTAAATCAATCTCTCTGGCAATACTAAAACCCCTATAGGTATCGATCATAGGTGTCAGTTTATTTAAAACCAGCACCTATGAACCTTTTTCTACCTTCATGCGATAAAAAATATAGAACCGGAACATTTGAGAATTGTAGGTGCCACTTCTAGAGAAAAAAAAACTATAGGTACCAGTTTTTTAAAAGAACGTATTATAGGTGTCGGTTTCTTAAAAAACTAATACCAGTCTAGCCGATCCGAGCCAGCAGGATGGGAGCGAGATATTTTAGCGAGGATAGGAGAGCGCCTTATCCTATCCTCATCTCTCTCTCTCGCACATCTCTTTCTCCCTCCTATCTCTCGCACATGTGCCTGCCTCCTGCTCCCTCTCTGTCTTCCACTCCTCCTCCCCCTTCCTCTTCATCCATCACCCCTCCTTCCCTCCCTCTTCCTCATCCCTCTCCGTCTGCTGCCCCTCCTCCCCTTCCCTCTCCGTATTTTCTTTCCGCCCACTGCCCCTCCTCCTCTCCTCGGCGGCGCCCTCTCCTCTTCACCACTTCCTCCCTGCTCTCACTCCCCAGTCGCGCTGGATCCGATCACCTAGAGGTCGGGGGCCACCGGATCCGAGCTCCTTGAGGTCAAGGCTCGCCTGATCCAGCCGCCTCTGACCTCACCACCGTGGAAGCAAATGATGGCGGCATCTCAAAGGAGATGAACAGCAACGATTCGGGGAATCGGCGATGACGGCGGCAGATCCATTGGGACGGTGTGTCCGATATGTTGAACATGTAATTGTCGTCCATGGTAGAACATGTAACGGTGAATTGTTTGTTCTGGTTTGTGATGTATTTGTTCTTGTCTTCTTGGTTTGTGGTGTGCTTGCTTGTTGTTGATGTGTTCATATACTCTTCTGTTCTTATTGATTTCCAATGTAGATGGAGAAATTGCAGATGGGGCTAGGAATCAGGGGGCTGAGAATCGGATCCGGCCTACAAAGATTTTTGATTGAATAAAAGTCTTTGTGATTCGAATTGTGCAATTTAATTAAGTTTGTTCGTTGGAACCATTATGGAAGTCCAATAAAAATCTACAATGCTCAAAAGTTGCTCCAACAAAGAGGATTCCAAATATTCCTTTTATATCCAAATACCCAATATGAAATCAGGGAAAGTTAAATATTTAGCACTATTGGGTTTAGCAATATTCTTTGGTTTGCACATCTAAAATTGCCACTAGATATAGGGACTTCTTAACTGTTTGTCTCTTTTACCTACATGAAGTGCTAGCATGAAAAGCACCGTGGGACCCACAAGTCAGTCTCTCCCTCCCCTTCATCTTCCCCTCTGGCACAGGCACATAACTAAAACCATCAACATGCCGCCTCTGCCTTCTCCTCCCCGTAGCACCTCCACCACTCACCGCCTTCTTCCCCAGCCTTCGACAACCCCGCACATAGCTCGCTCCGAGTCACACCGAGGTTGGAGTGCCTACTTGCCTGTCTAAGCCCTAGCTCCGTCACACCGTGAGCTATGCCTGCCTGAACCTGCCTACCTGCTTGCAAATTCTCCACCACAGTATCGACAATATACCATAATCCTTGGGATAGCAGCAACATCCATATTTTGATACTCCATATATCATTAGTTTCTTATGTAAATACAGTAACCAAAGACTACGCCATGGTGGCGTCCGAACTTGAAACCATACCTACAGCTTCAATTGACAATGTCAATACACCGCACTACTTCATCACGCCCTACTAGCCTACTTGAACATGTGCACTCTGATACCAGTTATTGGTGTTGAATATGTTTCCAAGCAGGGAACAGAGCAAGTACTCATCACAGTGAAGCTAATGTTTGAAAGTTGTACAGCTTGTGTGCTAGTAACTTACTGGTATTCCTCGGTATAAATGGTCAAACGGCCCTGGGCTCGATGGGTTTTGGCCTAGCCCAAACATGGTATGGCCCGAATGGTGTCAGGTCCATGCCAGCCCGACCTAACCTTTGGGCCGTGCATGGGCCTCTTCCTGGGCACGATGGGCCAGCTCGGCACAGCACGAACCAACGATTAGGGAGCCAAAATAGACTTACTTTAGCCATATAAGGCATAGCCCAATAGATGAGCGAGGCAAAATAGACTTATTCCACAAAAGAGCACAGTGGGCTTTTGTGTCTTCGGGCCGGCCCGACACGACCTGAGTATTATTGGGCCATGTATGGACCATTGGTGGAGCCCGTGAGTGAGCACAACCTGGCCCGGCGTGTAGGTCGAGCCGTGTCGGCCCAACTTGGGCTTGGTCATGCGCGGGCTAGGCTAGACGGCCCATTTGGCCATCTATGTTTTTGGGTCCGAAACATCAGTCACTTACACATACATTAACTACCTATTTATAGGCTATACTCCATCCGTTCCATAAAAAAACCAACCTAGTACCGTATGTTAACGACCAAATTTGGTAAATCATGAATCAGGTTCAACATCGGAATCGAAGTGGATCCGGCAGAGAATCGTATTCAAAGGACAGAGTACGCATCGGCTGCTAGGGGCGTCGGCTGAAGACCGCATCGGCTAAGATGAATCGGACAGAAGTCAACTAATACAGCCGATGTAGCCGATTTCATTGAGATGGTTATGGAAACATCTCCGGGATTGATCAACATGCTACACAAGGATTCACACGATGGAGATAAGCTCATGGATAGGCAATTGTATCTATTAATTAGGATATTTTAAATAGTTTCTTTAGAGATATATTTCGGCAAGAGTCTGCTGTAAAGACTTGTTGGTATCTTAGAGTTTGTCAGAGATAAGAGTCATGTCCGGCAAGGACCAGTTATGTATCTCGGGTATAAATATGACTCGATCCCATGTAATTTACAACACAGTTCAATAACACTTTCGGCTCATCGCCACCCTTTTTCTACTTTCATTGTTTCGATAAGTTTTTGCTTTCGGGTTGAGCTGCATCGATTTCGATCTTCAACAAGAGGTAAAGCTTGTCATGATGGCTTGCGTTCTCGGGATTAGTGCTTCCATCTTTACGATACCTTAATCTTGTTTATATAAATCGTCGAATTATCATATATGCATCATAATCTTTATTAGTATTATGATCTAACCCTCGATCGGCCAGTACTCTATCCTTGTAAGGTAGCCGATAGAGTTAGATCTAGTTGTTAATCTAGATTATATAGCATATCTACCATCTCCTAGAGAGATTTTCGTCGACCTGTTTAGATCTTGCATTTATTCTTATGCTTAATGCTGCATCGGTTGAGTTCGATCTATTAAGTAATTTTCATAACTGCAATATCTAGCTCGTTTTATGGTCATCAATAGAGATAGTATCGGGGTTTCAGCCGATCTTACCTAATTTAGCTACTTTATTTCTTATATATTCGCTTGATATGCTAAATCTGTCCTTTATATTAAGATCTTATTGCTTTAAAGTATATTAGGCTTTCTGTTTGATATATTTTGCCTGTTTTAATATCTTAATATAGAGTGGTATCGGAGTATTAGCCGATACATGTTAGATCTATTTAATCGGCTATGCTATAAACGTACGTATAATCGTTATCTTAAAGTATCTTTCAACATAAGTGATTTATATTGTCTCGACTTACTGTTCGATCTATCCCAATCACTTAGTGATTTATATTGTCTCGACTTACTGTTCGATCTATCCCAATCACTTAGGCCTGGTTTAGTTCCTAACTTTTTCGATCTATAAGTGATTTATAGGACGGAGGGAGTACAACTGAAGCCTGGTTTAGTTCCTAACTTTTTCTTCAAACTTCCAACTTTTCTATCACATCAAAACTTTCCTACACACACAAACTTCCAACTTTTCCGTCACATCGTTCTAATTTCAATCAAACTTCTAATTTTAGTGTGAACTAAATACACCAAATACACCCTGAAGCTTCAAGAACTTAGTAGAAAGAAATACTACTACACTACTATTGGCTGCCTACTGCTACTAGTACAAGGTTCCTCGAGAAATGTTCCCTCGTTAACTCTAAAAAATTTGATAACACTCATAAGATACATGTATACAACTATCTTAGGTTCAAACTCAACTTACATGTCGAGAAATAAAAAATGATAAATTTAGCACATGAATAATAGCATATTGTTCACTTCTAAATTTGTCTTTTTTTCCTAGATGTGTAAGTAAAATTTGAACTTGATTTTTAATGGAACGATAGATATCACTATACTCTATATTGTAAAAAAGACACAATTTTTTACAACTATTTGTACCGAATTTAAAAGAAAAAGGTACACGAGAGGGGCATTCTCTCGAGGGATTTTTTTTTTTCTGACGATCCGTACAAGACATTGCGAAGATTCATATTGATATAGCATGAAAAAATTATAAGCTTATAAACCGAACGAGGGTCGTAATCAGGGAAAAAGAAAAAGCCGCATCGAATTGGTTACCGTGTTGTCTAAGTAAAATTCAGGAAATGTATTAGCTCCAACAGGATCGACCCCGGCCGCGGATTCGACGTACGAGATGCCGATCCGGTCGACCGGGTTGGGCCTCCCTCCGCGCGCCGCATCTATTGGCGCGGCGAGGCGACCGCTTCTTCTTCTTCTTCTTCTTCTTCTTCTCATTCCTGCATCCTGCATATGCTTCGTATACGCGTATACACACGTACGTCACCTTCCGCGTTTACGTACGTACGTACACGTGCAACTTGCATTTCTCTTTTGCTAACTGTCTGCATATATAACTGTATTTCAGCTGACGTGAGTGAAAGGGTTGCCGCGATTTTAATTTGCGGCGAGTGAATGATTAGCAAAGCTAGCAAAAAGTCTTCATCTTCCAAGATGACCATTTCCGTACATGTGTATACATGTGTAACCGTAGAAAAATGCATGCACTGACTGACTGAATTATGCAGCTTCTCGCGCTAACTATCAACGTCATGGAAAATTCTTTTATGGGTTTGTGCAAATTAAATAAAATTAACATGTATGCGATCGAGATGTACCCAGTTGAGCAATCGCAAAGTCTTTTTCTTCCTAATTAGATGACCATTTCTTGTACTTGTGTAACCGTAAATGCACTGAACTTAGTGCCTCATCTACCTATCTGCATCACTGACCATTTCTATAACGAACTCCGGCCACAAAGTTCAGTTAATGTTCAGTAATCTCAGTATATATATCCATGTCATTCGATCGGCACTGATCACTCCACATCAAAACTAATCCCGATCATTCGATCAAAGACACAAAGAAGAAGATCAAGAACACAACACCCATCAAATTACATCCAGGTCATAGATATTCGATGGATTATTATCACTTCGATTTCGACTTGGCAGGCCACGAGACGCTGGCCAAGTTCGCGGCGTTCGTGGTGGTGCAGGCGCTGGTGTACCTCATCCTCTCCTACTCCTCCGCCGTCTTCGTCTCCGGCGGCGTCGCCGGCCACGGTAGGAGCGCCAGCTTCCGGCGGCCGGACGGCGTGGAGAGGTCGGAGAGCGCCCGCCGCATGGCCGCGCTGCTCGCCGCCGAGATGACGCCGCGGTTCGGCGGCGGCGAGCCGTCTAGTCCCGCCGGCGGTGGCCAGCCGCAGGGAGGGCGATCGACGTCGAACGACGACGACGGCGCGCGCGGTGACGTGGAGCTGGAGCTTCTGCTGATCCGATGCTGCTCCTTCTCGTGCTGATTTTTTTTTTTTTGGTTTGATTTTGGTTTGGTGTGTAATTAATTTCAGTTCTGGATGTATACGGTTTGTATGCATGGCTGCAAAATTCTTTCATTGTTCGTTTGAATGCTAAGTAAGATGCATATATTAATGTATCCCGGTATAATTTGAGTTATATTATGACCATAATCTTGTTTTGATGCAACTGTTCTGTCTTGGTTTCTATGAACAAGGTGTGGTTCTGGAGACGTCATTGCATGACTCCTGACCATGGGATTCAAATCGTGCCCATAGATCGATGTTACGCATACACGCAGTTTATCCTATCGGTAAAAATTTCAGTGAAGCCAATGATTTGAAGTAGTGGCTTTTTAAGAATTAATGTGTTTGGGGCCTTAATTAAGGGGTATGTGATAGTGTTTGCGTGCACGTGTGATGACGTGTGTACGTATATCTTTCATGAAGAGTTGAAAAGTTTGGGCATTATCAATAGATGTCTAATATGGATTCCAATACTAAAATTTTTTGAGCATTTGTTGAAATTTGGTTCCGAGAGTTGTCCTAATTACGTGACCAAAAATTGGAAATCCTATTTCTTCATCCCTTCTTGATCCCTGCGTGGAAAGGGCAAGAGGCGACACGCATGTGGAGGGATCGCTTCGGGCCAGAGGAGGAGAGCATTTTTGTTTCTGGTGGTAGTTTCAAGTTAAACCCACTTGTTATTTTGGGAGTCATTTTTTAGATATCTTTTAAGAGAGGAATTAACACCTTAAAATCTAATTAGGAATCTAAAAGCGTACGTAATTTTTGGGATGGACTTTTTATTTTGGTATACGATGGTGAATTGGTGATGCTCTAACCATTGCTGCAATGCTGCATTTACACACCTCTAAGCAGCAGCCAGCTGTTTAATTAGTGGGGTTTTGAATTCAAAATTTTGTATTTAAACTTTTGGCATAATTAATACCTAATTTTTCAGAGATCTGGCATATAATGCATCACAAGAACGTAGAAAACTTAATAGTAATCAATATGAAGTCAAATTTATATGATTACTATGCTTAATTTACATAGGATTGGTCGGTATTAATCAATATAGATTTTGATTTCATAGGGTAAAGACAAAACCTAGCCATCAATTTTCAATAGCATGGTTGAACGAGTATGTCTTTGATGCATTACAACATCCTAAATATTTGAATTAACATTGATATTATACAGTCTATACGCCAACAAGAGCTCATAGGGACTGGGTTTTGCTATATTTCAGTATTCACTGTATAATATCAATGTTAATACTAATATTTTCTAGGGGGCCTTGTTTAGTTCCCAAAACAAAAACTTTTCACCCATCACATTAAATGTTTGGACACATACATGGAGTATTAAATATGGAAAAAAAACTAATTACACAGTTTGCGTGTAAATTGCGAGGTGAATTTTTTAAGCCTAATTGCGCCATGATTTGACAATGTGGTGCTACAGTAAACATTTGCTAATGACGGATTAATTAGGCTTAATAAATCCATCTCGCAGTTTCCTGGCAGAATCTGTAATTTGTTTTATTATTATACTATGTTTAATACTTCAAATATGTGTCCGTATATCCGATGTGACAACCAAACCCAAAAATTTTTCCCAACTACACAAAGCCTTAGGGGGTGTTTGGCTGAGAGGGAGGGACTTATTTTTTGGTGAGAGGGACTAAAGTTTAAACCCTCTCACCAAAACACCCCATTAGTTAGCTTCATGTGCTCTGTCCTTTCTGCCCTGTAACTCCACTATGGCTTGTACGTCGGCGGGTCATAAACTCATAGTTGCAAAAACTCTTTTCCTGAGCATTCGAAGAAAAAACAATGAAATGAGACTCTTCTATGTTTTTTTCCCTTCTTTTTCCATTGAAGGTCCTTGTCGATATATAAAGTTTAAATTTATTTTAGTTCTAAACTAGGATTATCCTTGTCAATATATACAGCTAACCTAGTCGGCCACTGATCCAGAGCTCCAATCGACCATGACAACGCTTTATACTTTCTTTAATTCGCGAGGATTATTTACTATTTTATACTTTCTCCGACGCTTCTCCTTGGAGGCTTCGTTTAGAAGATCCTGTCCTACGTTGTCTTTGTGGTCGCCTACGAATACGTTGTCTTTGTGGTCGCCTAGTTCGTAGTTTGTTCTTAAGAAGTTGGAGCTGCTCCTCTGAGCTTGGCAACGATGACTTTTGTTTCGAACTTCAGTAGTGCTGCTGCATGTGTCCTGTACTGTTCCTCGTGTGGGTCTTTGGCCGATTTCCCTCAATTAACCACACACTTGTGAGATTTTTGGGCCCGGTTTTCCCTAAAAACTGAGCCACCTCTCTTCTTCTTAAATGAAAACTGGAACTCCCTATCCTCTTTTGAGGTTTACCTTAAAAAATTCATGTATAAAAGCGAACTTATTTTAAGAGGGAGAAAATAGTAAATAATCCTCTGATCGATCGATCCATCGTCTCTGCTACACTTCTTCTGTCCTCCCATAACATTCCGCGTATATACACACATGCACCCTCGCTACTTGTACAGCCGTTTCTTAACTGACTTGCTAACTATTTTTTCGCGGATCGACATGCATGAGGAATGGAGGAGTTGACTTATTTATAATAGTGAATGATTAGCTCAGTTGTTTTTTCGCTGCGGGGACCATGTATGCAATCATAGAGCCTCATCGGCTACCCACATTTTCTAACTAGGTGAGACCCTCACGCATTGCTGCAAGAGTTTAATATGATAACAATAGGTAAAAATAATGTGTAAGATAGTTTAAACAACATAAGTTTTCACAAATTTAAGTTTACATAAGTTGATATGATTTAAATTTAAATAGTAAGTAAAATGATGATTCAAAACAGTACGTGGCTTTATGAGATATCAAAAGAAGAAAGATAATTTAGACCATACATCTAAGAGCTAAAAAAATAAGATGATTGTTAACAGTGAAATTTGGTAAGCCCGGAGTAATCATCAGCTTAGAGTCAGCATCGGCTTCGAAGTCCTGAGATTAGCCGATGAGAGTTATCAAATTGTCAGTTGTACACCCGGGGTCTATGTAATCTATCCTCACGATCAGGTAAAAGGTAAAAGGTGGCGATGCGCCGAATTGTATTGATCGGCTAATCTCAGGACTTCGAAGCCGATGCTGACTCTAAGCTGATGATTACTCCGGGCTTACCAAATTTCACTATTAACACATGCCCCCCAGTTTTGGAGTATGAGAACTCATGCTTCAAAATTATCTTCTTTCTCTTTCTTGTAATCGGCTTTCATGAGCTGATACTGATGTGCTTCACCATGCTGAAGCTGATGCGCTTGCCCCCCGAGCCGATATTGTTGTTCCTTCGTTAAATTCTCCACTGTGACCATGATCTTGGCATTGACTTCTTCTT
Source organism: Oryza sativa Japonica Group (assembly GCF_034140825.1). Taxonomy (NCBI): domain Eukaryota; kingdom Viridiplantae; phylum Streptophyta; class Magnoliopsida; order Poales; family Poaceae; genus Oryza; species Oryza sativa. The sequence continues at coordinate 12,318,766 of NC_089035.1, read as the reverse complement.
CAGACATGTAGATATAAAATTCGTGGTCTCACCGGGCGTGCTAATCTGTGTTGATGAAAAAATCGAACACACCGGCCTGGGAGATCTGCTTAGCTCCTGTGCAGGTCCAAAGATTAATGAGATGTGGGCGTGCCAGTCAGTTTGATCCTGCAACTGACAAGATATTGCAAATAATAGATCAAACAGCCGATCGGCTGACAAGCCGATGGAGTAGTTCCAGCCGATAGCCGATAATAGCTGATGCCGATACCAGCCGATAGCGATAGGGTTTAAGCAATCGGCTATATGTCCAATGTAGATAATGATATAAAGGCAATCGGCTGATGATGATATAATAAAATAACAATATAATCCAATATAAACCAATCGGCTAGCAATGATATGATAAATAAGCATCGATCCGAAGGTTAAAGCACACATCGGCTGGAGGTCCGATGTCATGAAATCCACAAGATTAGATTAAACAATGAAACCTTTGTTGTCATCGGCTAAATCCAACTTATATGTATATGCAATCCTCATGAGCCGATGCAACGTCCAGATAACTCACCGGCTGAAACCCCGATGAAACCCTTATTGGCAATCAATAAGCAGGCTAGAGATTATGGTTCTAAGCACGACTTAGCATATCAAACTTAACTGATGCAGCACTAAGTATGAAAAGAAACATAATATCTAGACAATCAAGCCGATGACTGATTTTCAGGGTGGTAGATGCCTAGGCTAATCTAATCTAGCAAGACGATTTAGCCGATACCGGCAGAAACCCTAAAGCGAGAGACAGCCGATAGAGCTAAATTGATATGCTAAGACTAGATTAACAGAGACATGATAAATAGGTAGGCAAATATATCATCCAAACCAGAGCAATCCAAGAGGTCGAATGTACTGATGCAGCCTTGAACGACACCGACGTAAACGTTACAATTGCCCGGGCCGGTGGAACATTGGACTTACCCTTTAGCCGGAGATCGAACACCGATGCAGCCCCGCGTCAGGTGCCAAGTCCCGCCGGACGATAAAATAAAGTAGAAAAGGTAAAAGGTGGCGATGCACCGAATTGTATTGATCGTAAAGATAGATTATATAGACCCCGGGTGTACATATTTATACCCATGGGTTGATACACGTCCTTGTCGGACAAGAAAGAAACTAACCTAAAGATAAAAAGAAAATATAAAGTCCTTATCGGACACTAAACACACTTTCCTAAAGATAAAAGGAAACTAACAAACTATTCCTAATTAATAGATAAACTGGCATGCCGCATTCTCTTTAAACTCGGTCACTTAGGGATAAGCTTCCTTTAGTAGATTGATTTCCTTAACCGAATATAGCAGGAATCCGACTATTGGCGACTTGATAACTCCCATCGGCTAATTCCGAGATGTTGCAGCCGATAATGATTCTAAGCCAATGACGTCTTTGCCGATTACCAAATTTCACTGTTAAGAATGATATGGCTTAATAAGAGAAGAAAAGAAGAGAGATAATTTGAACCATAGATTAAGCATCTAAGGAGAAAAGAAAAATAACATGAACTAAGTGAGGATGAACTATATAGGCATATAGGATATTATAAAAAATGATGGAAATATATATTGACATATCATGTGAATTATATTGGATGATTTAACATGCTTACATTTTTAAATCTCTAAAATTTAATAAATTATTAAATTATAGATAATATAGCATGCTTGGATGATGCTTAAATGTTATAATTGTTAATGGATGATGATGTGGCATCTTTTTATATTAAGCTTTAGAAATTACTGGGTGATTATAACCTTACAGTAAGAGAGAGGAAGTCAAAACGGTTTATCAGAGAATAAAAATTAATTTATAGGTAAAACTTTTATATATTCGTTCATAATCATTTAAAAGCCAACGTTAAAAAAATTACGTTGAAAATATTTTAAAATTTAGTTTAAAATTTAAATTTTGGTTTTTTACTTTAGCTTATTAGGCCACTGTTGGGGCTCATAATCTACTGAATATACGTATCTGGCTATCTATCTACATCACAGACCATTTCTTATTCTCTATGTCGACAAGAACAGCGCTTTATATATAGCCTTGAGTAGTACACGTTCTTCACCACTAATTAATGTTTTCTTTAAAAAAACTGCAAAAACTTTGCCTCGATTATATTGATAGAGAAGGGGGCCACTAATTAATGAAACTACTACCCTATCAAGGAGCAGAAGGTGGAGGTGGAATGTGAATGTTAATTTAGATTTTTTTTTCTTTTTTACAAATGTGAATGTGATTATACCCGTGATTATGAGGGTGTGGATGTGAAGATGGATGGTAATTTAGCTTCTGGATGTGCTGTTATTTTTTTTTTAAGCTTCTGGATGTGCACATCACTACGATTATATTACTCATATGTATCGGTTATTCACAGACACGGACACATATGAGATGTCGGCGAAGCAGCCTTAGTGGGTATTATATCTGCTGGTTCTTACATATAATCGACACACATATATCCTTGGTTTGTTGGAACCATGCTACTTTAATTTTGTAAAATTTGAGATATGCCATATGTATCTCAATAATATGTAGGACCCATATGAGTCAATGACATGTGGATCAGAGTGGCATATCACAAATTTTATAAAATTTGTGTGGCATGGTTTAAATTTTCCCTCCTTATATGTGTCAGATGTAGAACCGGCACCAATAACCTGGGTTATCAGTATCACTAAGTATTTAAATTTGGCACATATGAGATGCTGTCAACCGGCATCGGGTTCTGTACGCTATTTGTATATATGAAAACATGATGTATGAATTGTATAACAATCCAACTTATTTACCCAAAATTGCGTGAGAAAACCCCTATTTTACATTATTGTGTACTTAATTAACATGGAGATTGACCAATATTATTGGTCACTATTGATTTTGACGTATATATTATATTATTAAAACAGCTTTGAAAGGAGGCACCACGTTCGCTGTGGGGGCTAAAAATTCCCATATTAATCGGAGAAAAAGAAAAAGGAGAGTCCAAGTAGAAATACAATTTAAAAATAGCTGAAATTTGGAATTAAAAATAAGCAATATAGAAAGAATAGTCCATATAAGAAAACAATACTAGATTAATTAAAATTCAGAATAAAAATAAAATGAAATCCAAAATTAGAAAACGAAAAGGAAAGTCCAAGTAGGAATACAATTTAAAAATAACTGAAGTTCGGAATTAAAAATAAAAAATATTGAGAGAAGAATCTATATAAGAACCCAATACGAGATTAATTAATATTTGGAATAAAAAAATAAAATACGAAATTAGCAAAAAGAAAAGAAAACTTCAAGTAGGAATACAATTTAAAATTAACTGAAATTCGGAATTAAAAATAAGCAATATTGAAAGAAAAATTCATATAAGAACCTAATACGAGATTAATTAAAATTTAGAATAAAAAATAAATAATTAAATAAACTAAAAGAGAGTTCAAGTAGAATACAATTTTGAAACAACTGAATTTCAATAATAAAAATAGAAAAATTAAAAGAACACTATACGGTATTAATTAAATTTGGAAAAACAATTCTGAAATTAGAAAAAGAAATATTTCAATTAGGAATAAAATTTATAAATAACTAAAATTGGTGATAAAAAATAAAGACTATTGAAAGAAAAGATCATCTAAAACACATGATGATATAAATTAAGTAACAGGCCTATAAAGGAGTAGAGTGGTGGTGGTTGATACGACATATAAAAATTGTTAATAAAACACTAAATAAAATCCTAATGACGATTAAAAGGAGGGACGACAGCCAAACCGTGAAGCAAAAGGGCAAGGCGGTTGCCGAGACTTCTAGAAAGTAAAAAAATAAACCCCATTGATAACCATATTTGATTTTTAAAATCTCAATGACAAAAAAAAGGAGAAGCAGCGGGCGGGGTGTATAGGAGTATAGTTGCATAGCCACCAACGGTTGGCGGGACTTCTGGAAAAAAAAGAATTCCAACGATAGTTATGTTCGATTTTTAAGATCCCAATGACAATAAAGAGTAGGTGGCGGATAGGCCGTTGAGGAGTATAGTGGTATTGTTTGACGAGACTTCTAAAAATTATTAAAAATGAAAGCCAACAAGACAATAAACTCTAAAAACTATAAGGTCCAATATTTAAAGGTTCAAAACTTCTAAAAAGTAAAAAAAACACAATGATAATTATGTTCGATTTTAAAATATCAATGACAATAAAGAAGTGAGGCAGCGGTACTTATAGAAAGTAAAAAATAAACCCGGACGATAATTATGTTTGATTTTTAAAATCCCAATGATAATAAAGAGTGGCCATATAGGAGTATAATGACAGCGTTTGACGTGACTTCTAGAAATTATAAAAACGAAACCTAACGAGACATTACACTCTAAAAACTATAAGATCCAATTTTTAAAGGTTTCAAAGAGAATGAATAGAAATAGTGGTAGATCGAGTAAACAAATAAAGAAGGATATGACAGAAGTAAGGAGTAGCAGCTGGTGTGACTTTTAAAAACTATATAATTAGAAATACGAGAATGATAAGGTTTGTTCTTACGAGATAGCTATTTAATAAATTTTAAGTAAAATCATACTGAAAAATATATGATTTTGTTTATATGCGCGCGGGCCACCCAGCTAGTTCATAGTATATAAATCTTGATATCAAATTCTGATGATATCCATGAAACAAGTAAGCCTGCTCTACATATATTATATCAAGGGGCCGGGCAGATCTAGCCTTGGCACAAGGCCCGGGCCAACCCATTGTATTTTAGGATAACCTTGAATTTATATGGTAAAAAAATGTATTTTATAGTGGACTTTCTATCTAGGCCAGGTCCACCCATGAGACCATGATCATATCGTACAAATGTGACTCTTGGGTTATTTTTCCTCCTGTTTTATTTAAAAGCGTCACTCATTTCTTTTCATTTTTCTCAACTATATACAAATAAGTATCTCTACACAATAAATTGCCAGAGAAGAGAATATACAGTCTATATCATTAGAAAAATAATAAAAAAATTAAGATTGAACTTAAATTGTTCCCAACCAGTATATCTATGCCGCTATCCTTTGAACCGTGTGCGTCATGAACAGAGAAAAAAAAAAGGTAAATTAGTTTGTCCAATATTTGTGTATACCGCTAACTGCAGGTCGGCGGTTTCTGACCAGTGACCGGCCGTCGTCTCTCATCCGATCGACCAGGCGGCCAGGCCATAAATACGCCGCATTTCTCAACATTATTATATGGAGTATGGGTCTGTTTGGTTGCTTCCCAAACATTGCCACATTATAGTTTGATTTTTTGGTGTAAATGTTTGGTTGAAGCCAAAGATTTAGCATGCCACACTTTTCTACTCTCTGGCCCACATGTCATACACTCACTTGTTAACAAAAATTTGCCGTGGCTCTCTTTTTTTTTTTTTGCCAAAAAAACTATGGCATACCACATTTGTGATATAGAAGTTTGGTAAAGCGAGTAATCCATCCAAACAGCCTCTATATCTTCGTCGATCCGCGACACCCTTTGGAGGCAGACGACCGACTTGTTCTTGATGCCTATAGCTAATTAATTAACTTCTCTTGTTCTTCGACCTCATCCTGTCCCCTTCCGCGTATAGGTATATATACACGTACAGCTAGCTATACTTTATACTTTTATACTATACCTCCGTTTAATAGATATATGTCACAGTTAACTACTTCTATTAAAATAATATTTAACCGTACCAGTTGTCTTATTCAGAAAACTAGTGTAAATATGTTAACCTATACTTATAATTTACAATAAAATAAATAATATTTGTGATATTCTGAATAAAACGAATGATGAATAGTTAAATATTATATAAAAATCAATGGCATTATCTATTAAAAGTTGGAAGGTATTTACTGCACTCTCGTGCTACTTTGTAGTACTAGGACTGCTTGCTTCCAACTTTTTTTTAGACCACATTTCTTACTATCTCCTACTGTCTGCCTAACTATAGTTTCGCCGACGTGGAGTTCAAGAGTTGACCTTTTTATAAAACGGTAATAATAGTAAATGATTAGCTGAGTTTTTCTTCTTCTGCAGAAGACCATTTCTACCAATACATTCTTTGATGCACTGAATGTACGCATCGGCTATCTGCATCACGCATCATTTCTTATTCTCTCGACAAAGTCAGACTAAAGCTCAACAAGCACAGCACCTTATATATAGACAGAGTCCTAGCTTACAACACTAATCAGTAACCACTTCAGATAAAACCAACTGGAGTAGATAGATCCCCATCAATTAACGAGACAAACAAGCTTAATTAGCATTCCGTAGGCCCTAAAATGGATCATTTCGACTTGCTGGCATTGTCAGGCAACAACGAGACGCTGGCCAAGTTCGCGGCGTTTGTGGTGGTGCAAGCGCTGGTGTACCTCATCCTCTCCAGATCCTCCGCCGTCTTCTTCTCCGGCGCCGGCGCCGGCACCGCCAGCTTCCGGCGGCCGGCCGTGGAGAGGTCGGAGAGCGCCCGCCGCCGCATGGCCGCGCTGCTCGCCGCCGAGATGACACCACGACGGTCCGGTGACGCACCGCCTACTCCGGCCGGAATCCAGCGGCGGGGACGGCGGTCGAACGACGACGACGGCGGCGACGTTTGCGTGGACGTGGAGCTGGAGCTTATGCTGATTCGATGCTCGTTTTCGTCATGACTTTTGTGTGTGATGCTAAGCTGCAAATATTTCAGTAACATTGATTGCAAATATTTCAGTAATCACATTTTGTGCAACTGTTTTTAAATATCCCCGGCGGCGTTTCGTTGACTGATTTTATTTTAATTTAAGTTGCAAATTATGATACTAGTGCGTTTAAATACATGTGGGAGCAATTGTAACACCACTTCAGTTGAAGACACACATCTTATTTATCCTTAGTTTGACTACAATAATCCCTCTATCTCAAAATAAGGGATTTTGATTAGATGAGATATTTCCTAGTAGTCAACCAAAATCCCTTATAGTTTAGGAGGGATGGAGTATTACATTTTATGGAACGACTTAAAAGATAGACACAAAGCTGCATATTACAGTAGCACAAGAGAATGTTGCAGTTAACCTGTTCGTTTCCTCTAAAATTTGAGGGTAAACTTTTGAATTAAAACGGCACGCTTTTCAAACTGCTAAACGGTGCATTTCGTGTGAAAACTTTCTATATATAAGTTATTCTAAAATATCATATTAATCCATTTTTCAAGTTTGTAATAATTAAAACTTAATTAATCACACGTCATTACCACCTCGTTTTATGTGAAACACTTAATTTTCATCTTTATCTTCATCTTCAGGAGATTCAAACACCACCATATGATCTCAGTAGTTCATACCAATAATAGACAGTATCATCATAATCAAGATCATCTGCAGTAATGCACATGTAGGCCAAGGGTACGTGGAGCCTTACCAGGCCTAGCACATCTAAGTGAACAATACTGCACAATTGCACATCCGCGCCACCAGGCCTAGCATTTCTAAATCCCACATGTTAGTGTGACCGCAAATCGACCACACAAGAACAGAGTCCACCAGTCACACTACTAACTACAGTACAGTATTGGTTCAGGTATGACAGAATGACAGTTCAAGGTGAAATTAGAGAACCAAGGTTACGTAGATGAAATGAACTTTTTCGCAGCTGAAAAATGTCCCCAACTATGTGCAACCCAGGTAGAACTGGGAAAAAAAACACCAGGGTTATAAGTGTATTCGTGCATTAGTATTGTTTTCGTTATCAAATTATCATCACCGCTGACAATAAATTCACACGCTACAAGAAAATCATGGATATTAATGCACAGGGAAAACAGGAAAAAACATATTTTTGCCAGACACCAGCCAGCAAAACCTCAGACTGTTGCTCTGTTACAGTTGTCATACGTCCCCATCACTGCTTTCATCATCATCATACTGCACCAGAGAACCAAGCACGCCCTTGGTGGCATCTGGGGGCTTGTGATCTGCACTGTGCCCATTTGAAGGAAGCTCCTTCGCAGGAGGCTTATCTTCCCCATCTAACTTTGCTTTCTTCGCTTGTGGTTTCACCGAAATTATTACATTTTTCAGGAGTGCAGGTTGGCTCCTTTTTGCCTTAGGCTTGCTCTCCTAAAAAGTTTGAACGTTTGATAATTGATTAGGACTGCAACAACTGGCCCAGGAAGAAGTATGGATTGTAATATGTATATGACATATTTTTGTTATTCTCATCTTGAAACAATCAAATTAAAGTATTAGTCCTAGATCGCCTTTGTATTTATAACATACCTCTGGTCTCGAGACTGTAGGAGCCTCTTCATGTATAATATTAGACCGGGCCGCGACCGCCTCCTGAAAGAACAAGCATCGATTAGGCCTGTCGTGCAACTTGCATTTGGTAGATAATCTAAGGGAACCCATACTTCTTCACAATTCTAATTGGAACATACAAACATTGGACAGTGGTGAAAACAGCACGAACATACAGTTTGTTGGTAAAACACTCACTTGGAAACTGCGGAGTTGTTCAGCTTCTTCATTAGCCACCTGCTGCTCATATTCCTTCCTTGACTGCACAAAGGTGGCATAAAAGGAGGATTTAAGATGTTGCAAAAGCATGGGCTATAGATACATTCAATATACCTAAAAGCACATATGTTTGCACTCCATAATTTCTCATGTATTCAAATAACAAAGACTGTGAATTAACTTGGAGATTACAAATACAATCAAGCTATCGAAGCATTTGACTTCAGATCAACTTTGTACCATTTAAATTTGAGTATGATAATTGCCAACCCAATGGATAGTTGTTGTCATGAATCAAGAACAATCATCTTGAATAATAATTCAATCTAATATAAATCTCTACTACATGAAGGGGGAGTTCCATCCACCCGTCCGCTCACTCCTCCCATCCCGAGCAAAGTTTTGTTCCTTCTATTATGTGAAGAGAAAATCGTTCCGCAAAAAAAAAGGTGGACCAAAAAACTCGTTTCACCGCAAAAAAAAAAAAAAGGATATAAAAAACTGAATGGCACGTCCTTTACCCAGATTCCGTTGCAAAGCACAGGAAACTTACTAGTATATAGAAAACAGAGGCATATGTTTCTCTTATACAACTTTCAACCAAAGTACATTTTTTTTAGCAAGATAAATAATTAGGTTCCTGTTTCTTATAATGTTTGCTGATTTGCAAACATAATAGCATGCATATCAATTGTTGATATCTTGTGAATAAACTAGTATATAATCTAAGGCTATCACGTCATAAATAGACCACTCTCAAGTCTCAACCCACTCCACAAAGTTTCATTATGAATGGTTTGCAATGGAACACCAAGGACGCAAGGGATAGAAACTTCAAGACCAGTGCAGATATATGTGATGGGGATAAAGCAAATAGAAGCATGTTTTGCTAAATATGGTAGCTATGAAGACAGACAAGATTCGAAATTTAGCCTGGACAGGGAAATTCAATGTTAGTATGTATCAAAATGCTCACTGATGCAAGTTTGTCAAGAAACTCCATCTCATCTTCATCCAAGGCTTTTGGAGGTCCTGAATTGAATAAAAACAAGAATATCAGGACACAAGACAAAACATGGTCAAATGCAAACCCCAGTACCCTGCTTCTTTTGCTTACATATTCACTCACAAACCAAATGTCAAGGAATAAAATAGACAGCAATAGAAATGAAGGATACACTGTTCTTGTAAGCTAGAAAACCCAATACCTAGTGAGCACCCTCGTTTTTAGAGCTTATGTAAAACGATGGGTATTTTAACTAAAGTGTATAGGAAAAAGCAGAATATGTTCAGCATAACTAAATTGGAGACAGGGTGGACCTCTAGCTGGGAGGTTTAAGGATTGGCAAATTTTGCTACGGGACATCGCGACTTTATGGTTTTAGCTGTAGGACACCGCACAAACTCACTTTTGGGGGAAAACACTATCTAAACTTGGTTATTTGCCGGCGGACACCGTGGCCATTAAAATAGTGTATTCGTGCTGATGAGTCGATAGGGGGGCCAAAATTCTACACGAAGTGACCAAATTGCCCCTCCTTTCTTTTCCTCTTCCTCTCTTCTTCCTTATCTCTTCCTCTATCTCCCTCCATGGCGTCTCACAGGTGATGCGCCCACGGCTCAAGATGGCAGGCGCGGGGCGAGAGAGTCCCAACCGGTGGCGGCCGTGGTCGTCGGGCGAGACCTCCTGTTAGGTGTGCTGCGTCCAGACGCCACAGCTAAGCAGCCGCCAGTGGTGCCTGAGCACTCTACGGCGGTGGCACGCCAATGGGGAGCAGCAGCTGCTGCTGCTGCTAGTGCTTGTGTGTGGCTTGCTGCTGCACGATTTGGTGTTTTGAGTGTTGCAATTTGGCTCAATGGAAAAAGGAAGAAATTGGAGAGGAGAGATTTGACTCCGTGATGTTCATTGCTCGTGGATTAGCACAGAGAGGGGAGAGATTGATGGGAAGTGCTGTTGCTGCTAGTGGCTACTTATTGGATGGAGGACCGATTGCTGCTGCTGTTGTTGCTTGGATCGATTCACCAAGAAAAAAAAATGTAAAGGAGGGGAGAGTAGTCAGCTACAGGTGTTGGAAGGTTTATGGATGATGGCAATTGGTTCGCTTCTTCCGTGAGGAAGAACAAATCGATAGGAGGAGCTAGGTGGGTCCCGGTGATAGTGAGGTGAATGCAGAGGCCAATGCGGTGGGGCACAGGCGGCATCTGGAAGCCGAGCAGCCGCAGCCGTGACATTAGAAAGGGGAAATAAAGAGGAAGAGGAAGAATATGACAAGTGGGGCAAGGGGTATATTTGACCTTTCACGCTCTTTATCTCTCCTATTCAACCGGAAATTAATATTTTAAAGCGTGCGGTGTCCAGCAGCAAATAACCACGTTTAGAGAGTGTTTTCCCCCAAAAGTAAGTTCATGCAGTGTCCTACAACAAAAACAACGAAGTTGAGATGTCTTGTAGCAAAATTTGCCTTGATTTTATGTTCTCAGTTTCATGGACAAGAACAGGCTGCTTTTCATTATAGAAAAGGTAAAGAAAATAGTTTAAAACTTTAAATGCAGCAATGTGCTATAATTTGGGGGGATTGGTGCTCAGTTAGGCCCTGTCAGGACTCAGGAACATGGGATTTTTCCCAATTGCTATAGAAATTGAACTATTCACAATAAAAATTTAACATAGCTCTGCTTCCAGCTCTCATGAAAGAAATGTTGTTCTTCTACTCATTGAATTATCCAAACATTAGCCTCACTGTTTCCGTTTTGCAAATTTACGAACATAAGAGCGGGAGGGGAACTCACTGTGCTTGAACCGCTCGTTGAACTCGGCATCCTTCTTCTCCTTGTTCTCCTGCAGGATCTGCGCAGCGCGACAGAGGACGGCTTTGAGGAGGAGGAAGGAGAACAGGGCGGGGGGGGGGGGGGGGGGGGGTTAGCAGGGGCGGGGCGGGTGACCGACCTACCTGGAAGAGCGGCTTGTCGCGCTGGGCGGTGCCGTCGTCCGCCCGCTCCCCTCTCGTCCGCTTCGCCTCGTCAAGCTGCCAAGAAATTCCCCCACCACGAGAAACTCCAGATTTCAGCGGGTTTCTCTAGGGTTTCTGATGCCAGACTCGGCGAGTGGGCGCGCGGTGGCGGGGCTTACCTGGTCCTCGGAGATGAAGTTGACGAGGCGGATGGTCGTCGCTGCCGCCGGCGGCTTGGAGCCCGACGCCGTCTCCTCCCCGGCCATTACTCCGCCGCCGCGTCCACGAGCCGCCGCTGCCGCAAAACTCCTCGTTCGCTGCCTGAAGCTGCCTTTGGCGACTGATTCCCCCACAAACCAAATGAGAGACTCGTTGCGGTGACGTCTCTCCAGCGGTTTTCTCGACTTCTCGGCCGTTGGATCTCGTCATCTATGCATTCCTACAGTACCCAGGAACGTTTGGAGATCTCTACATTCTGAGAAACCATTTAAGAGCACGTTCAATATAGTTTTCCTACTTGACTCTTAAACTTAAAACTTCACCAACATAAAAAGAAAAAAAAAGCTTTAACAAACTCTTCATCCAAATAGAAAAATAAGCTGACTAAGGGTATGTTTGGGGAGCTTCTAGGTGCTACAGTTTCTCCCAGAATCAGAAGCTCCCCTGAACAGTCCATCTTTTGATCTAAATTTTGAGAAGCTGTAGTTATAGAATCTAAAATATGAACGAGAAGCCAGAAGCTAGGAAGCCTAGCTTTTCTAAATTTTTAGAAGCGGGCTACCAACCAGCTGCTTCTTAGAACCTTAAACTCCCCCAAACAAGCCCTAAATTGGCTCCCTGATTGCTAACGATGGGTCCACACCATTGGACACCCCTCTTCTCCCATCTCTATTTCCCCGCAATCACACAGAGAAGAGCACCGTCGCCATCAACATCCCGTCAAGGCGGCTGCCATTCTGTCGTGCCCGTCGTGCCGTCATCTAGAGGGATTGTCCGCTGCAACTATTGTTGTCTGGAGGCCTTTGCCTCCGCCCCTGTGCGGATTTGGCTACGCATTCCCAGTCACACAGAGAAGAGCACTTCTACCATCAACGTGAAACATGTCTAGTCTAAATTTTCTAAATATGGGAGTGCATAACATTCATTTGAATGTTCACTTACCCTACACTTCGGAGAATTAAAAGTTCCTCCTTATCTTCACTCTCTTCTCCTTGTTCATCTCTATATTGGAAAAAAAACAAGTCAGTATTATTCAAATCGACTAGAACCAATCGGATTATTTGCAATCAAGCAACACCTTCATCGTACCACACCAAGTAGAAGTCGAGTTCATGTGCCAATATTATTTCAATTAATGGGATCGTTCAGGTCCTAATTAGGTGGCTCAAAGTTTATGTCAAATCTATGTAGCCATGGATTAGAGAGATGATAAGAAGAGATGGTGATAACAAGTTCAACTAAGAGATGATTGGAAGAGATGGAGACATGGAGTATATGACCAAAAAGTTGTGCATCTTGCTCAAATTTTAAAAGAGGTGGATGCACCGAGCAAGATGACCAACTATTACTTGCAGATCAATTTATCGAGATTGATCAAAAGCAAGATGATGCGGATGGCACGTCACGATTGTGGTATTTATAAGGCGAGGAAAACATGGTAGCAGTGTGATGCGATGGAATGACACTAGATGATATGCGCATATGCCGTGAAGCCGTGGGCAAACAAAGTGACCATGCAATGCGTGAGTAAACGAAGTGATAACACGGATCGTTCGATGCAACATAAATGTACTTTCACTACACAAAACTTATATCTCAATCATACTGGAATAGAAAGTGTAGAATTCATTATATAATTTTAAACGGTGGGATTATATAAACATTGTGCAAGTATATAACACAAAATAAGATCAACGTTGACCCGGGTTGACCCACGGTTCTTCAACAAATGTACGAACCCAATCCTAGTCACCACGATCCACTCCAAAGCGAGCACACGCCTCAACCAATCGGAGCCCGAGATGAAGCCGCGATGACATCGACGAGAAAAAAAAAAGGGAAAAAAGAAAAAACTAAAAAGAAATTCCGTGCTCACTGAGCTGTAATTTTCCCTCACCCCGCCGCGACGCCGCCCCCATCATCGACTAGCTGCGAATCTGGGGGCGATCTCCTTCTCCTCCTCTTCCTTCTCCAGATCCCCAAATCCGCGCGCGCCCTCGCATTCCGGGGAATTCCCAATTTAGGTTAGATCTGCGCACCGCGCCGCGCTCGGCGGCCGCCTCCGCCTGCGCCACCCAATAAGGCCGGCATGGAGGAGACGTCGACGCCGCCGCAGCCGCAGCCGCAGCCGGCGCACCCGTCTCCCCAGTTCCCGGCGGTCTTCACCCCGCCGCCGCCGCCGACGAGCGGATTCTCGTCGCGGGGCAGCCCCAGCCCGGGCACGGGCTCCGCCGCGGCGCAGGCGCAGTTCAGCACGCCGCCGGGCCCGCCGGTCTTCTCCTCCCCGCTGCGCCCCGCCGCGGTGCCCTTCCGCGCCACCCCGGCGTCGCCGCAGCCCGTGCCCTTCGCGTCCCGCGGCGGGGGCTACTCCTCCTCGTCCTCCTCCGCCGCCGTCTCGCTCCCGACCTCCTCCGGCCCGCACTTCCTCAACGGCGTCGCCACGCCCACCTCCCACCTCCCGTCCTCCGCCGCCGCCCCGCCGCCTCCTCCGCCTCCGCCCCCCGAGGAGTCCCCCTACGTCCTCTTCTCCGCACACAAGGTACGCGTCGCTCAACGCCTTGCTCTGCACTAACGCCTGTCCATCTCGTAGAGCTCAACCCGCACATAACCACGCTATATCATTTTGGTTCTCACACAATTACACTAGCATATCCAAATTACGTGGGATTTTAAGTCGCATATAGTGTTCATTGCGTAGGGATGTGCAGTTTCTGCTGCTTGTTTCTTAGAGAAAATATGTTCCTTCTGTAATTGGCAATTTCTACTTTGTAGGTGCTGAAGCAGAAGAAACTGCTGAATGCTCCTAGCTTAGGGTTCGGAGCTCTAGTGTCTCCTGGGAGGGAAGTGGCGCCAGGGCCAGAGACTGTGGAGCGTGATCCTCGGCGATGTCTGAACTGTGGGGCTTATGTTAATCTTTACTGTGACGTGTTGATTGGCTCTGGGCAATGGCAGTGCGTGATTTGCAAGAAGATGAATGGCAGCGAAGGGGAATTCGTTGTCTCCAGCAAGCATGATCTGCTCCAGTGGCCTGAGCTTGCGTCATCGGCCATCGATTATGTGCAATCAGGGAATAGGAGGCCAAGCTTTGTCCCGGTGCCTGACACAAGGGTGTCTGGACCCATTTTTATCCTCATAGATGAGTGCCTTGATGAGGCACATCTACAGCATCTGCAAGGTTCATTGCATGCTTTTGTGGATACACTCCCTCCTACAGCTAGAATTGGGATCATTTCCTATGGGCGCACTGTCTCAGTGTATGATTTTTCAGAGGGGGCAGCGGTGTCAGCGGATGTGCTACCTGGAAACAAGTCGCCTACCCATGAGTCTTTGAAGGCTATAATCTATGGAACAGGTATATACCTGTCTCCTGTACATGCTTCACTGCCTGTTGCACACACAATATTCTCATCTTTGAGACCCTACCAATTGAGTTTACCGGAAGTGTCAAGGGACCGATGCATTGGTGCAGCGGTAGAGGTTGCCCTTGGTATTATCCAAGGGCCAGCAGCGGAGGTGTCCCGTGGAATAATCAAGAGATCTGGAGGCAACTACAGGATCTTGGTTTGTGCGGGTGGCCCTAGCACATTTGGTCCAGGATCAGTGCCTCATTCTGTTCAACACCCAAATTATGCCTACCTCGAGAAGACAGCTATGAAGTGGATGGAGCGTCTTGGTCATGAAGCGCAGAGGCACAGTACTGTTGTTGATATCCTTTGTGCTGGAACATGTCCTGTGAGGGTTCCTGTATTGCAGCCACTAGCAAAGTGTTCTGGAGGTGTTCTTTTACTTCATGATGATTTTGGAGAGGCCTTTGGGGTCAACCTGCAAAGAGCGTCAACTAGAGCAGCTGGTTCCCATGGCTTATTTGAGATTAGATGTTCTGATGACATGCTTGTTACTCAAGTCATTGGCCCTGGTGAAGAAGCATCTCCTGATTCCCATGAAACATTCAAGCACGATACCTCATTTTGTATCCAGATGCATAGTGTCGAGGAAACACAGAGTTTTTCCGTGTCTATGGAGTCAAAGGGTGATATCAAGAATGATTTTGTTTACTTCCAGTTTGCTGTCCATTACTCTAATATGTATCAAACAGAAATAACCAGAGTAATCACTATGAGGCTGCAAACTGTTGATGGTTTATCTGCATATCTGGCAAGTGTGCAGGATGATGTTGCTTCGGTCATCATTGGCAAGAGAACTGTCTTGCGTGCCAGAACTGCCTCAGATGCTATTGACATGAGGCTCACAATCGATGAAAGAGTTAAGGACTTAGCTCTCAAATTTGGTACTCAAGTTCCAAAATCAAAGCTTTACCGGTTTCCAAAAGAGCTGGCATCACTACCTGGGTGTTTGTTTCATTTGAGAAGGGGACCACTCTTAGGTAGCATAGTAGGACATGAAGATGAGCGATCTGTCCTTAGGAATTTGTTCTTGAATGCCTCATTTGACCTCTCGTTCCGTATGTTAGCACCTCGTTGTATAATGCACCGCGAAGGTGGTACCTTTGAGGAGCTGCCAGCATATGATCTTGCCATGCAATCTAATGCTGCGGTGGTATTGGACCATGGAACTGATATTTTCATATGGTTGGTAAGTTACATCATATCCTTCTCCTTGACCTTACCTCGTTTTGTAATAAGTTATTTAGTTATTCCAACACTTCTATGCCTCTGTTTTATACAGCTCCAATTTTTTTTTGGGGCGTTTATCTCCAGCTCCAAAAATTCTTGGAGTTGTAGCTGAGAGTAGACTTGACATCTTGTTCACATTTAGACAATTATTAGGGGAGTAAGCCACTTTATTTTAGTCACTAACAGGGCCTGGATGGCCATCTTTCTTGATAATAGGATTTTTTTTTCACTAGTGTTGAATGATACTTTTTGCATAGTTTACAATATAGCTATGAACATGGATTTGCTCTTCACTGCTATACTTGAACTTTCAAGATGACCTAAGCAAGTAAATGTCCGTGTTACTGCATATTAATGTAATTTGTGGTTTTGTAGAAGAAAATATACCTGTTGCTTGTGCATTCTCTGCTTTTCTAATGCAGACAAAACTCATTTGCTCCTAGTATTATATAATGCTCTACGTGGTTATGAAAGCATGCGTTTTATATATGGTCTCCAAAACGCAACTTTGACTACTAATTTATCTTGTTATATATTTATGATACCCTGAAGCCTGGCGAATCTATACATATGATTTCACGTATTGAATACAAATATTGATCCTCAAATGTTCAAACTTTGGCTAGAGATATGCGCAAAACGACATGTTTTCGTGACTGGTGGGAGTAAATACTAAATACTTTGCAATAGATAATATATAAAATATAATAATAGGAAAGGTGAATGCATTATAATCATTGAATTACCATCACTGGTATGTACAAATACAGCAGAAAACAACTTTTGGCTAGAAATATGATATGAGTAAATGATGTTGATATACTATGGCAAATTGACATTTTAACTTGTGGAAGATATTGTTTTCTTTTTTTTGCTTTCTGGATGTTGCTTTTATACACATCACATAATTTGCTGGGATATTCTTTTTTCATTTCTATAAGAATAATTCTCAATGTACTTTGTTGTATATTTTCAGGGTGCTGAACTAGCAGCCCAAGAAGGACAAAGTGCTGCAGCTTTAGCAGCATGCCGTACACTGGCTGAAGAACTCAGCGAGCTCCGTTTTCCGGCTCCCAGGATACTTTCATTCAAAGTCAGTTTTTTGTTCTCACTGAACTATTGTTCTGGTTTCTAACCGCCTTCCCTTGTAGTATGAACTCTTCTGCTCAACATTTTTTTCCTGTCTAATATAGGCCATGTCCGTTCGTAGAAAAACAGGTCACTAACATTATCGCATTTATGAAGCCCAATTTATACATATAATTTGCTTTGTAGTCTATAATATATCTTTCCATAAGATTATTGTGGCATAAGAACTTTGCATCCCTCATACAGAGTGTTCAGTTCTTTCAAACAATTTAGTCTGTCACATGACATCCAATTTCATTAACTACATTACTAGCATGTAGTACCATTTAAGCGGCACTATATGCTTTGCTTTTCTAATTGACCGCACTTTCTTGATTTTGTTATAGGAAGGGAGCTCTCAGGCTAGATATTTTGTCTCACGCCTTATCCCAGCTCACAAGGACCCTACTTATGAGCAGGTAATATTTTCTCCGAACCTCAGCAGATATGTTTTGTTTCACCAAAAGTCATCGTTGTTGGGTGATAATCAGTGTTACTACAGCTACTAATGTGGCCCCTTATAAAGTAAACTGCAGCGAGCTCTCTATACAGCTGTGATTTGTTAATAGATGCTCTTCTTAATATGTTTCAGGAGTCAAGATTTCCTCAGTTACGGACACTTACTCCTGAACAAAGGTCTAGGTTGAAGAGCAGCTTCATCCACTTTGATGACCATAGTTTCTGCGAGTGGATGCGCAGCCTCAAATTGGTTCCACCTGAACCAAGCTAATACCAACAATCGGATCCCTAAAGGTGGATAGCTGAAGAACCCAAGGCTTGGTTTCTGATAGAGTTGCGAAACGATAGCTGAAAGTTTTGTGAAGTAACATTGTGCATTGCGGGACACATGCCAATGCCAAACACATTTTGTTTGGAGTGGTGGGAGTTGTATGATTTTGCCCGATTCTTTCTTCTGACGCCATAGCATACAGTTTAAATTGTCACTTGTCTTGCAGGCGCCAAATTTACACAATAAAATGGTCTCCTCCTGTTGGATAGTTCATTAATTGGATGTTTATATGATATATCTGGCCTAACTATTTTTTGGATTCCATTTGTTTGTTCAGGGCAGTGTCAGACTTTGTTCACCCTAATTAAATCGAGGACTGAAGATTACAACCATATCCAAAGTGTTTATCTCCCCATTATTTACACTGCAAAAAGTTTGTTTGACTGCAAATAAGAACATCTATGCAAATCTGTAGTCACAGCAAGCAATTTGAAAAGAAAATAACACCTTTGATTTTGCTGTTCAGAAAGTTGGAAAGTGTTGTTTTGTGGAGTGGTACGCCTGGATGGCAATGAATATTATGCAGGCAAAGTGTCGGCGCACAAATAGCCAAATAGGTACAGATTTATTTGAATTTTTTTTATTTTTAATTTTTTTTATTAAAAGTTTTACAAAAATAATTTTCTATTTTGAAAATTGACGGAAGTAGTCGCCTACCGCCCTCTGGGAAGGCGATTTTTAAAAATCGCCCTCCCAGAGGGCAGCGAAAATGACGTGGCAGACGGCCGTTCGCTCTCGGGCGACGGCCGTCAACGAAATTTGCAGGCGGCCCCCTTGCCGCCCTCCGCGAGGGCGATTTTGTACTGTGCGGGGGGCCGCCTGCAAATGGGCGGCGAGGGGGGGCATGGAATTTTGCAGGCGGCCCCCTTGCCGCCCTCGGCGAGGGCGATTTTGTACTGTGCGGGGGGCCGCCTGCAAATGGGCGGCGAGGGGGCATGGAATTTTGCAGGCGGCCCCCTTGCCGCCCTCCGCAAGGGCGATTTTGTACTGTGCTCTATATTTTTGTATAAATATCAATAGTTATCAAATCTTTTTATATTGAAAACTATACAAGATTAAAATCTCCAAGACTGGTAAGATACAATTTTATTATTTTTTAGGGCATATTTGGATTGTTACCGTACAAATATTTTGTTACCGTACAAATATTTTATTAATTTTTAGGGCATATTTGGATTGTTAGTGCCAAATTTTTCTTCACGACCAAATATTTGGTAAGGTAAAATTGCATTTGATCATATTTGGTTTGCTGCCAAAATGTAAAATTGTAGTGAAGAATGTTCTACATAATCTCAAATCTAGATTACGTATTACCAATGAATAGGCTTCCATTTTCGTGTGTTGTGTGCTAGTGGGAAAGAAGATATGAAGAGGTTGCCTTCAGATTGTCAATTATATAGCGTCGTTTTCACTGCAATATATGTGAACTCAATGAGATACATTATTCATTAGATGTGATAAGACGATCACGCGTGGGCGTGATTCACTTTATGTAAACAGGCAGCGCCGAAAGTTGATAGTGATAACTCGAGCTGCCGCTTTTCATGTGTGCTGTTGTGGACTGTGCGCGCTACTGGATCTGACACTACCGTGCAGCGCCGAAAGTGTGTTGTCGTGAGCATAAGTTGTTCTAGCACCATATGAATGAAAAGAACTATGTAGACGAGACAAACACAAGTAGTACTGCAGTAGTAATAGCAAAAGTAGTACTGCTTTACAAGTTTGTAAGCCAAAAGAAACGGTCACATAAGGACTGAAGAGGTAGAACACTACTGACGAGGCCTCTTACCCCTGTCCCTCCTACCCTGCGCCCTAATGTGCCCGTGGGAGTACGTGAGTCGGTCCGGGGGTACGGCACGGCCAACCCGTCCTGCCTGTATAGGTGTGACCTCTGGCTGCTCCTGAGTGTGTGCCTCTGGAGCTCCTCCAAGCTGAGAGGAGCCTAGTACGTCGTGGTGGTCTGCACCGTGCAAGTCGTCGTCGTAGAACTGGCTAGTAGGACCAGTCCTACCGGCGTGAGACGAAGAGGCCCCAGTACCGAAGATCCCGGCTGCAAATCCTGCTGGACAAGGACCATCAGTTTCGTACAGGTATTTAACAGTATTAATAAAAAGTAAAGTACCGTGTGGGCGAGGGATCGACGCTCCGTGAGAGGAAGAGCTGGCGAACGCGCCCGAAGAGGTGGCGAACGCCCCTGCGGAGCTCGTGGAAGCGCCGGTCGTGCCTGCGAACGCGCTCGAAGGCAGACGAGGTCCTGCGATGAGGAAACGTGCAGTTAAAACATGGTGACATAATCGTGCAAAAGCTGAAACAAAAATGAACTAATATCTGGGCTGAACTGTACCGTGCGAAACCGGTGCTGTAGGTCGCACTGATCCGAAGCTAGGGGCGCTCGAAGGCAAACGAGGTCCTGCGAGGATGGATCATCAAGTTACGACGGGGTGATGTTTTCGTACAAAAACAGAAACAAAACTTAAGAAACCTCTGGGCTGAGCAGTACCGTGCGAAATAGGTGCCGTAGGTCGAGGTCCTGCTCCGACGGTAGGCGCGCGAGGCCGTGGTTGTACCGGACCAGCTGGAGGTACGACGTCCACGGCGCTGCGACAGGAGAAGACGCGCATGACCGCACGCATCTTCTCCTGCATCCGGTCGAAGGTCACCCTCTGCTCAACGTCAGTCAAGTGCAAACCTCTGTTCAACCTCACTTGGACTGCGGTGATATCGGCACAGATATCCCGTGCGACATCAGCCTATGCAAGATGGAAATAACAAATTCAGTAGTTGTCCTATATTATGCAAGATAAATGAAATAATTGTAAGAAGTAATACAAATTGGATGTACCGCCACGAAGTAGTCTCGGTCACGGTGCGTGGGATACGCGTCCGTGACAGCGGCAACGTGCGGCTCTGGGGCGTCTGGAGTGAAGGTCACACGCGCACGAGTGCGAGGAAGGTACCAACGAAGGTAGTCACGGTAGTTCTCCTCCGTGTGTGGGAAGAGCTCGTTGATCACCTCCTCTGTAGCTAACACCCAGTCGTCAACGTACTGCTGTACACGTGGAGCCCAAAGTGCGCCTGCTAGCTGTCCCCGTCGAGTCAACCTGTGAAGAGAGGTAAATTATATGGCTCGATGAAGTAATTATCATAAAAATTTAGAAATGAACAATCCGAACTCACGAGTGGTCGGCAGGGAGGACGGTCGGCTGCACGTTGCCCGGAAACACCTGCCTAAGTCCGAACTGTCTCATCACACGCTGCGGGCAGTGAGGCTCAACGAAAATGTCGAACACCATCGGCAGGATGGTGAGCCAGTAAGCCTGGTCGCGTGTGCACAAGGACGAAAGTCCTAGCGGTGCTCTCGCAGCGACGGCCTCTTCTGTGTACGGCTCCCAGATGACGTCGCTCGGCTGGAGACGGTCAAACTCGAACACGAAGTCCGGGTAACCACGTCTCACCTGGACGTGAGCGTAACGACGCTGCAATAAACATGATCGGAATTAGACATGTTATGTGAAGAAAAAAAAAAGACGACTGATAAACTTATAACGCAGCGAAGTTGCACTAACCCCACGTCGACACCAGTAAGTCCCCATCGTGGGACCGTCCTCTGGCCACTGCGCGCTGCGACCAACCCCGTAGGGTGCGCTGTCCACCACTGGTCGACCTATGGCAAACCTCTCGGCTGCCCAAAGCTGAAGCAACATAGGGCAGCCAGCGATGATCGCTCCCGCGTCAGTCTTCGTGCACGCCTCACAGAGGGCACGGTACGTGGCTGCTAGCACGGCAGAACCCCAGCTCCACTGCGGCACGTCCTGTGGCTGAGCATCCGCGATGGACCGTGCGTAGTGGACCAGCCGGAAGTCCACAGCGTGCCCGTGGGTGCTAGTGAACATCACCCACCCGAACAACCACAACAGGTACGCCTCAAGGGAGCGTCGGACCGAGTAATCATCAGCGTCAGGGTGTAGAAGGTCCGCCTACAATTAAGAATGAAATGTTAGTACAAAACACTCATTCGGTCGCAAATAAGCACGTATGATAATAACAACTTATTTACTTACAGTGAACTGGAGCAACCAAGCCTTGCTAGGCCCGACTGTAGAGTACGAAGGAAGGGTGGTGGTCGGTCCTAGGTGTGGAAGGCGCATCACCTGCTCGAAGCGCGCAGTGATATCCTCCTTCCACCCAAAAACACCGTCCACGGGACCAACTGCTGCTCCCGCCAGCGGTAGCCCGAGCAGGTACGACACGTCCTGCAGTGTCGGAGCCATCTCCCCACAGGGAAGGTGGAACGTGTGCGTCTCAGGTCTCCAGCGGTCTACAAGAGCGGCAAGGAGTGACCGATCTGCATCCCACCGCTTCGCTGGGTCACGGTCGTCCGCCGCCGCCTCAACAAGCCTACAAAGTGGTAGAAGGCCTGCCGCACGCAACCTGTATAGAGCAAACTTCAAACATAAGTACAACACAAAGCAAAGTTGAGTTGAAATGTGAACATACGCGTACCAAGGAACGTGACGGGGGTCGACACGCAACCACTCGCGCGACGTGCGTGGACGGAAGGTGCCGAGCTGTGCACCCTCGACTGCTGACAGGAACGAGCGGTGGTTCCTGTCAATCCCACGGTTCAACAGCGCCGGTGTGTCGTACGCCATACCTGCATCAAATAGGTTGATCAGAAACATATAAATAATTAGTTCAACATAAGTAATAAATGTTGAACTAAGCGAATTACTAACACATATTAAACAAGAGTACAAACAAACAAAAGTGTTTAGTCCGAACACTCATCACGATAACATTATGATACAACACCGAATAATTCGCAATACTACTAGTACAACAATAGTCGGAGGTACTCATTACAACAACATTGAATTGAAATTACACGATAGAAGTATTTAGTCCGAACACTCATTACATCACAACAGCATTTTATTTCCTAAATCGAAAGCATTGTTACACCATGGAATCGCCTGCTGCGCGACGACGCCTTGGCCTTGCGCGCCTGCTTGTTGTTCCTTCACCAGGTGGTCGCCTACCATCACTTGCCTGTCCAGATGGACTAGCATCTGCGCCGCTTGGAACTTCTGCATTCTTCGGGCATTTCTTGTAAGTATGGCCGCGCAGATCACACTTGCTGCAGCGTAAAGTCCTCCCACCTGCTTCTGACTCATCCATATCATTTCTGATGCGTCTAGTTTGGCGTCGACCCTTTTTCACCCTTAACTTAGATGGATCTGGAATATAAAAAACTTGGGCACTCAGCGTTGTGTAAGATCCTGAGATCCCGAACCCATATATCTCCTCACTCCATGTATGAAAGATTGCTTCTTTCCTGAAATAATTTGAGACGTACACATTGGGAGATATGCCACAATCACCGGCAGCAGCAAGAACGTGTGAGCAAGGAAGGTGATGAAGCTTCGGCTTCATACAACTGCAGGTACATCCACCATCCGCCTTCAAGACACATTCCTGCACGGCTTGCTTGCGATAGATACCACGCCTGCTCCTATCAACACACATTATTTCATACCGATGCACTTGTGTGCCTTGAGCAACAACTCGATGTCTCCGTGCCTTTTTGATTTTATCTTCCATGTACTTTGTCACTACGTTGCCAAACACTATGTTGTCATCGGCCATGGACGGACCAATTTTCTTGTATCGATCCCTAAAGTACGCTTGCGTGCCGTGAAGGATGAATTCAACAATAGCAACCAATGGAAGTACCCGAACTCCTCGCATTACCCAGTTGTACACCTCTGCCAAATTGGTTGTCATTATGCCATACCGAGATCCATCGGTGTCGAACAATAGAGACCACTTCTCCTTAGGCTCATTCTCAATCCACTGAGTGAAATTTCTGATGGACGACCCTGACCTCCTTCTCATTGTTGGTGGGTCATCATGTAATGCACCAAGAGGTATGGGAGGCTCGTCACCTTCAACTAGTGGACTGCGAGATTGCTCATCTGTTTGCTTCGTTGTCAACTCATCCAACTTGTCCCACAACTCATTAAATTTCTTCTCTTGGTTCTGTGCACAGAGCCTCTTAAAGAGCTCCATAAGATGCTTGTTCTTGAATTGCTTGTAGAAATTTGCACCCATGTGACGCATGCACCACCGACTCCGAACATCAGGCCACTTAGCTGGAAGTCCCTTCTCATCCCAACCGTTCTGCAAGTAGTCAATAGCCCGCAACATACCCGCATGACGATCATGTATAAGGCAAACGTTGGGCCTCATACGCACCACTGCAATGTGCACTCTCTCTAGGAACCAGTACCAGCTTTCAGTGTTCTCACTCTCTACAAATGCAAAAGCCATAGGTAGAACCTGGTTGTTCCCATCACACCCAATTGCTGTCAATATCTGACCTCGGTATTTACCTGTCATAAAAGTTCCATCTATGCATAGAACAGGTCGACAATGCACAAAAGCATTGATGCAAGCACCCAATGAGAAAAAGGCTCTTTGCAGCACACTCTTTGTTCGATCATCAACCGATGTAAATGTATGTAGGTCATAGTACGTATTATTATTCCTCTGGGCAATGGTGGCTAACAAACGAGGCAAATTATCATAAGAAGCTTCAAATGTGCCATACCTCATCTCAATGATCTTTTGTTTGGCTCTCCAGGCCTTTGCATAGCTTATGGTGTACTTGAATTTGTTCTCGATGTGCCTAATAATTGATTTTGGTTCAAAGCCAATGTTACCAACAACACTGCTGTACATCTCACTTGCCACAAAAGCTGAAGTGATGTTTCGGTGATACTTCTCCACCCCTTGTAAGTAGCACTTGTGCTCGGTCACAATGCTAACTTTCCAATAATCATTCCATTTACCCTTATATGCATGGACACGCCACGGACAATCTTCCTTCATGCACCTCACTTCATACACATAATTTGTTGACTTGACCACCCTAAACTCTCTCTGCAAGGAAACTGCCCAATGCTTCACCGCCTCCTTCATCTCATCCTTATGAGCATATCTTGCACCCTCAATTACCTCGTTCTCCTTATACTCCCAGGGTACATGATCACCCTCTGATATAACAAGTCCAGAGAAGTCCTCATTTGCCCAATCAGTGGCCATTACATCACCTTCCTCATCGGATGATGCGTCGTCGTCCACTTCCTCATTATCCGAATCTTCCCTCTCCATTTCATCAACAATTATACCGACTCTCTCCCCCTCATCCGCCATGCCCATAGCCTGCTCCTCCCTTGGTTGATTTTCCTCATTTTGCATCGATGGTCCAACAACATCCCCTGCATTGATAGGACCCTCTACATCTTCGGTTTGCATTGAAACATTTATATCTTTCTCTTGTACCGACACAAATATAACGAGGGGCCATGACCGTTCAAAAGCCATTTCCACATACCGTCTCCAAGCATCAGTGCTGTCCATCGGCATTAGTTCCCAAAAATAACCTTCTGTTGCACGACTCACTACAACTGACACTGACATTGTGTAGACTTCTTGGTCTATTCTAAATCCTCTCAACAACAACTATAAATTGACTGAAATGTTCTCTCCGCAGGCCTATCGATGCCCTTAGATGTCATTACAAAATCTGACAGATCAACACCATCTGGACCAAATCTAATATTTCCTTCACCGTGAACTATCTGAAATGTGACCTTACTTGACATTGTGCCTGATGAAAACAATAACTGCGTTAACCTCGCATTTCTGTACTACGCCCTAAGTTACATTCTCTACAATATTGTTCTCTAAATTTCTAAAATTACGTTACATTCTCCAGATCAAACTAAACTACATCTTACAATTAACACTACTGTCTATGTCTCAATTCATACTATTATATTCTATGCTCTAGATCTACACATATGTGCTGTGTGCTACAGATGTGCTAAAATATATGGAACTAAAACTAAAACGCAACATATATACTCAAACATAACATATTAGTACAAATGCACAAAAGATGTATGGGAGCATACCTGTGATGAATTGAGCGAACCAGCAGGGCTTCGCCGCTCCCCTTCTGCTGCCCTCCCCTCTCTCTCTTTTGTTTTTTTTGGATTTTTAGTGAATATAATGAAATTTCACAGAGGAGGGACTGGGCTTTATAGGGGGAGAGGCAAAAATCGCCCTCCCCCAGGGCGGCAAGGGGGCCGCCTGCAAAATTCCATGCCCCCTCGCCGCCCATTTGCAGGCGGCCCCCCCCACAGTACAAAATCGCCCTAGCGGAGGGCGGCAAGGGGGCCGCCTGCAAAATTCCATGCCCCCCTCGCCGCCCATTTGCAGGCGGCCCCCCCACAGTACAAAATCGCCCTAGCTGAGGGCGGCAAGGGGGCCGCCTGCAAAATTCCATGCCCCCCCTCGCCGCCAATTTGCAGGCGGCCCCCCGCACAGTATAAAATCGCCCTAGCGGAGGGCGGCAAGGGGGCCGCCTGCAAATTTCGTTGACGGCCGTCGCCCGAGAGCGAACGGCCGTCTGCCACGTCATTTTCGCCGCCCTCTGAGAGGGCGATTTTTAAAAATCGCCCTCCCAGAGGGCGGTAGGCGACTACTTCCGTCAATTTTCAAAATGGAAAATTATTTTTGTAAAACTTTTAATAAAAAAAATTATAAATAAAAAAAATTCGATTTATTTGATCTTACACGCAAAATGATTGGGTGGCCTGGCCCAAGCCTAAAGCCCTAAACCCAACCCAGCCCAAATTCTGTGGCCTAGTACCATTGCTAGGCCGTCCAATTTTTAAGCCCACTTGACATCCCTCATCTTTCCGTCGTATTGAAATCATATCCCTAAATGGTAATATTGGAAATCTTTGACCCCTAAACTTGCAAAAGTGGGTTAAATTTGGTCCGATATCAATATGGATAGCTGGTTTTGCTGATGTGACATCCAGTCATCAAGAAGAAACTTTTTAAAATATACAAGTGGCCACCTCATCTTCTTCCTTTACTTTCCTTCTCTCCTCTTCTCATTTCCTCCATGCTGGGCGTCACAGCCATAGCAGTAGCATGCATGCGAGCGGCTGGCTGCACGAGGAGTACGTGCCAGCATGTTCGACAATGTCGTCCCTCTTGACACCAAGCACCGCAGCTATTATTGCCTCGAGAAGCCCTTCAACGGCTACCTCAGCGGGCCTTCCGAACCTGGACGCCTACGAGAGCTTCACCGTCATTGATGGCCTCAAGCCCAAAAATGTCCGCGCCTTTGTCGACCTCGTGTTTGCTCGACAGCTTCTTGTAAGCAACCAATCCCTCACGCCGCATCCTCAATCCCCACTCATTCAAGATTTTGTCAATTCAGCACAACGAAGCGCATCGTGAATCTCGATTCTGGAAGGGGTGGTGCAGCGGATGATCCTGGAAGGGTTTGCGGTGGCGAAGCACCACGAGGCACAGAGCAAGTCCGCGGTACCTGTTTTGGATGGGCGAGTACAAGGCACATGATTCCAACGAGAAGATGACCGGGTACACTGGCCATGCATCAGGACACCAACTGGCTTAGGCTGTATTCTTACGTCAATAACTTCACCGCCCTCATTTTCAGCGTGCACGCTACTCAAATTGTTAAACGGTGTTTTTTTTTTCAAAAAATATTATGAAAAAATTACTTTAAAAAATCATACTAATTTATTTTTAGAAACTTTTTTTTACCAATACTTCATTAATCATGCGTGCCTAGTTTTACATGCCAGAGAGGATGGCCTAACCGATCCTCCCGAATGCACCCTTAGCATCGTGTGTCAGAACGAGGTGAATGGGAACGGGATGCAGACCAGGGATGATGAGTGGGTCCTCGTCAAGCCATTGCTGACGTCTCTCATAATCATGTCACCCCCCTGGCGTGGAGGAGATGAGGGGAAGTAGAGGAAGAAGGTGAGGTGGCCACTTACATGGGGCCTCACAAAGTTATTTTATTTTCTTCATGATGACTTGGATGTCACGGTAGTAAAACCAGCTATCCATACTGCTACGGGACCTAACTTAACCCGGTTTTACAAGTTGGGGGTTTCAAAATTTTCGGTATTGCAATTTAAACTCGACAGAAAAAAAGAGGGACGTCAAATGGACTTATTCCTTCTTGAAAGAGAACCGGAGGGTCCTACGGCCAGCCTGGATCGGCCCAATCTCAGGTTAGTCATATAAAGGAGCCCGGCCCTGGTCCGACCCACCACAAATGCGCAGGCCCACCCCAGCTCAGATGGGCCGATCTCCTTATCCTTCTCCTTCCCCCACCTCCACCTCGCTCTGACCACCCGTAGCCATTGCTCTTCCTCCTCTGCCTGCGGCCATGCGCGCCTCGCTCCACTAGGCCACACGAAGCACCGAGCTACTCCGCCGCGGCGATGGCCATGGCGCCTCCCGCCGCCGCGACCTGCGCCACCGCCCTGCGCTTCGCCCACCCATCTTCTTCCTCTTCCTCCTCCTCTTCTTCTTCTTCGTCTTCTCTCCCTTCCCCGCGTCCTCTCGGTGGCGCCTGCGGCGGCCGCCCCCAGCACGGGCGACGGAGCCTCCGGGCCCCGCGGCGGCGGGGTGGTGGGGACCGCGTCGCCGCGCGCGCCGGGCTGGGGGGCCTGCTGGGCGGCATGTTCGGCGGGGCCGGCGGCGACGACGGGGACGCCGCGAGGAAGAGGTACGCCGACACCGTGGCGCGTGTCAACTCCATGGAGCCCGAGGTCTCCGCGCTCTCCGACGCCGACCTCCGCGCCCGCACCGCCAAGCTGCAGGAGCGCGCGCGCGCCGGGGAGTCCCTCGATTCCCTCCTGCCCGTGAGTACACGGCACGATCTCTCCCCCGCTACATTTCCAGCTGCGGTTTCGAGATTTCAGTCAATGTTAACTGTAGATTTTGTGGTTCTAGAAATACCAGCATGCTGCAATGCTAGCTGTTGTGGCTCCAGACAAACTAGTTGGGACTTGGGAGTAGATGATCTCTGAACATCCAGTAACAATAGGAACAAAGGTGGCCGTGAAGTTCAACGCCTAGAATCTAGATGATCAGTAACTAAATGTGTATAGTATGAGTAATACAGCGCTCCTTTTGCAACTCTTCTTGGAGAAGGATAAGAAGCAGGAGACGAGGAGACAGATAAAACCTATGGACATAGAATGAGGCCAGTGATTTCTACAAAGAAAAAAAACAAGTGTTCAATTAATAAAAAAATCATATGTTGTTTAAGACTTCAAGGCTGTGTTTGTTTGTGCCGGTTGGGAACCTTCTCCCCCGCCACGGAAAACTGAGCAGTTCATTAGCGCATAACTAATTAAGTATTAGTTAAAAAAACTTAAAAAATGGATTAATTTGATTTTTTAAAACAATTTTTTATAGAATTTGTTTTGCAAAAAACACACCGTTTAGCAGTTTGAAAAACGTGCACGCAGAAAACGAGAGAGTTGGGAACTCTAAGAAACGAACTCAGTCTAAGGACAATACTAAGCAATATCACTTGAACAATTTGCATGTTTTATGCAAATGCTGATATGCCAACTAACAGCAGCTAAGTTGTTGCTGCTGTAAGATGAAATGTGATTCATGTTCAATGTTCATTTCTATTGATTTTCTTTTGAGTGACAAACATATATTTGTACAAAATGTTATGTTCACATTTATTCTCTGCCATCAGATTATGCAATGACTCGGACTAGGGCGTAGTACATCAAGTTGAACATAAAAAGATGACCTAAACTTAAAATATTTGAAATTTGTGCATGAAAAAAAAAATTCATATTGCATTAAGAAAGGAAAAACGACATCCTTGAGGTGGCTTTCCATAGAAAAAGTAACAATGATGTGGCAACCCAAATGGCAATAACAATCACCTTGAGTTTTGATGCTTGTCAGCAAAACTACCCTCTAAAACTTACTGAATGTGTAAATTGACCCTTTCTGGAAGTTTAGGGTGTTAAATAACTACCTTTTCAAGGCAGGACGTTAAATGGACTTATGTTTCAAAGTTCAGTGGTGTGAAATGTACTTATTCCGATTTTTTAATACTGTAGAAAAGCTAAATCTGTTACATATTTAGATTAGTCAACCTTAAGTTTGTTTTTTATTGCTTTGCTGGCTATTGCAGGAAGCATTTGCAGTTGTGAGGGAAGCTTCCAAGAGAGTTTTGGGCCTTCGTCCCTTTGATGTACAGTTGATTGGTGGAATGGTTCTGCACAAGGGGGAGATTGCAGAAATGAAAACAGGAGAAGGGAAGACCCTTGTGGCCATTTTACCAGCTTACTTAAATGCTTTGAGTGGAAAAGGGGTGCATGTTGTAACTGTAAATGATTATCTTGCAAGACGTGATTGCGAATGGGTTGGTCAGGTTCCCCGATTTCTAGGACTGCAGGTTGGCCTAATTCAACGTATGTCATCAAATCGTTTTGTTCATTGTTGTTTTTTTTGCCATCTCCTAATTAAAAATTTTGTTCAATGTCCGGCTCAAAACTTCAAATATGATTAAGTATACTGCCCTGCCTGAGTACTAGTGTACGGAATTTTCCTGGAAGATATTAGTACTGACATATATTTTGAATAAATTGAATTATGGAAGCCCAGGGGACCTGATTTTTCATCCACAGAAGCTTGACAACTAATAAGGACGTTTAACTTGGCCTACTGTCAAAGCGAATTAGCTTGTATCAGGCACTACTAAACTATAGCTTCACAGGGCTGACTTGCGACCTCTCTTTAGATTTTGTGTTTCATTGGTTTCATTATTGGCTATTCTCTGCTTTCTTGTGATGGTTTGTTGAACCTTTACTCTTTATTTTGACAGAAAACATGACACCTGAGCAAAGGAGGGAGAATTACTTGTGTGATATTACTTATGTTACAAACAGTGAGCTTGGTTTCGATTATCTAAGAGATAACCTTGCAATGGTATGCTGTTTCCTTTGATAGTTATTTGTTAATGCCTGATTGGGCACATTCGTCTTTGAAGTGTCATAATCACATTTCCCTCTCCCTGTCCATAGGTGAAGGAGTGCAGTGATAACAGATTCACAGATTCTGCTAACTGATTCTTCATTTTTTTTGCAGACTGTTGATGAGCTTGTCCTGAGGAACTTTAACTATTGTGTGATAGATGAAGTTGATTCCATTCTCATTGATGAAGCAAGAACACCTCTTATAATATCAGGCCTTGCTGAAAAGCCAAGTGATCGGTATTACAAAGCAGCAAAAATAGCTGAAGTTTTTGAAAGAGATATTCATTACACTGTGAGCAATGAACTATTTTTGTTCCTGTGTAATCATCTTTTGATCATGTAACATCATTTTAGATTATGTCATATAGCATATTTTCTATACTGACAAAGGCCCGTGCGATGCAATGGATATTATAAGAGATAAAAAGCAAAGCAAAAATTACATGTTTATAGCATAGTTAGTTGATTAGGCATATAATTTTATCTCCAAAGACAACCATACTGAAATATGCTGCTAGATCACCTCTTTTTTATCCTCTTCGTCTATTTCCATAAGCCATACGGTCGGTTAATACGAGATTGACGCTTATAATTCATCTATGGGTGGAAGGCGAATTTGAATGTTTTGTATGTAACCCCTTACAATTTCTAGAATCAGCAATTCTAGGGCCATTCACATATTGTGGGGACCTTATGCTTGTCGCCCCACATGTCAGTTTGTGGTGTTGAAGGCGGACTCAGACACCACCACTAACATTATTTAAAGTAGTACAGAGTATAGATGCTTGTATCGTGATATTATATTGCTCATACAGTATGATTACTCCTAGGCACATTGTGCTTATTCATAATTTTGTCTGCTTTATTAGCTATAATGCTAATTGTGATCTTATAAATGATTTCCTTCAGGTTGATGAAAAGCAGAGAAATGTTTTACTTACAGAAGAAGGCTATGCGGACGCTGAAGAAATACTGGACATAAATGATCTATACGATCCTCGTGAACAATGGGCTTCATATGTTCTGAATGCAATCAAAGCTAAGGAACTCTTCCTTAGAGATGTGAATTACATTGTCCGTAGCAAGGAAGTGCTTATTGTGGATGAGTTCACAGGTCGAGTAATGCCAGTAAGTGTTGCATCATTGTTATCAAAATTGTGAAACATTAACTCATCCACAAAGCTGAAAAATTAATTAGTTCTGTTGCCTCCCGACTAGTACATGCATGCTCTACTTCTAATTCTCAACAACTATTTGACATAGAAAATTACTCCCTCCATTATGTGATGAACTCATTGTCATGGAATTTGTGGTTTCAAAATACAAGTTCAGTGAGGGATTAGACTAATCTGTAGCTATTGGATAATTTTACTCCATATTCTGTCCTTTAATGTTGTTAAAGTTGTAGTTCGAGTATGCTATTTAATAGTGGCATATGTGGTCTAAATCATTAACGTACTGGTTGATCTACATGGTTGTGCGTGTGGGTCCACACCATTTGTGCAAAACATTCTATTTTAAAAGCTTGGTTGTGTTTGGGAGTTGGATCAGAATTTAGTTTAAATTCGATCTAAGTACCAGCCTAGTTATCTTCCTCCAAATTCGTGAGTATTTGATGCTAAATTTTTTGTTTGCATCATTCTTCATTATTTCTGCAGTCATGGTTATCTTTTTGTTCAATATCTATCTTAGTTTAGTTTTCACTTTTCAGATGTTACCTTTTGGCAGGGCAGAAGATGGAGTGATGGTCTTCACCAAGCAATTGAAGCTAAAGAAGGTGTACCTATACAAAATGAAACAATTACCCTTGCGTCAATAAGTTATCAGAACTTCTTTCTACAGGCAAGTGACAATTTTTTTCCAATGCTGGAAAGCTACTCACACATGATTGTATGATATGTAAAATGGCAAGCATCCATTGATCATACCCATTGTTACTAGCAGAATACTTGTGGAAGAACATACATAATGTGCAAATGAACAACAATCCACAGATTGCCATGCCATACTTGAACAAATGATCTAATTATCCACCCTTAAAAGATCATGCCAACTCTAGGGGTTGTGGTGGGATGGCAGACTCAACCACCACCACAGTTAAGTTCTTTGATATAGTTGAGATACAAGGTGAACTGAAATAGCTCCTCCATCTGTCCCGAAAAGACTTGATTTCTAGCCATTCCAAGAAAGTGTAGTAGTGAGGGGAAAAGATTATAGTGCCCCTCATTAATGGGTATTGAAGGGATAAAACTGCTTGATTTGTGGACTGAGGGTACTTAACTCTTCTGGGACAAATTTTGAGTGCTAGACATCATGTCTTTTTGGAGCGAAGGGAGTACTAACCATTGTTTAGCATTTTGTTTCTTAATGGTAAATCTCCCCTTTATTTTCAATATTTTCTGTTTGTTGTTTTCTAAGGGAACTGATTCATTCTGTGGCAGTTTCCGAAACTATGTGGCATGACTGGAACTGCTGCTACGGAAAGCCAAGAGTTCGAAAGCATATACAAACTAAAAGTTACCGTTGTTCCAACAAACAAGCCAATGATACGAAAGGTGCCTGCCTTCTTTCTACTCTGCGTGTTTTAATTCTAAATAGTTGTGAAAGAGATGTCCTTCCGATTCAACTTCCCCAACCCCTTTCTCTGACAAAAGATGATTTCATTTCTTCCTATGTAGGATGAATCGGATGTTGTTTTTAGAGCAACAAATGGAAAATGGCGTGCTGCTGTCGTGGAGATATCAAGAATGAACAAAGTTGGTCGCCCTGTGCTTGTTGGTACAACTAGTGTTGAACAAAGTGAAACCTTATCAGAACAATTGCATGAAGCAGGGATTCCTCATGAGGTATGCCTGTTCCTGTTAGCTTCATTAACAGTAAATATTCATCTCTGTTGGCTTTCAATTAAAAGCTGGCCCTTTGGCCTCTTGTCTTAAAAACAGTAAATATTCAGCTACTTTCCATTTAGTGCAATGCTATAACAAGAATACTGATCTTTGCATTCTCATACCCCATACACCACAAAAAAGAGTTTTGTGCATTAATGTGTAGCTTGGTTGATGTTTCAGAGCAAACTTTTGCTACTTGCATTCCATCTGTAGGTTATTTAGCACCCACCCAAGTTTTTGCCCAAGATAAATTAGTGCTTGAGTCGCAGCTGGAGTAGATGAATATTAGTAGGAAGGTGATGAATGACATGCTATGGGCTGCGATACTGTTCTGTGAACAGTAGTACAGTACACATGCTGTCATGGGCGTTGTGCTAAGGGGCCGAGGATCAAGGCAACCCAGTATCGATTGTGGTACACGGCACAGGAATAGAAATCAGTTAACCCCTCACTCTCTATATTCTATGCATTTGCATGTTCCTTGTTTCTTTGTGGAAGCCTCTTCTGCTGCTGCCGTCTTATTCCCTCTCTACCCCAGCTACCCTATACCATCTCAAGACTACAGCTTAACTGCAATAGAAAAAGGAACTATCTGAGAAGCATTTATGCTAGCCTTCTGATTATGTGCTTCAAACTTTGGAAGCCACAAGCTCATGATTTCATTTCCTAACACATCGAAAATCGTCTCAAGTTTTACTTTGAATTTGTACTGTAGGTCCTCAATGCTAAACCAGAGAATGTAGAGAGGGAGGCAGAAATTGTAGCTCAGAGTGGACGCCTTGGTGCAGTGACAATTGCCACCAATATGGCGGGACGTGGTACTGATATTATTCTTGGAGGAAATGCAGAATTCATGGCAAGGTTGAAGCTGCGTGAGATGCTTATGCCAAGGTATTTAATTTTATTGTCAGAATTTCAAATGACACCAGATATGCTGCTCCTGACTGTTTTCTAACAAAAACAAGTATTGATTCAGTTCTTTATTTACTTGCATGCCTGTTGCTTGCACTAGTTCCACCAAAAAATAAATATAACTAGAATGACATGAATTAACTGGATTTCAGCTTATAAATTAAACGTAAGTGGTATATTACTAGAGGCGGTATAACAAGATTTCAACATATATGTAACCACCAGAGAAACCATGCTGCGACTACTGGTAAGATCTTTTGTGGTGTTTTACAGTGACTTAGTGTGACCTGCTCACCTGCCAACGTACCCATACCCAGTGAACCTTAAAGGATTGCAACTCTTCTGATTTTATTAGTGTTAACACAACCTTCAGATTGATTTCACCCGCTTGAATGAGTTGGAAGCTGCAATGGACCTACCTCCTATTTTGACGAACTTTCCTAGAAATGGCATGTTGACATTATGGTTCTTTTGATTTCATTCATTTGATTCTGTCAATACACCTAATGTGACCATTGTTCTCTAGTACAGAACTGGAATTGAACTGTACTGTTCTCAACATGTTCGCATCACTGCTTATATTTACTTCTGATTCTGGCATCATGTTTCAGAGTTGTTGATCCATTGGATGGTGTCATTATATCTAAAAAGCAGGCCTCACCTAAGAAGACATGGAAGGTACATAATGAACTATATCTCTAATTATCACCTTTTATGTGAATTAATGCGAATTGAATATCACGATTCTGAGCTTTATTCTTCAGATAGTTGGGTTATGATTTTAGTTGCGATAAATTGATGGTGCTTTTACTTATTGCATCTGCCCCCTTTCTCAGACAAATGAAAGTTTGTTCCCATGTGAACTTTCAAAAGACGCACTATCATATGTTAAAGAGTCTGTTGAAGTGGCTGTCAAAGCCTGGGGAGAAAAATCATTGACCGAGCTAGAAGCTGAAGAGCGGCTCTCCTACTCATGTGAGAAGGTATGGCTTTGAAGTAAAATGTCTTGGATCTCCATTTGAACTGTTGGTCACTTTATCATAGTTGAAATGATCAAATGACAGGGTTGCTTGCTACGGTAAACTTGGTCATGCCTCATTAAATACCATTTTAATTTTTACCAGAATACTGAAAGATAGCTGGTTTGGCATGATTTTCATAGATTTTCAGTGGCTCAACCAGATAATTATTCCAACGACCTAGTGGGAGTTCAAGCTGAGATTATTTTAAGATTTTAGGATAAATGTATTCAACATAGCTGTAAAAATATATGTGAATATTTAACACTTCTATTTTGGATTTTGGAGTGGCCAGTTTTTTTCAACACTGCAAAGTTTCAGCAACTTATTTTAACATTGATTTTACACAAGCTATATTGTCAGTGTCAGGCAATATTTATGCATGTATGTGGCACACCATGCACTGTGACCCTCTAACATTTGCCAGCGGCAGTGTTGTTTCTGAAACAAAGCTGATTTGGTTCCAAGGGAATGAACACTGTTGATTTCGTTCCAAGGGAATGAACACTCTTGATAGTATTAATATCTGTATTAAGGGCTCTTGCTGATCTCCTACTCACTCTGCTTCCTCCTGGGTGTATTAGGATTTCATGGAAGTTTTCTTAACTGAACATTGGGAACTGTTGGAGTAATGACTTTCACCAAGAATAAGGAAGTCCTGAGGGTGTTGGCTCAAAGCAGAATAATAACAAACTGTCTGCACCACACCATAAAATAGGGAAGATCTATACTAATAGTGGAATTTGGAGATATACTTCCAAAGGTTGCTGTAATTGCGAACAAGGGATTGACTAACTGTAAGTACAGGTCCAAACATTACAGTGAAGCCACGTAAAAACTAACTGAAATATCCAGTATGATTGCAAAAGAGAAGAAAAACCCTCTGAATAAGATAACAACTTTATATAACAAGGTGCACACATAAAAAAAAAGCACACCAATGGCTTGGATAGATGCTACACGCATGGCAATGAACACCGGTGAATTTTTGCTTTGTTCCTGGAAGCCAGGAAGGTCATTGTATCAAAATTAACTGTCAGTATGACATAGAGAAAAAAAAGTTTCTGCCGAAAAACTGTAACCAAACAATCAGTCAATCATTCAAGAGTACAGCCTTAATTCACATTTCACATAGGTATAATAGGTTGCCTATCCACCCAAGAACAGTGGCTCGACGCATGCATTATTGTTGGTCAGGGCCCTGTTGGTAGTAAGCAGCCTGCTCTCCTCCAGACTCCAGTGGCATTACGCTTCTTGAGGACGGTACATGGCGTGCGTGCGTAAATCATGATTCCTGAGAACTGCCGAGCAGGGGAGCAACCCTAGGCATGAGATATAGTAGAGAGACATTTCTGAGTCAGGAGCTTGCGCATGCCTGGAATGCTGTATTGCTCTAATGGCTGAAGGCATTGGGCTACCAGTGCACTGCACCTTGTGGGATTGAGTTTGGTGGAGTAAGTTTGAGTAGACTGGGTTAGTATTTTGGGTGCAAAGACAGCAGTTTGACCCAGTTAATAGTATAGGTACCTACCATACATCCTAGCCCCATGGTTCTCCCACCACAGCAACCTAAAGACACACAAAAAAATGGATGCAGGAAGTTTAACTGTGTTTCTTTGTATCTCAGGGACCAACTCGTGATGAAGTAATTGCAAATCTGAGAAGTGCATTCATGAAGATAATGGATGAATATAAGGTTTACACAGAGGAGGAAAAGAAGCAGGTTATAATGCACAATGAGGAGGATATTTACATATTCATTCATTGTTATTGAAGTGCACAGAAATCATGGTATTGTTGTCATTTGTTCAGGTCATTTCAGCAGGTGGACTTCATGTAGTAGGAACAGAACGTCATGAATCTCGCAGAATTGATAATCAGGTAATATACTGATTGAGCTATCATTGTTTGCAAGCAAATTGCAAGATTCTGCCTTTGACACAAGCTCTTTCCGTATTTTGCATATGATCATGGTCAAACTTTGAAAATGCTGATAAATCCCACAGTTCCCTACATTTAGAGATGGTGCACTTCATTAGTAATATTGATTTCTTTGAACTCCAGAACAACTACTAACTTTTTGATAGTGTTTTGCTTATGACACTTCCCCATGGATCATCCCATTTGATTTGTTTGCATTATCTGGTATAGCTCCGTGGTCGAAGTGGCAGGCAAGGGGATCCTGGGAGCTCTCGGTTCTTTCTTAGTCTTGAGGATAATATATTCCGAATTTTTGGAGGTGACAGGATACAGGTTTGTGTTATCTTCCCTATTTCCATTTCCTCTCTCTGGATGACATTGCAACAATATCAATATTGTAGGGCTGCAAATGTACATCATTGCATCCAAAGTAACCTATCTCAGTATTTGAATTTTCTACTCTTAGATGACTATATTCCTCATTCATGAAAGTGGAACATCAGAATCTACAATCCATCCACTGCTAAATCCAACGCATCCTAATGAAAGTACAGCTACCTCACAGCCATTTGGATTGGGTGCCATGAAACGTTTCAGTATCAGTAAATAGTAGTTGATCCATATGTGGTTTGTAATTTCTTATCTCTCTCAAGACCGAGATGGATCTCTCTGAAATGGAGTAGAATTGAACACCTTTTGTGGTAGCCAGAAGAACAAATCTAGGGTTCTACAATATGCTATTCATACTCCTGGACGAAACATATCTTAGGGCATCATATTTATACTTGCTAGAGTGGTTATATGTCCTGATTTTAAGCTTGATTACATCAGCATTAACTGGGACAAACAGTTTAATCACACATCAAAACACAAAGGACAGCAAGCATGGCATATACAGTGACCACAACATTGCATCCTAGTTCTTGGATCCACTGTATCACATCCTAGTCATTTAAGCAGACTTGATGAAATGCTGGGCGCTGGCTTCGCTCCTAACTGTCCCTCATGCGAACCCTAATTATTCTGAACTTGTCTACAGAGTTTAGACATCCAATTTCAGGTCCTGACATATTGCTTCTTTCAATAAATTGGATGGAGTACTTCTTACCCAAAACACCTGGCGCAATTATTCAGCACCCTAATCTAATTTTTAATCAATACCTGTTCTAACCAGTAGTATCAAGAATGTGTCTGGTACAGTAGAAAACCACTGCATGATTCAGTACTACTTGCATTAGTTCAAACATTTAATGAGAGCCAATAAATAGAACAGTATAAATTCAATTGTCTGATAACATTGCCATTCGTGATGTACGTAGGGTTTGATGCAAGCCTTCAGAGTCGAAGATCTTCCTATTGAGTCGAAGATGCTGACAAGGGCTCTAGATGAAGCTCAACGGAAAGTTGAGAACTATTTCTTCGATATCAGGAAGCAATTATTTGAGTATGATGAGGTATTGAATAGCCAAAGAGATCGAGTATATGCAGAAAGAAGACGCGCTCTTGCGTCTGATAGTCTTGAATCACTTATTGTGGAATATGCTGAATTAACAATTGATGACATTTTAGAGGTTAGTTACACTTACCAGCTACAATTTTTATATATGTAGTTTGGTAGCTGTTCCTAAATACATTAATGATAAGCCTCATTGTTCTAAGCCTTTTCTCTTATCGGTAGGCAAACATTGGCCCTGATACCCCGAGAGAAGATTGGGATCTTAGCAAACTGATAGCTAAACTTCAACAGTGAGTTTTCAGATAATGTTTATACATATGTATTTGGCCGGAAAAATATTTCATGGGATCTATCGGCTGTATTTATGCATATGCTTATACATATGTAGATCCTTTGTAACATTCTGATTACCTTTTTTGCTAGGTATTGCTATCTATTAGATGATTTGACACCAGAATTGTTGGAGGGCAAATCGTCAAGCTATGAGGATTTGCAAGAGTACCTTCGTACCCGAGGACGTGAAGCATACTACCAAAAAGCTGTTAGTTGTTTTTTTCCTGTGGATTCATGAATAGAAATGCTTTGCTTGAATTAATATAAGATCACGTAAAGTTTAAGCCTTAACAGTAATGCATACCATTATTGACAGAGAATTAAAGTTTCAACATTAAATTTTAGTTCACACCATTTAAACTGCCCTACTAAATTCAGGAAATATAATTCAAACTACCCTATCAAATTCAGGTAAAATAACTTATTATGAAAAGAGGAAAAAAGAACTAATTTCACCAGAATACAAGCAATAGTTCTCCACTGTAAACACTTTAATACACCTATGAAAATTCAAAGATCAGTGGCACTTCAATTCAAATGGAAATGAAAATAACAAGTTAAATGAGCTACTGTATAGGAACTAAAAGATGCAATCCTTCTTTGCCATAACACTGAACTTCCTTTTTTCCATATGGCAGGAGATTGTGGAGAAACAAGCTCCAGGCTTGATGAAAGAAGCTGAGAGGTTCCTTATTCTAAGCAACATTGATAGGCTCTGGAAGGAACACTTGCAGGCATTGAAGTTTGTGCAACAGGCTGTTGGTTTGAGGGGTTACGCCCAACGAGATCCTCTTATTGAATATAAACTGGAGGGATATAATCTTTTCTTGGATATGATGGCTCAAATTCGACGGAATGTAATTTACTCTGTTTATCAGGTTAGTCTGTCCTCTGACTCAAACTTGCCCGGTCCTTTCAGTGTTTCTCTAGAGAATAAAGCATGCACATTACAGAGAATCAGAAGAGTGCTGTGGTTACATCCCAGATAACTCTTTTTTTTATATATATATCAGGAAACAGATTTCTCTTTGTGCACCGCCTTATATCATGAAAACATAGCTAGTCACTTAGTAGCAGTGTTTGAACAGTTTTGAATCACAAGATCACGTTACAGCTAGTGGTCTCTTGCACTGTGATATGTGCATGCGGTGTCCTTCTCTTGGTTCTGATCCATTTATTTCTTTGCATAAATATCACTTAAATCTCACACGTTTGTTCTTGGTCTTCCTATACTCATTCTGTGCAACCCACATATCTGACGATTTTACCGACTTGTCGTTAATATTTCTGACAGTTCAAGCCAGTGATGAAGAACCAAGAAGAGGAGAAATCTGAAAAGAAGGGGACAAAGAAGAAAGTCGACAAGGGTGCTAACAAACTTGGTGCTGCCCAAGCTGCATCTTGAGTGTGGTCACTAAAATTTTGTCGTTATATATCTCCATGTTGGTGGTCGTCGTCCCCAGCCCTATAATTAAGCCTATAGGGATGTTTGTCAGAGTAGAGAGCAGTACAAGTAATGAGATAATTCAGTGCCTTGATGCTGGAATACAGTTTCTTAATGTAAATGTTTCTTTGACATGTCGACCAATCAGCTACGCCCATGCCCTGGCATATTGTTCATAGTAGGCGACACCAGTCTTACAATTGTAAAAAGATAACTTTGCCAACTAAATATTTCTTTTACCTCATTCCGCAGTTTTTTACAACTATTTGTCTGAATGCACCATATTTTTGTAGAGTTGTACATTTGTTGTGTCGTTGAACTGATACCTCCATCTGCAAAAGTCTCCTATACTTGTTGAACTGATACAAAGCATTTTACTTCTATTCGAATAAACTCAGATGTGCTGTTGGAACTCCTCATCTACAAAAACCTTTTCCTCTACTTGAAACTTGAAAGCAGTGATAGGGAATATTTTACTTTTTTATTTCAAATAAACTAAACTGATGTTACTTTTATTCAAATAAACTAAACCGGATGGTACGACTTGAGTTCACATAAGCAATATCTCTCTTAGATGTAATAGAAACTCTCTTAAAGGTTTCAACCTTGTTTAGAGGAGATTGATATCCAGACAACTTTAAACTGGATATGAATTAAGCCAAACTCCCTGAAACTACTAATATTAACTAAAGTAGCATAAGCAATATGAATTCTTCAACTAAGAATATATATTGTTTTAAGATAGAAGCAGCAACTTATATTTCAGCACTCAAAGGTGTAGCCACACCTATCAAAATTTGCGATCACGCCAAAATCTATCTCAACAATGGCCAAAGGATGCCAACCATATTTGCTCTAGAATTCTTCCTCCCAACATGGTAATTATTCTACAAAAGAAATATATGATTGTAAAAATACATTAGCAAATAAAAGAAAAAACAAATAAAATCATACTTACATTTTCAGATATGCCATTTGTATTATTAGAGGAATCGACAGGTGTTGTTTCACAACCATGTTGATGTACTTGAGATATGGGGCGCATATCTTGCGTCATCGTTACTTCCCAGGTGGTTTGTGCTATAACAAATTAGTAAAGAAACTATGAGTTTTGTAAAACTAATTATGGAGTGTTATGGGATCGTATCATGTATATAGAATTCATAAATTGAAATATATATTCATGAAAATATTCATACAAATAAGTACCTGTTGCATCAACATGATTTGCATAAACTTGATGTGCCATTAGTTGGCTCTGATATATGGCTTCATCGACTCCTTCCTTGTTGAAGGGCATATTAAAGCCCTTTGCATTGTTCAAGTTAGGAGGCCGCAGTACATTGGAAGGTTCCATGTTGATGATGTTTTTGTGATGATGATGCATGTTTCTAAGCCCATGATAATTAGCTGTCAACAACGTGGGTTCCTTCAACTTGGGTTGCTTGTTACTATGTTCATTGTAGCAGGATTCTGATAGAACCAGTGGTTGATTGTTCATGCTATCATACTTACCATAATGCATATTTTTTTGTTGGATAGAACTGGTATTGGTATTGTCAACAATAGGTAACTGTTGGTCTTTTTGTTCAAGAAGATTCTGATGTTTCTGATATTCTTTTTGAAGACGTTTCTTATGCTTCTGCAGTCCACAAAACAATTTTTAGACAATTAAAAATTCATAACATTCACAACAAGATAAAAACAATAGAATATTATCTATTCTAATTAGGAAGAGAGAAGTTTTGATCTAATTACCTGGAGATAACTAGCAATGTTATCTCGGGTTAGACTTAAATCATTCATCGGATCAATCATCAATTTCATCAACTTAAAGTATTTTTGTGGGCACCGGGTCTAATAAAACAATAGGAAATAATTTATTATTAAGCACTAATATTTAGTAAAATGAAGGAAGAATAATTGTAAACACTATCAACTGAAAAAAATATATTTAAAACAAATTTCACTTAGAGCCATTTTATATATACACCGTGCTCTTATTTAAAGTGCTATTTGTATACGACCTTATCAATTACCAATTATGTTATTAAGGACCAATATTTGGTATTATCATCATTAAAACCTATACATATAAGGCTACATATAACACATGAAATAAGAATTATAATAAGGACTGACATTTGAACGGTTTGAAATTGATCCTCTAATTGTGCTCCATTTAAAAGTAGGATATGTAAAAGAAAACAAACTATGGTACTAACATTTTTTTCATAGTCCTCTTGGATCTTTATTATCAAAACAGAGTGATAAGAATTCAAATCTT
Source organism: Oryza sativa Japonica Group (assembly GCF_034140825.1). Classification (NCBI taxonomy): domain Eukaryota; kingdom Viridiplantae; phylum Streptophyta; class Magnoliopsida; order Poales; family Poaceae; genus Oryza; species Oryza sativa. The sequence continues at coordinate 12,275,320 of NC_089035.1, read as the reverse complement.
AACATAAATACCAATATACATACACATATGAAATTTGAATGTCATGGAGGTTTAATTATGTATATCGAAACTAACATTTAATATATACATCCATTAGATATTGGAAATTTAAAAGCCTTCATAAATTGTAGTTTGAACATAAAACTTGGTAAATAAGATTATTTCATTGTTAACTACATAGAATATGATAAACATGTAAAGTAATGCTAAATAAACATTAATATGGATCTAGTATTAGATACTACTTCCTCGGTCCCAAAATATAGCTACCTACTCCCTCCGTCCCAAAAAAAACTCAACATAGGAGGGGATGCGACCCCTCCTAGAACAACGAATCTGGACACATCTCCTCTTAGGTTGAGTTATTTTAGGACGGAGAGAGTAGTACGGGATGTGATATTTTCTAGTACTTTGAATCTGGACAGCGTAGTACTAGGAAATGTCACATCCCGTACTAGGTAGCTACATTTTGGGACAGAGGAAGTAGCTATTTTGTATGGCTCCAAAACTCTAGTATCGGAAATGTTATTATGTATGCATATACGACATCATAGATAAAGCTATGTATTACTTTGTGTCAGCGAGAGCTGGTTAAATGCTTCCCTGAACATCTTCTGCAGCTCGTCTGTCCAGACGAGCCTCCGCTTCCTCTGCCGATGCTGGCGGCCAGATTGCACTTTGGCGCGCCGTTGTTTCCTCCGGTTGTTGGTCGCCCTTTTCACCGACGAGGCTATCGCCGCCACCGCCGCCGTTGCCGCCATGGTCGTCGTCGCCGGGGCGCCGTTGCTGCTGTCACCGTGCGGTGATGCCGCCTGCAGCCTAGACGACGACGACGACGACGACGACGCCGCCTGTGGAATCTCTCTGTTGACCGTGGCAGATCGCCCGACGACGACGGGGTCGAGTAGTTGTCCTTCTTCCTCTTACGTGCGTGAATTGGTCATGGGTAAGAAACTGTACTCGTTGCCTCCCTCATTCCTCAGCACTGGATCGAGTATGTGGAAAATTAAAAAGAAAAAGAGAAGAGTTAATTGCCATGTACTATATATAGATGATTGATAATAAAACAATATATGCATGCAACTTTGCACATCACACGAAAATATATAGTATGTACATATATGATTTTTCACATAGCAATTAAAAAATTAATTGGCTCACCAACATATTTAAACAATATGCATGTATAGATTATCTAGGGATCGGATGACATATGTTTCTATTAATTTATATACACGAATCAGTCACGTACGTATGGCTACAAAACTACTTTGCTGCTACGTCGGTTTAATGCGCGCTCTTCCATGCCTTGTTGTTATATTAAACTTAGTTATTCTTCTTTATCCCAAAAACCATTTTCTCTCTTAAGACTTGCTTTTACAAGGAGAAATAGATGCATATCTATCCATATTATTTTGGCTATATATATGTACCTAGACAGGATTTTGGCATACTAGTGTTTGTCCTAATTCATAGCCAAATTAACTCTCCTATACTACATTTATGGGTGGATATTGGAGTATCTCTTACAAAGTTGCTTAAAATCAACGTTTAAACTAGAGCACTAACGTACTCAATTCAAACACTTCGATCAACCTGATTGATTAATTAACAAAAGTATATATATCTTAGAACTCATCTCTTCAAAGGACGCCGTCGATCGGCGAAGAGGGAGAAAAAAAAAAGTAGGGTTGGACTTAAACCCTAAACCCTAATTAACATACGATAGAAAACAGTTATTATGTCGAAAAGAGACATATACCGAGTAGCCTCAGCCCTGTCTCGCGTAAAAATTTCATGATCTCTGGCCTTGAGCTTCTAATGATCAACTCTTCTGAAATCACCACGAAATCGAATTCTTTCATTCTCTCACGCAGCATCTCCACGGCGGCGTTGATCTCCGAGCAAACCGTCGCTGCAACCAGCAGCACATCATCAACAAAAAAAATTAGGTTAATCTGCAACCTAATTACTACTAGTAGTACAAATATATCCATAATCCATGGAAGCAAATTTTGATTAATTAAGCTTCAAGTACACCTCGGAAGTTCACTCCAAGCCTCGCCACCACGGCGCGCCGCACGGCGTCGTCTCCGACGACCACCAGCCCGTGCGGCGGCGCGAGCGTCGTCATCGGCGGCGGCCGGCGACGGCCGCCGGCGTCTGGCGGCGGCGGCGGTGCGCTCATGATCGAGCGCGAGGTCGATCGATCGGTGTTGGGTAATCTCTCCGCGTAGAGGCTACCTCATAGCGGTGGTTGATTCAGAGAGTAACTGCCTTGCCTGACGCTAAAAGATAAAATAAAATAAACAAATTAAATAATTAAAACTGAGGGAGAATGACATTGGGGAGATTAATTCGGAAAATGCCAGCCGCCGTCGGGCGCTGGGGCCCACCACGCCGCCTACTGTGCCGCCCACATCTCTCCCACGCGTGCCCTCGTCTGCCACGTGTCACCACCACATATTCCGTTGTAACAAATCATCCACATATTTTGGAAACACTCTATTAAGAGAATCCGTTTCATTTTTTTTCCACTAAAAATATTTCACTAGTGTACTCACAATGTTTCATTATGTATAGATTTAATGTTGAAGTGAATTGAAACATTCTTTTACAACAAATCACCCACATATTATGGAAACCCTCTGTTAAGGGAATTCGTTTTATTTTTTGTTCCACAAAAAATATTTCACCTAGTGTATTTATAATGTTTCACTTGGTATGGATCAAATATTGCAGTGACTTGAAACATTCTTTCGCTATTTGCTAAAACATTGTTTTTATATAAAGTGAAACAACGCCCGATTTAAACGATTGAAACATTTTTGATCTACCTAGTGAAACAATTCCGATATACTTGGTGGAACAGCGTGCAACATTTAAAAATAATTCAATAATAAGCTAATTTTTTCATCGGAATATATCCATTTATGGTTTTGTTTTAAAGATTTAATTGTAACGAATTTAATGTTGCAATCGGATCATGATTAGGATAAATAATTTAAGAGAAAAAATAGTTTTATATGCATGCATGCTTGATGATGTCATGGTGATGTGGACGCTCGATTTTTCTCCCAAAAATCGGGCGTCCGATTTCTAGTCGCCTCCGATTAATTCGTACGAACAATGAAACGCGCGCGAGAAAATATAGCCAAGTTTGTTTTTATGGTTTTAACTTAATTAATTAATTAATTAATATATCACGCGTGCGTGTGCGCTAAGTTAATTAATTTCATCCCGATCGATGAACGTATCTGCACCGCTCCGCTTGGCGCGCGCGTATATCACGCGTTACCCTGCGCGTACGTAAGATGTGCTGATGAATTTAACTAGGGATAAGAACGCTTAGAAATGGTTAGAAACAGTTTAGTATTACTATACGGTAAACTTTTTTTAAAAAAATTCTATATAAAAACGGTATACCGCTAGCTAGAGCGGTCGGAGAAACCTAGCTATGTTATTTCCGTTTTATTTCCCAAAAATACAAAATCGGAAGAAAATAGTCGGTACAAAGTACAAAACCATACACAATAGCGAGTATAGTCTGAAATTTCCGTACTGTTTTGATCGCTAACCCTGTGGTGTGTGCGGTATATATATACATCCAAACTCATGCAATTAAGGTTGAAATGGTCGATAACAGACGGCAAATTAATATGGTCTCGTCAGTTTCATAAAATACATTTTCATATCCGAGTCTGAAGCAAAATAGAAAACACTAGATAAAAAATATTTGAATATATATATTGTCGATGGATTGCCCGACGACAATGGTATTTGTAGAATATGAGAATCATTGGTACATTATAAAAAACAATTTTTCCATGCGGCTAAATCTATTTTCACAAGAGGAGATGGCAACTGCCTACACCTAGGTGTGTGTAAAAAAAGAAATTTTGGCAGGCGGGCAACACAAGTTCATGAAAAAGGGATTTTCGCATACGAGGTGCTAAAGTTGTCCATCTGCAAAAACAAAAACTGAAAAAAAATTCAAAAAAAATTGAAACCCAAGCCATTGTGGTCGATGCAGTTCACCACCCACCATAGTCGTCGTTGAGACCTTGCCGCACCGGAGGCCGGCAGTGGTGGATTTGCAAGGAAGATGGCAACCGCCATCGGATCCGTGAGGGAGAGGCCATCACCGTCGTCGTCGATGCAGTCAGCCGCCCACCATTGTTGCCGTCAAGATCACGTTGCACCCGAGGCCCACGATAGTGAACCCGTGAGGGAGAGGGCCACCGCAGCCGAATCCATGAGGGATAGGGCCACCTTTGTCCATGTAGTCCGTCGCCCACTATCGTCGTTGTTTAGACCCTGGTGCACCAAAGGCCAACGATGGTGGATCTGCAAGGGAGAGGGCGCCTGCTGCCGGATCTGTGAAGGAGAGGGTTGTTAAGAGGTCAGCCACGAAAATTGATTTTTTTGCATATGGGTCTTGTTTTTTTATCAATATTATGATCCATATAAAAGTTTGAGGGGGGCTCTAAATCGATTTTGTAGTAGTGGTACTAAGGTATACGTGAGATTATAGTAGAACGGGAGATAATAATTTTTATACAAGTTTAGCCCCCTTGCTTTTGGGTAATAGCCTTACTCTTGTTGGCCGAAACCGGTGGCCATTATATATCAATGTCAAAATTAGCTACACAATACTAAAAAATTTGCTACAGATTTAAAGTTTCAGCATAACATTTTAATTCACACCATTCAAATTGCACTACTAAATTCAGGAAATATAATTCAGACTACCCTATCAAATTAATTTAGGTAAAATAACTTATTATCAAAAAGGGCAAAACAAACTAATTTCACCAGAATACATGAATAGTTATCCGCTGTAAACACTTTAATACACCTTTCAAAATTAAAAGATAAGTGTATTCAAACGAGGAATGTAGCCCACGCATATGCGCGGGTAACTTATTTAATGTTGTTTAATTTTTTATTACGAATGTTTATGTGTGGATGATATTTTTGAAATATTCTTTACTCTATTTTAAACATATTTTTGTTAATAACTAGTTTATGCATATTATAAGAGAAAAAATATCACAGGTCCATATCTATTTATACTTATATGTGATTCTTTTCTGGAATATTTAGCATATCTTATTTTTGGAGTTTGCAAAATTTAAGTAACATTTTTTTTCTCGTATGCTATAGATGACCATGGATTTTACGATATATTAGTGAATGATATTTTCTGTAAAAGTATAGCTAATAGGATCACTTTATCTATTAGATAGACTTATATTACTTATACTCCCTACATCACATAAATCTGAAGAGTCAAATTTTGCCCTAAACCAATTGAGGAATTTGTAACCAGGACAAAGTGAAATTTTAAAATAGTACCACGATAATCTCCAAAGCACCATGTTATTGTTTATATTTTGACAAATATCACGGGTTTATTTTCAACACCTGTGGTTCACAATCACATGAGACATCTTTACTAATTTGAAGAATGCATTTATTTTCCCAAACTAATTTACAATAACTATTTCATTGCAGTATACTTAGTCACGTCAGTAGACTGTATGACATATAAACATCCATCCATTAATTATGTCTGAAATGTCGAAATTCCTCAACTATAAGAAAATGTATCATGAGTAGTTTATTATACATGTTACTTGATTATTAATTTGTTGTCAAAACTATTTGGTAAATTAAAAACATACAGTATGACCATAAATCTCAAGATGGACTAAGGGGTTGTATTATAGCAAGATAATTGGCTAGAAATATCTTTGATAATTTTTCACATCTATGTAACATTTGTGTTGGCCACTTCTCAAATACCAATCAAATAGTTAATAATAAATTCAAAAATAACTTTGAGAATCTTATTTCAAATAAATTAAAATTAAATTAGATCTACTTGAAAAACAAAACTAAGTTGTGTTGTTTTTTTACATATGTAGATTTAAATTAACGTTGTATATTCGTCAAGTGATATTTGACACCCTAAATATGATGTGAAATTATTTAAAAAATATCATAACATTAGTTATTATATGCCGGCCTCACATGCTGTGATGTATTTAATATCATAATTATTAATAATTTATTTAATTAAAAGAATACAACAGCATCACAAATTGGATATATAATTTTAGAATAATTTAAAAGATAGAACATTCATAGAGCATTGATTGGATATATTTGCATAAATTCGCATAAATTTGTAGCGTAATATATTTTATCTCTAAATTGTATAAAATCATATTTTAAAGATGATTTTTTTGCAATGGTTCTACATACATATTATTTTTGTCTTATTTTTTATTGCAAGTACGTGTGTTGGTTTTTTTCCTTCCCGTGAACCGTATGCAAGCTTTATTGTTTTCTCAATCGTACCTACGAAGTACTTATTTTTTTTCTTTTGCCTGCCAACAATTATTAGTTTTTTAATAATACATCTAATATAATGGTCTAAAATATCGGTTCATCAATTTAAATAAAAATCGACGATAAGATTAGACAATGTCATTTAAATTCTAGAAGTGTTTGTAAGAATGCTACTTGGCGGCTCAAGAACACTTGCAGGATATTTAATGGACTTCTTAGTCTTATATACTATATAGTAGAAGATTTGTTTGAAAAAAAATCCATCATTTAATTTGGCATGGCTAATTCTCAAACTAAGACTTAAGCGTAAAGTCTAGAATTCCCATGTATTCCCATGTATAGTGCCCTTGAATACTATAATGACTTGTTTGGTTACTAATTATCTGTAGATATATCAATATTTTCGTCACTTCTTTTTATGAAAATTTCATATGAAACTCTATAATTCAGCACAACATTGTACCAGTGCACTTAAAGAAAAACATGTACCAGTGAACTCATTTTTTTCTTCTTCGCAAGAAAAAAAAAGAGTAATATGCTTGATTTGGTTACAGTAAAAAACGTTGTATTTATCCAACATGATTCATTAACACCCAAGTTAGCGATACGAATTACGTACGTCCGTCGAACAGTAGATCGTTTTGTATTGTATACAGGAAGTTATTTTTTTAATTGATAATAGATCTAATCTGATGGTGTGAAATAACGGGTCCACTATAATTTGAGTGATGAAAATCAACGGTGAGATTAGGCAGTGCCATGTGACGGCCTAAGAGCGTTTATAGGATAGCCACGTGACGGCTTGAGAGTGTTTGTTGGAAAGTTAATGGACATTTAGTATATAATATATGGAAATAAAAACAAGTAGTTAAATGAGCTATTTGCCAATTATATTAATTTTATAGGAATTACAAGATGCAATCCTTTGTTGTCATATCACCGAACTTCCTTTTCTCACATGGCAGGAGATTGTGGACAAACAAGCTCCAGGCTTGATGAAGGAAGCTGAGAGGTTTCTTAGTCTAAGCAACATTGATAGGCTCTGGAAGGAACACTTGCAGGCGTAGAACGGTAGAAGTTTATGCAACAAAGCTGTTGGTTTGAGGGGTTACACCCAACGAGATCCTCTTATTGAATATAAACTGGAGGGATATAATCTTTTCTTGGATACGATGTCTCAAATTCAGTGGAATGTAATTTATTCTGTTTATCAGGTTTGTCTGCCCTTTGACTCACAAGCTTGACTGCCTGGTCCTTTCAGTGTTCCTCTAGCGAATAAAATGCACATCAGTACATTACAGAGTATTAGAAGAGTGCTGTGGTTGTAACCCAGATGTGTCTTTTTTTTTAAAATCAGGAAACATATTTTTGCTCCTTTGTGCACTGGCTTACAATTTTGTCATTCATAAAACCTTGCTAGTCACTTAATAGCAGTATTTGAACAATTTTAATCACAAAACCAGGTTACAGCTTGTGGACTCTCTTGCACTACTGTGACATGTACATGCAGTGTCCTTGTTTTGGTTCCGATCCATAATCCATTTGTTTCTTTGCATAGATATTATTTAGCTCTCACATGTTTGTTCTTATTCTTCCTATCAGTGGTATACTCATTCTGTGCAACCCACATAGCTATCTAGCGATTTTGCTGACTTCACATAGCTATCTAGCGATTTTGCTGACTTGTTTTTTATATTACTGGCAGGTTAAGCCAATGATGAAGAACCAAAAAGAGGATAAATCTGAAAAGAAGGGGACAAAGAAGAAAGCCGACAAGGGTGCTAACAAACTTGGTGCTGCTCAAGCTGCATCTTGAGGCTGGGTTGTGGCTAAAATTTTGTCCTTATAGCTCTATGTCGGTGGTCGTTGTCCGCAGCTCTATAGCCTACAGGGATGTTTGTTAGAGTAGAAAACAGTAAGTAATGAGACAATGTTGGAATATAGTTTCTTAATGTAAATTTTTCTGACATGTACCAATTAGCTAGCTACGCCCGTGCTTGGTATATTGTTTAAATATAGCACATGGCACCAGTATACAATTGTAAAAAGTGAACTTGCCAATGGAATATTCTTTTACCGCAATCTGCAGTTTTGTATAACTATTTGTTCAATGCTTCATCAAAATGCTGAATGCACCATATTTTGTAGTGTTGTACATGTTGTTGAAATGACACCTCTATCTTCAAAAGACTCCCACTACAATTCTAAACAGTGATACAAAATATTTTACTTTTATTCAAATAAACTAACTAGTACTAAACCAAATGTGTTGTTGGAACTGACGCCTTCTCCATCTGCAAAAGCTTTCCCATATACTTTAAACTTGAAAACAATTATATGGATGGATTTACTTTTCATATTCAAACAAACTAAACTGATGATAGTTTTATTCAAATAAACTAAACTAGATGGTATGGCATGAGTTCACATAAGCATAATCTCTCTTACATATAATAGAACCTCTCTTAATATTAAGGTTTGAACCTCACTTAGGACTTGATATCCAAATAACTTTAAACTAGATATGAATTAAGCCAAGCTCCCCCAAACTGCTAATATTAATTAAAGTAACATAAGCAATATGTTTTCTTCAACTAAGAATACATTATTTTTAAGATAGAAGCACCAACTTTCAGCACTCAAAGGTGCATATCCACACCTATCAAAATTTGCGATCCATAAAGGTATACGCCAGAATCAATCTCAACTATGGCCAAAGGATGCCAATCATATCTGCTCGTGAATTCTTCCTTCCAACATGGTAATTATTCTACAAAAGACATAGATGATTGTAAAAATACATTAGCAAATAAAAGGAAAAAAACAAACAAATATCAAAGTAAAATACTTCCCGTTCCAATATAAAAAATGCAAAATATGATATCATTCTTTCAAAGCTTACATTTTTCATATATGCTATTTGTATTATTAGAAGAATCATCAGGTGTTGTTTCATCATCTTGTTGGTGTAGTTGAGATATGGGGTGCATATCTTTCGTCATTGTTACTCTCCAGCTGGCTTGTGCTACAACAAATTATTAAAAAGAAACTATGACAGAGTGTAAAATTAATTTTGGAATCTCATGGGATAATATCATGGATATAGAATTTAACAAATTGGATTATGTATATTCATTAAAATATTCATACAAATAAGTACCTTTTGCAATAGCATGAGTGGCTGAAACTCGACGTGTTGTTAGTTGGCTCTGATATATGGCTTCGTTGATCTCTTCCTTGTTAAAGGACATATTGAATCCCTTTGCATTGATCAAGTTAGGAGGCCGCAGTACATTGGAAGGTTGCATGTTGGTGTTTTTGTGATGATGATGCATGTTTTTAGGCCCATGATAATTGGCTGTCAACAACTTTGGTTGCTTGTTACTATGTTCATTGTAGCGGGTTTGTGATAGAATTATTGATTGATTGTCCATGCTATCATTTTCACCGTAATTCATAATTTGTTGTTGAAGAGATGCAGATCCTTGTTGACTTTTGATTGAACTAGTATTGGTATTGTCATCAATAGGTAATTGTTGGTCTTTTTGTTCTTGTTTAAGAAGATACGCCTTATATTTCTGCAGTCCACAAAATAGTTGTTAGATAATTAACAATTTATAATAAATTCACAACAAAATAAAAGGAGTAGATGCTTTTTTCCTAACCAGGAAGATAAGTTTGATCTAATTACCTGGAGATAACTAGAAACGGTATTACGTGTTAGTTCTGGATCATTCATCGGATCAATCCTCAATTTCATCAGTTCAAGTATTTTTGTTGGCACTGGGTCTAATCAAACAATAGCAACTAGTTTATTATTAAGTACTAATATTTGGTATGCATGAAAAAATAATGATTATAAACACTATCATCTGGAACAATTTAAACTAATAACATTTGGAACAATTTAAATTTCAGACACTTTATACACAATGCTCTTGTTCAAATCAATATATTTTATCATACCAATATGTTGTTTAAAAACTAATATTTGATAACATCATCAAATAGAAACTATACATATAACACATGAAAGAATCATTATTATAAGAACTAGCATTTTAAAAGTTTAAATTGAGCCTCTAATATTGCTCCACCTCCTTGCTAAATAAAATTGTGCATGCAATTAATTGGGCATCCCTCCATTTAAATTGTCAGGCAATATATGTTTTAAAATTTCTAAACTTGTTAGGCACATTCCAAAAATTAGGGGGTATATATTTGGAATGGACCAAATGTTAATTATGATTAATTTTTTTATTATTTAGCTTAAGTCATAAATGAAAGTATGTAAAAATTTTCAATTCAAGCGTGTATAATTTAATTCATCAAAAGTAATTTTATTCACAAATGTATTTTTTTTCAAATATTTAAAAATAGTATATGCAAAAAAAAGTAAACTGTGGCACTGATATTTTTTTCATAGGCCACTCGGATATTCACACTATCGAAATAGAGTAATAAAATTTCAAATCCTAGCATGAATACCGTTATACATACTGATTTGAAATTTGAATACCGTGAGGATATAATCTAATTATGGATATTGAAATTATCATTTAAGACATAAATACACAAGACATTGGAAATTTAAAAGATTTATAAATTATAATTTGAATATGAAAACATGGTAAGTAAGATTATTTCATCACCAATGATATAGAATACGGTAAACGGGTAAAATATGCTAAATAAACATTAATTTATATTTAATATTAGAGATAATGTTTTGCATGGCTCTAAACTCAGGATAGTTGCAAAGAATAGGATGCATTATATTTATAGTATAACAGCGTATAATTTTAACCTAAAGTACTATAATATAATAAGCATGGTAGAGATATTCATTACTAATTCCTGTGAGTAGAAGCTCTTCATATATTTCGATGAAAATCTTTGACAGCTCAGGGGTCCAGATGAATCTCTTCTTCCTCTGCCGATGCTGGGAAGATTGCTCTCCTGCGTCGTGTCCCTGCGTGCCAATTACCTTCTCGGCGCGCCGTCGATGTTTCCTCCCGTTGGTCGTCCTTCTTACCGACGAGGCTATCGCCGCCGCCGTCGAGCCGTTGCTGCCATCGTGAGGTGATGCCGCCGGCAGCCTAGTAGACGACGCATGTGAAACCTCTATGCATACCGTGTCTGATCGCCTGACGACGGGCACGACACTGTACTCGTTGCCTCCCTCATTCCTCAGCACTGGATCGATCGATCGCGAGTATGTGAAAAAAAGAAAACAGAATAGTTAATTGCCTGTATTCCCTCCGTCCCTAAAGGTTTGACGCCGTTGATTTTTTAAAACATGTTTGACCGTTCGTCTTATTAAAAAACTTAAGTAATTATTATTTTTTTCCTTGATTCATTGTTAAATATACTACTACTACTCAAGTTTTTTGAATAATATTTATAAAAGTTTTTTTTAATAAGACGAACGGTCAAATATATAAAAAAGTTAACGGCGTTAAATATTTAGGGACGGAGTGACTCGAGTATATATAGATTCTCGATAGAAACTCTATGCATGCAACTTTGCACAATCATTCACCAAAATATTATAGTAGTGTATATTTTTTCACACAGCAATTAGAAAACTAATTAGTGCGCACGAGCCATCCCATCTCTGGTAGTGTTGCTGCTACGTTGGTTTCGTGCTCTCCCATGCCTTGTTTTTTAGAAAAAATAAACTCAAGTTATTGATCTCTGTCCCTAAAACCATTTTCTCTCTTAAGAGTTATTTTCATCAATTAAAAAGGAGAAAAAGATGAATATCCATAAAATTTTGGCTACATATATGTAGCTAGACAGGATTTTGGCATAATAGTTGTTTGTCCTATAATACATAGCCAAATTAAATCGATCTCCTATTTTTATGGGTGAGTATCTCTAACAAAGTAGCTTAAAACTTAACGTTTAAACTAGAGCACTAACGTACTCAATTCAAACACTTCGATCAACCTGCAGATTGATTAATTAGCACAAGCATATATCTTAGAACTCATCTCTTCGAAGGACGCCGTCGATCGGAGGAGTGAGAAGAAAGAAAGTAGGGTTGAACTTAAACCCTAAACCCTAATTAACATACGATACAAAACAGTAGGTCGAAAAAAAGACATATACCGAGCAGCCTCAGCCCTGTCTCCTCGCCTAAAAACTTCATGATCTCTGGCCTTAAGCTTCTAATCGACTCTTCTGAAATCACCGCGAAATCGAATTCTTTCGTTCTCTCACGCAGCATCTCCACGGCGGCGTTGATCTCCGAGCAAACCGTCGCTGAAACCAGCAGCACATCATCAACAAATATTAGGTTTAATTAATTAGTTAAAACCGGTCACCGATCGTCCATGCAAAAGAAGATGAGATCGAAAGCAATTGAGTAATCTGCAACATATATAGCTACTACTAGTAGTACATATATCCATGGAAGCAAATTTAGTTCAAAGCTCAAAGTACACCTCGGAAGTTCACTCCAAGCCTGAGCACGACGGCGCGCTGCACGGCCTCGTCTCCGACGACCACCATCCCGTGCGGGAGCGCGAGCACCGCCGGCGGCGGCGGGCCGCCGCTGCCGGCGTGGGGCGGCGCCCCGCTGCTCATGATCGAGCGCGAGGTCAGCTAGGGTTCTATCCTAGTAGAGAGAGAGGGTGGCTACCTCATGGCGTTAATTTGGTTGATTTGGGAGTAACTGCCTATTACCGGGCGCTAAAAGATAAAAGTTAATTAAAACCAGAGGCGGATGGCATTGGGGAGATTAATATTTACAGCAAGGGGTTATCTTCTCACTAGCTACATCGGGATAAGGAGGGAGGGGGCAACGCGAGAAAATCTTGCCAAGTTTGTTTTTGCAGTTTTAATTGCGGTTTATGTGTGTCTCGCTCGCTCCGCGCTTGGCTCGCGATGCGTCACGCCCTGCAAGCGCGTGAGATGTGTATGGAATAATGAATATAACTAACGATGAAAACAGTCAGTATCGGAGTATATTAAGGGGCGTGTGAGGGGCGGGCGCTCGGGCGTGCCACGTCGGATTTTCTCTACAGTATCTTCTACAGTATCTACAGTGCGTGGGGTGGATTTTTGCGAAAAAGCTCTCCGGTTCGTGCATAATTCGATCGAGGTCCCTCACAAACAGTATCCCTGAGATGTAATTTTACTTTTCGGACCTTCAAAAGACCGGATATACTATGCGGAGGAGAGAAAAATCGCTAATTAGGACCGCGCTGTAAAACTTGAAATATTAATAAGGAGAAGGCGCGTGAGATATGAATATCGATCATTGCTGGTTGCATAGAGTAGCTCCCCTTCAACCCCTACTCAGATTCCATCATCCCAGAGCGATCTCAAATCCAAGACAATAATCAATGTACTCCCTCCGTCCCTAAATATTTGACGTCGTTGACTTTTTTAAACATGTTTGACCGTTCGTATTAATCAAAAATTTTTATGAAATATGTAAAACTATATGTACACATAAAAGTATATTTAACAATGAATCTAAAAGAACTAATAATTACTTAAATTTTTTGAATAAGACGAATGGTCAAACATATTTTAAAAAGTCAACGGTGTCAAATATTTAGGGACGGAGGGAGAACGCATGAACAATCTAACAGCACAAAACATACAGAGAGAACACATAGAGAGTTGAGGAAGCCAGAGATCATAGAATCATCCACTACCACAGAACACGAGAATAGTGCTGGTTGGGAAACCCCTTCCTGTGTCGGTTTTCCCAACCGGCACTATGAAGGCGGCACTGAAGAGTAAACCGACACCAATCTCATTTTAAAAACCAGCACGTTTGATACCACTCGCGAGCCAAAAAAAAGGCTCGATGCATCGGCTCAAATTGAGCCGATGCATCGAGCTCATCCACCCTGCATCACAATCCCTAATCCCCAATTCCCAATCATGGAACTCATTCACAGAAATCACAAAAATCATTTCACTAATCCCCAATCCCCAATCACATAACTCATCCACATAAATCATTTCACTAACATCAAGAAACATTGAAGAATATCACCCAAATCATTTCACAGAAATCTTTTAAGAAACATTTCGCCAGATCTCACGGCGAGAAAATCTTGCCAAGTTTGTTTTTGTAGTTTTAATTGCGGTTTATCTGTGTCTCGCTCGCTCCGCGCTTGGCTCGCGATGCGTCATGCCCTGCAGGCGCGTGAGATGTGTATGGAATAATGAATATAACTAACGATGAAAACGGTCGGTATATTAATAAGGGCAAGGCGCGTGAGATATGAATATCGATCATTGCTGGTTCCATAGAGCAGCTCCCCTTCACCCCCTACTCAGATTCCATCATCCCAGAGCGATCTCAAATCCAAGACAATAATCAATGTACTCCCTCCGTCCCTAAATATTTGACGTCGTTGACTTTTTTAAACATGTTTGACCGTTCGTCTTAATCAAAAACTTTTATGAAATATGTAAAACTATATGTACACATAAAAATATATTTAACAATGAATCTAAAAGAACTAATAATTACTTAAATTTTTTGAATAAGACGAATGGTCAAACATATTTTAAAAAGTCAACGGTGTCAAATATTTAGGGACGGAGGGAGAACGCATGAACAATCTAACAGCACAAAACATACAGAGAGAACACATAGGGAGCTGAGGAAGCCAGAGATCATAAAATCATCCACTACCACAGAACACGAGAATAGTGCCGGTTGGGAAACCCCTTCCTGTGTCGGTTTTCCCAACCGGCACTATGAAGGCGGCACTGAAGAGTAAACCGGCACCAATATCATTTTAAAAACCGGCACCTTTGATACCACTCGCGAGCCGAAAAAAAAAGGCTCGATGCATCGGCTCGAGGCATCGAACTCATCCACCCTGCATCACAATCCCTAACCCCCAATCCCCAATCACAGAACTCATTCACAGAAATCACAAAAATCATTTCACTAATCGCCAATCCCCAATCACATAACTCATCCACATTAATCATTTCACTAACATCAACAAACATTGAAGAACATCACACAAATCATTTCATAGAAATCTTTTAAGAAACATTTCGCCAGATCTCACGGAGGGAGGGCACCGCCGCCTCTCATCCTGTCGCTGCATCCCCCCTCCCTTCCGCCACTGGGCTGCCTCCGCCGGCCACAGACAGCGAGAGATTCGAGACGGGAGGGCGCTGCCACCAAGCCGCCACTGCCTCTCATCCCGCCACCGCTTCCCCCCTCCCCTCCGCCGCCGCATGCCGCCCCTCCGCCGCCGCTGGGCCGCCCCACCCCGGATCTGGTGGAGGGGAGTGCGCGGCCGCCGCCGCCGCCTCCGCGGCCGGGAGAGGAGAAATAGAAGAGAAGAGAAGAGAGCGGAGAGAACGAGAGGAGACGAGCGGAGAGAACGAGAGATGGAGAGAGAGATTGAGAGGAGACGAGCGCTGCGGAGTGGCCTTATCTCCTCGAAGCTTCGTGGTGGGGCCCACCGGCTGGGCTCAATTCATAGGTGTCAGTTTTTTAAATTATAGGTGCCAATTTTTAATAATAAAGGTTCCGTTTTTTTTAAATAAACCGAGACAAAATAGAATAGGTGCTGGTTTTTATTTAGAACCGACACCTATAATTACTTAAAGGTGCCTGTTTTTTGCGATTTCAACCCGCGGAGGTGGGAAAAGGCTTATAGGTGCCAGTTTTAGCGCTACCGGCACCTATAGTGGCAACACCTATTTGATATTTTGTAGTAGTGAAACATGCATTAACAAAATAACGGGCACCACCGCTCACCATTGTTGACATCAAGGAAGCTGGAGGCTACTCGGGGATAGGCACGGGGGCCAGATTGAACGTCCCCCCGACCTTTGGGCCCACTGGATCTGGTGCCGGTTCCACCGCCGTTGCCATTGCCGAGCTTAGACGCCGTCCTTGCACGGTAGAAGGTGCCCCCACTGCTTGCGAGGGAGAGGATGCCGCCACTCGCGAGGGATTCGTCATGCTGTCGCTCGCCTGTGGGAAGGGCACCACCTCCACTCACTGTCAGGGAGAGGGCGCTACTGATACCCACACTCGTGATTGTATAAGGAAGAGGGAGTGGGAGCGAGTGGAGAAGGGAAAATGAGATGTTGCGAGTGGGCTGGGTGATAATAACAAGAGGCTCAGCTCGGTTTTTTTTTGTTGCTTTTAAAAAAACCGGCACCTATAATATATTATATATGTCGGTTTTTTAATTAACTGATACCTATAATATATTATATATAACTTTTTTCTAAAATAGGCACTTATAATATTGGTATCAGTTTTTCTTTAGAAACCACACCTATAGTTGCTGAAAGGTGCCGATTTTATATTTTCCCACCCCACAGGGATGAGAAAAGGTCTATAGATGTCGATTTTAGCTATTCCGGCACTTATAGTGCCATCTTTTCTAGTTTGTTTTAGTAGTGAAAATTATCTTTTATTTGTTTGAAGCAAAATAGAAAGTATTAAAAAAACAATTTGACCATACATACAAATTGATAATTTGTGTTTAAACAACGAACAGTAACCATATAGTTACAAATTTAATTAATCCAGATCAATTAACATCAAAACATTATTTCATATTTGTTACCACTACTGAAAAATGATTTTTCATGGTGGTTAAAATGAGTTTTCGCATGTGGCTGACATTACTGTCTGAGACCAAAGTCCAGTAATTGATGCTGTGTGTTTTCGCTGGCAGTTGCCAACCACTTATGCTGATCCGTTTTTGCTGGCGACCTTCGTAAGTTCTACAACATCTCAATTGATCAACAATTCTTACTCATGCTTTAGTATGTTCCGTATGCATAGAATACACTAAGGCACTTTCATCCAAGCAATTGATGTCCATAAACAGGAAGTTCTAATACATAGATAAATCTCAGAGTTTTGGTGTTAGGTACATATGGCCGACTGGCTAAATTGTTAGCGGTTCACGGAAGAATATTTCTACCTAAAAGACCCTTCATGCAACCGACTATGGTAGTCCCTAGTTAGAACTATCCTAGAAAACGAAATCACCCCCATCAAAGCATTCGTCATCCACAAAGGCCTCACATGCAGTAAGGTCTAACTAAAAAGAAATCAAGAATACAACAATAAAAGCAAGAGTCAGTACAACATAAATAATGTACCGGCATCGCCAACCCTAACATACATGCATAGCTTTATCAAGGAAGGCTTAAGTGGTTTATTTTCAGCATAAAGCAAATTTTATTTCACAACTCTTTTTCAAATCATATTTTCAAAAAATCAATTTCACCAAGCATACAATATCATCATGGCATCATAAGAAGGTAGATTCATAGATAAATATTTAACTTAGTGCCCCCATAGATAGCAAGATGATAACATCAATTTAATCCAACAATTTCCAATGTACATAATTCATAAATAGTTTGCACAAGTTTGAAAAAAAATCAAGTCTATACTCAACACATGTTCCTACGTTGCTCATAATCGATTAGTTTTTACTCTATAGAGTTCGTACACTGTACCCACATAATGCAAAACAAAAAACATGCAAAGCATGGCACATGATACCTAAGTACCTAATTTATTACTCGCAACATAGTTGTTATTCACACTACAACATAAACCTTATGTAGAGTCTCTTTTGTAGAGACAATTTTCAAAATGCCTCTAAGTTTTGAAGCTCTATAGTCTATATACACTTTTTAGAGGCACTTTCAAAATCGCCTAAAATATTTTTACTCTAGAGACACTTTAGAGACATTTTTAGCATACTTTGTTAAATTTATCTTATAGAGACATCTTTTCGGCACTTTAAAATTTGCTTCATATGTAAAGGCATTTTCTTAAGGCATTTAAAATGATGTAAAGACATTTTTCCAAATATTAATATATATCAAGTAACTAGATATAAGTAACACAAATCATATATAATTATATGAGGTTGAGATGGTTAGTGCATTGAAGATAAAAATGTTCAACTCAAGAGGTCATGAGTTCAAGGATTGGTAAGGAATAATAATTTTTTCTTTTATTTTCATATTGATTTGCTATAGTTGCAAAAGGCACTTATGAGACACTCTTCAAAATGTCTCTATAACACTGTAAAGGCATTTTAAAAATATCTCTATAGTATTAGGAAAATGTCTCTACAAGGTTGTCTCTATAACACTGTAAAGGCATTTTAAAAATATCTCTATAGTATTAGGAAAATGTCTCTACAAGGTATATTTGTTGTAGTGTCATGATCTAGCCTTGCACTAGCACGATAAGTATGGATCCACCCTAAGCGTATGGCTTAGAGCTGTTAGGTGGCGAGCCTATGCCTTAACCTAAAGTTGTGGCGGGAACAAATCTGGCGTTCACGAGCCCCAAAAATAAGGGCTCGATATACCGGCTCGAATCGAGCCGATGCATCGAGTGCATCCACCCTGCATTGCCCCATAATCTCAAATCCAAAACATCAATTACAGATAATGAACTCCCGAATCAACCAACATCAATCACAAAAATTATAGACTATGAACTCCCGAATCAACCAACATCAATCACAGACATCACACAACAAACATTGAAATAAAGATCAAAGAAATCACAGACATCACCGCTGCTCACCGTCAGCGTCTACCAGATCCGCCACCGCTGCCGCCGTCACTGGGCTTCCACGGCACCCCTCCCACAGTCGGGCCACCGGGAAGTAGGGGCCGTCGCACCTACGCTGTATGGGCCACAGCCTCCACGCCATCCACCACCTCCGCGCCTCCCTTCCCGCTGGATTTGGCGGAGGGACGGCACCGCCGCAACTCCCACCCCTGCCAGGCCAGTGCCGCCACCGCCGCCCTTCCTCCCGCCGGATCTGGCGAAGGGTGGGCGCCTCTGGGTGGCTGCCACTCCTTGTGCCGACGCTGCCGCACGCTGCCTCTACCGCCGGGAGAGAAAGAGAAGAGAATGTGAAGAGAAGAGGAGAAGAGAAGAAGAGGATAAAAACGGTGGAGTGAGAAACTGATGAGACCGAGAGAGAGATACTTTATCTCTGCTCAATGCGCTCCCTTATCCGCTCGGCTCATGGCTCGTTTTTGGCTCGGTTTTTAAAGGTGTCCGTTTTTTTAAAGAAACCGACACCTTTAATTTATTATAGGGGTCTGTTCTTTAAAAAACCGACACCTATTATATTATAAATTAAAGGTGTCGGTTTTTACTGAAAAATTGAAAACCTACTGTATAGGCGTCAGGTTTTTTTATAGAACCGACACCTATAGTTACTTAAAGGTGCCGGTTTTTTGAGTTTACGGACCGTGGAGATGGGAAAAGGTCTATAGGTGTCGGTTTTAGCACTTTCGGCACTTATAGTGCCGAGACCTATTTGATGTTTTGTAGTAGTGACTGTACCATTGTATTGGACAAACTTAGACGCCGAGACTACTCGCAAATAGGTAGCTCCTCTAAATTATAGCTAAGACATGAGTAAATTCCCTGTGTACCCTGAAAACTCATTCAATCCTTTTCATATCCCTTAAATTTATCCGATCCTTTCTATACCCCTGAAATTTCAACTTGATCCCTTCCATGCCCCTACCGTTACATTTTCCTTCATTTCACTGTTACGTTTGATTGCAAATGTCTTTTTTGCCCTTAATGATTTAGGTTTGAATATAAGCTTGAACAATGAGAAAATTTTGTTTGAGTGCACAGTATGTGCATTTTATGAAACTAAATAGACTAAATAATTAGTGCAAAAAATTTTGACATAAATTTTGAAAATAAAACAAATGTAATAAATTAAATTTTTTATTTTGAAATTTTAATGGGACAACGGATATTTTTTATCAGGAGCATTCATAAAAAAATATTGTGAGTATTGGTAATCCTATGGTTGTATGAATGCTCCTCATTTTTTATGACTTTCTTTTAAAAAATATATACATATTTTTTATTTATTTATCTAAAAATAAATTTTGTCATAAATAATGCATCGCACAACAGACTCATAACTATAATAGTCTTATGCGACAAACTTTTACATTTTTAACATGAATTTCTATGTTCATCCAAAGGGTAAAATGGTCTTTGTTATAGAAATTAGACGGTCAACTGACGGAAGGGGTATAGAAAGGGATCAAAATCAAATTTTGGGGTATACAAAGAAGTAAGCAAAATTTAGGAGCATAGAAGGGATTAGCTATAATTTCAGGGGTATAGAAGGGATTTTCTCAAGACTAATTGATACATACTTCCTCCCATCAAGATGCAAGGCTAAATAATAAACAAGTTGATACATACTTCCGCCTATCAAGATGTAAGGCTAAATAATAAACAAGTTAAGCTATGACTACCCATAAATAGCACATTCGGTCATACTGTAAACACAAGTACCTGACATTGAGTTAGGTTCTTAAATCGACTTGGGCAAACACTCCCCCGGCCCTATCGGTACACAACTAATTACAATATATGTAGCACTTGCTGCCCAAGCCTAAAATAATATCTTTTCCATCATTTTCATCCACAAATAAATAAGTTTTTATTTGCTGTCCAGAATTATTTAAAGTCAAGTTTTCAAATTTATAATAAGTCCATAATGAAGAGTATATATTTCTACGCTTGGCTAAGCATGGCTTGGTAGTAGTACAAGCATACATCACCATTTTATTTTAAAAGGGCAGCACACTGCCATTTATCTAAGGTGACAAATAGCGAGGTTATTCAATGTCAAGGTGGAAATGCAACAATTAGGTTTTCAACTAACAAATAGCAAATTTTCAAACCCCTTTATTTTTAATTTAAGCGGATGCAGTTTTGCAAATAAATTAAAGTTTTTAACCTCCAAAACATGGGAGCAAAATGATCAAAACGTGAGAGGAGCGCTCGGCGTCGGCGTTTCACGTGTGGTGCGCGCGTCTCACGCACGCTCTGCGCGGTGGAACCGTGTGGTTGACTGGTTGTGAGTATGAGGCTGTCCAGTGGGTCCCACGTTGCCCTGGGGCCCGCTGGCAGTGAGAGGTGTGAGAGTGTTCTAGAGAAAATCTAAAATATAGCCGTCTGAGACTGTGATTCTATTCCAAATTTGCCCCCCTCTTTCTCTATTTTTTAGGGAGAATTTTCAGAGATTGTCAAAAGAAAAAGGTAGAGTGATGTTTATTCTGTAGTTTGGACAAGGTGCCAAAGTTGAATTCAGTTTGGGCGAATTTTGGGAGGATGCCAAAGTAGGCTCCAGAGAATCTGCAATTTCCAGTTTTTTGGTCCATTTGAGGAATTTGTTTGGCCTACCAAAGGATGTAATAAAATCTAGCAAAAATTCCAATGCGCTATATGTTAATATACATATAGAAACCATCTATAAGTCATAAACATAAAATAATAACGAGTATCAATAAAACAATATGAAACTGACTTTAATCAGGAGCCAACTGGTTCGACCATCTGGCTGGCCGGTTTTGTTATGAAATTATTGGGTGATCTCATACTTATATCTTACATGAGATTGGCAACCAAAGATTAGGTAAGGGTTAGTGAAAAATTAGCACATGCTAATTGTGCTTGGTTGTGAAGAGACACCTCTTCATAAGGGGACATGTTCACACTATGTTCACATCCTCTCCTAATCTATAAATACTTGTAATCATTCATGTACAAACTACAGGTGAATACAAGAGATTCCTCCTTCGCTCAATCTCTCGCTCTATCTCGTTTATTCTCAACAGGTTTAACCACATCCACCAATCTGGTCTAACCGGCATATCCTGCCCGTTCTGAAAGCTATCTCTATTTTTTTAGATAATGAAAATAGATTACATCTCCGGCTTCTGTTACAAGACACACAGCCATAAGTTTAATAGTAATAAAAAGATAAAGATAAAAGTAAATCAAAATGAGAAATAAGGTGATGGGACATGTTGTCGAAACGACAACTGCATACGTCCAAAGACGTGGTTACCCAACAGTGGTTGGAAAAGATGGAGTGTATTAAATTTTTAATTTCACTTGGGGATCCCCCCATTACATGGCCCTAGGGGACTATTTATAGTCCCATTACAGGTTCTTACTACTAGGGTTTAGGTTGTACAGGGGAATTTACATGATTACCCTTACAAAAGGGACATTTACAGGGGTACATGATGATATAGGGGCTCACGGGTCCCTGATGGGCCGTCTGGCGATCGCCGGCCCTATTGCCCCCAGGCTTGATGGGCCAGAAAGGCTTCCTCGGCCCTCGCGGGGGTGAACTTGTCAAGGCGAAGTCGTCCTCCTTCGGTAGATAGTCTTCGCCTTGCACCCTTCGCCTGAGACGCCCCTGGCCTGGCGCTTGTACGACTCTTCGCCTTGCGCCGTTCTTGCTCCATAGCCTTCGCCATGGGTTTCGGCAGGTTTGGTCGAAGGGCCTCATGCCATCCGCCAACAGGACAAATCCCCAATTCCCTTTTATTATTGACTAGCGTTAAATCACATAAATTTTTTTAGCTAGCAATTCTAATGGAACTACGCCACCCATAGTGGAATAAAAGAACCTTGGCTACCGATTCCAAGAGTGTAGCAGCATTGCGCATAGTATCCTGCTCCTCCTGCGGTAGCATCGTAGATCGAAAGTGGAGCCAGTAGGAAGACATGAAGATAACCTACATAGGGTTAGATAATTAATTGTTTACCATTAAAACTTTATCATTGTGACAACGCCAAATTGATCAATATACAGCACTAGCTCTAATTAGAATCATCTTCTTAATGGACCTAGATACTCCTCTAAGTCAATTATCAAAAATGTTTTTGGTGTTACAGGGTGGAGGGATATTAAAAGAAAAAAACACGCATCTCTAAATAAACCGAGTGACATGACACATCTCAAAAAAATCACTTCTCTAATTATCAACATCAAAACCATTATAAATCACATGCCAATTGTTCATCACCAAGCAAATAAGCTTTACATGCCGTCCATGCATGCCTTGAGAGAGTTTTATTTTTATATGCTTGAAACACAAGTTATATATATAGCAGACGCGATGTATTGCGTTTATTGTTTTCTGCGGAGACACAAGTACAAACGTGTGCATACACATAGGATATATAAGTACATAGTCGGACATACACTCTGTGGTTCTGGACGTACGGTGTTTGTCGATCGGTCACGGCCAGCGATCCTGATGGCGCTGTATGCCCTTGCGCGGAGCAAAGCGTCTCCACGTCGTTTTTACGATTCCTCGGATTCTTTTGAGTAGCCACTGGCCGGCAGTGTCAAATGCCTCTCTTACAGCGCTGGGACGACGAACTCCTGCAGTGCGGCCTGGACCTGCCTGCACAGGCACAGCCACAGCTTCTTCGTCTGCACAGGCACAGCCACTGAAGACGCACCTCGGTTTTCTGCACGGCCTACCTCGGAAGCAGAATGGCAGGCAGCCATGTGTTGGCTGCCATTAGTAACAGAGATCGATGTTATATAACAAAATGAGTTCACTATATGTACTGTACATCAGCTAGCTAGATTTTGGACAAATTAACCTTTGCGACTACAAATATAATACACGCTGTGCATGCAGTTCTGACATCAGCTAAATCAAACGAGAACAGGACTTATATATAAAATTTAACCCATATATATGCGTAATACTAACCTTGGGTGTTGGATTGATCAGTTCAGTTCCCATTGCATCACATAAGCGCGCGCCCCTGCACCGATCTTCAGCGGCCTAATAATGCTGATCGCTTTTGGAGTTGGAGAGACGTATATATGAGAAGTATCTAGCTAACTGTACTATTCGTATTTTATAGAATCTCTAAAAAAATGACTTGCTATAAGCTAGCAACATAAAAGCTAATTAACCATACAAATCTAGACTTAATTCTCCTTAACTAGCTGTCTGTAGCTAGCTAAAGGACGTGATGCTATGCTAAGCAGGCAGCTGTTCACAAAGGCATATCCGTCGCTGCGCCGCGTGGACCTGCTTAGTTTTTGACGATACCACTTTGCAAGTGCTCATCGATCGAGATCGAGGTTACCCACCAAGCGTACGTACGTTAATTTGATCGAGATTGAGGAGTGGTCTGGTGGGTTTCCAGTTGCACTAAAAAAAGTACTAGTGGGTTACTGGGTTTCCAATTTTGTGTTTCAATTTGCTCAACACAATTTTGTTGATCTCCACTAGCGGGCACTGATTGGATGAACATAGTGGATGGTCCTTAAAGCTCTTCCAGCTCTAGGAGAAATGTTTAGTATCGAGCATTAATTGTGTCTTGATATGCTCATGCAACCAACATATGATCAGTTAGTTGTAACTTTTTTTTTAAAGGTAGACTAGTTCGTTTGCAAATACAGTTATCTTAAAAAAAACATGGTCCTTCTAGTGTATAAAAATAGAGTATATATATAATTAATGCTAGACAACCATTACATAATAGACTCTTAATTGGAGGACACAGCTAGTAACTTAATGGGGGGAACTAATGTTATATTCATCGGTAGCTGGTCATCTGTAACAACTATAGAATCATTTGCAGTGATATAATGTGTAACGGATGAATATTTAGGCCATTATAGATAGATGTAGAGTAAACACCGGTCAGTAATTACTAATTAGTTGTAATGGTTCTTATTATAGGACCGTTATAGTCTTATAGATGTGGTTTCTGATCATATGTAACAGCACTTAATATATGAGCTGTTACATATGCTAAGGTTATCTGTAACAGCTTTAAATGTTTGACCCGTTACAGATGACCTAATAGCATCTATAATGGATCAACAGTTAAGACTCGTTACTGACTTTTTAAGTCTCTCGATCCCTTCAATATGAAAAAAGAAGAAAAAAAGAAGTCTTTGGAGATTTTTTTTCTCCTTCGCCTTTGTCTCCTCCCCTCCTCTTCTTCCCTCCATGATACATTGCTCGCTCATTGCCAGATGCCATCTCCTACCTAGAGCCAAACAACACCTCCCCACAGCTTGTCTGCTAGGATCCAGGTGGATGAGACGATGATACATTACAATTTGTCGGGCAAGGATAACGATGATGTTGAGGTGGCTATACTGGTGTAGCTACGACAACTTCCCTACCACATTTAGCCTAGTGGTCTATTCCATGCATGGCCACTGTGATCATGGGGCTAGGGCAGTCAACGCTGGCGGAGCAAGCACCAACATATATCGGTGATGTCTATGAGTGCTACACACCTCTTAGAGGTGGTGTTGCAATGCCCTTCCCTCACCATCATACATCAGGGTGGACTTTCTGGTAAAAATATAGTTCTAGATGTCTGGAAGAGAGATGGCGACATCTTAGATGTCGCGACCTTATTTGAAGCATCGCATTAGAGATTTCCTATTAGTGTTGTGTCCTTGATGGCGGATTTCCTGTCAGATCAACTTCGATGGATACGACGGTGGTAACATCTAGACGAATGTATGATTTACATTTGCTTTGACGTCAATCATTATTTAGCGGTGATTTGAGCAACATAATGATTAGCCGTTGATTTTGGATATTCTTTTTTCTTTGAGGAATACACGTACTGCATATAATTTGTGAGCTGCTAGGAAGAAACAATGATTATGCGGCTTCTAGCCAATCATAGAGAGGGATTTCAATAGTTGTTATATGTTTAGTTTTCAGTTTTCTTGTTTTTAGTTAAGTTAGTGATTTTATAATGGGTAATTATTCATCTTGCACCCTCTATAATAATTGGTTTAACTTTTTAAAATTGAATGACAAAATAAATTCCATTACTTTAAGAAGTATCGTCTAAATAATAATTCGTTGTAGCACCCTAACTTAGTCAGCCAGTCAGCCCATGTTGCACTTGTCGTCGAAAGGTGAACACTCTATCTAGGTGATAGACTAAAATAGTGAACTTATGTATTGATTTTTTTTAATGTCTTAACCGGGTGCCTCATAGAGGTTATTTATAAGTTTACAAGCTCTCCAGCAAACCCTAGGGTTCCATTTGCATGTTTACAGAATATTCCAGTATTTAGACCATCTATTAAGCCTATTTGGTCTATGGTGGGATGGACATGGTCCGCCTTCTGGGTTAGCCCTTCTTGAAGGCCTTTCGATGGAAAAGCTTGCCCTAAGCTTCGAGGGTGGCCTCACCGGCTCCATCATGCTCCACCTGGTATCGCCTCGCTTCGCTATGCTTCGCCACACCTCGCCAGCTGGCTTCACCATTCCTCGTCTTTTCCTGCTTCGTAGCCAACCAGAGAGCCTAATTACCAGTCTCCAATAGTGGTATATATATATGGTAATATTGGAGGTGAGTGATGAATTTGTTGGAAGTGTAGGAAAAAACAAGTCGAAACTGCGGCAAGGTTTTTTAATTCTAGGTGGTATTGTCTTTTGCTTTATATTTCTATTTGAGAAAATTAATTAGGTCAATACCATTCTAAAAGATGTGGCTGTTTACATCAAGATGTGGCTGTGTACATCATTCGGGATGTAGAGGTCGGGTTCTATTTAACCCATTATCTTAAAAAAAGATACTAAAATATGTGTACATTGCAAAATACCAATCACGTACATGAGATGACAACTGGGATTTGGTCAAACACCCTAATAGGTTGGCCCGTGTCTGCGTCTGCAAAATCAACCACCATTTCCGCATATGGCTCCTTAAGATACCCACATGCAAAAACCATTTTTTTCCAAATAGACCACTTAAGACGTCCGCAGAGAAAATAAGGTTATTTTTGCATGCGGGGCTCTTACCTCACCCGGATCCAAAACTACCCCTCCTCTTCCCACTCTTTTTTTATTCTCCCCCCCTCCCTCCTCTCTCTCTCTCCCTGCCTCACCCACTCCTCCTCTCTCTCCTGCTCCTATACCCACTCCTATCCTCTCTCCCAGCCTCATCCGCTCTTCTTTCTCTCCCAGCTCCTCTTCTCCCCTCTCCTCCCTCCCGACGGCAAGCACTGGTGGCGGAGGTGCACAGT
Source organism: Oryza sativa Japonica Group (assembly GCF_034140825.1). Taxonomy (NCBI): domain Eukaryota; kingdom Viridiplantae; phylum Streptophyta; class Magnoliopsida; order Poales; family Poaceae; genus Oryza; species Oryza sativa. The sequence goes on along the minus strand of NC_089035.1, from coordinate 12,248,090 downwards.
GAGCGAGGGTGGCGGCGAGTGTGGGCAACGGCGCGCGGCGGCCTCCTCCATGCTCCCCCACGCACGGCGGTCCCCTCCGGCGTTGAAGGGTGTAGGATCCGGCAGCGGCACCACCCTCGGGAGCGGCTGCTGAGATGGTGGGCGGCGACTGCGGCAAGGGCGGTGGATCTGGCGACTATGGCGACGGCTGGCATGGGCGACGGCAGTGGCCCCCTTGGCTCTCCCCCGCGCGGATCCGGCGATAGGCTCGAGCTGGAGGCCGGTGGCGGTTCTCCCCCATATGGATCTAGCGGTGGGCGGCACAGCGGCGGTAGGCGTGGGCTCTGGCGGCGGCATGGATCTAGCCTCCACGCACACGGATCCATTGCCGGCGACAACGGGAGGTGCAGATCCGGTGATGGGCTCAAGCATGAAGCCGGTGGCAGCTCTCCCCGCGCGGATCCAACGGCGTGTGGCACGGTGGAAGCAGGCACGGACCTTGGCGGCAACGCTGATCTGGCCTCGACGTCGTGGAGATAGGAGAGACTGATCCGCCGGCGACGATGGCGGCGCCGGCCGGCTGTGGTTAGGGTTAGGTTTTTGTATTTTGGAATTATATTTTTTATTTTCTATTTCCGCGTGCGGACAGCTTAAGCCACCGCACACAAAACTAGTGATTTTCGTAGACCTTTTGGTGCGTGCGGCTTAGCCATAGCTGCACGCTAAAACCTTTTTGGGCCATCTGCAAAAACTGTTTTTTACTGGTGGCCCGTATATGTTAATGTCACGAAAGATGGTATTTTTCATCTTTTTTGATTTTTTTCTGTTGTACTAAACAAATTGGCCATTGTTGTTTTTGATCGGCTGTTATACTTGTTGATAGCAAAACTTCTTTGTTTCCTTGATTTCGTCTATATTACTCCTAGACTGTTGTTGCTTGGCGCAACTTTACCAAAGATGTTAGGAGTGTTAAGTGTTTCTTAGAAATTGGGAGTAGACAGTCCCATTGATAAAAACTAAGGATGTGTTCGGGGGAACTCACCTCCCATGCATGTAAAACGAAGTGACGTATTTTCTTATGATTAATTAATTAAATATTTATTTTTTTAAAAAATAGATTAATATGATTGTTTTAAAGCAACTTTCCTATTGAAAATTTTTGCAAAAAAAACGTAGTACCTCCGTCCCGAAATACTTGTATTTTTTTTTGAGTCTTTTTAACATTTGACCATTCGCCTTATTAAAAAAAGGAACTATTATTTATTTTATTTGTAACTTGCTTTATTATAAAAAGTATTTTTTTTAATATTTGCACTAATTTTTTAAATAAGACGAATGGTCAATTGTTGCAAGAAGAAGTCAAAGCGACATCTAATTCAAGACGGAGGGAGTACCGTTTAGCAGTTTGAAAAACGTGCTCACGTAACACAGGGAAGGTGAGTTGGGACCTTTCACTTGAAAGAACAGCCAAGGCCGTGTTTAGTTCCATGCCCAAATGTTCTTTTGACGTATATGACCACATATTTGCAGTATTAAACGTAGTCTAATAGCAAAACAAATTACATAATTCGCCTGTAAACTGCGAGACGAATTTATTAAGCCTAATTAATCCATCATTAGTAAATATTTACTGTAACACTACATTGTCAAATCATGGCGTAATTAGGCTCAAAAGATTCATTCCGCAATTTACATGCAAACTGTGCAATTGGTTTTTTTTCATCCATATTTAATGCTCTATGCTTGTGTCCAAACATTTGATATGACGGAATTTTTGGAAGTTTAAAGGAACCCAAGTATTTGGTGTTAAACAAGTGCTGGTCAACTACAGGATAGATACAGATGCAATGGTATATTCTTTTAGTTATACAGATACAGACGCAACGCGGTTTGATTCAGTTATCAATATTGCTGATAAATATTATATAGGCCATAGGCGAGTACTATATTTTTTTTAGATAATGAGGCGAGTACTATATAAGAAGCAGTAGTGTGTTCGAACATACCAGTAGTACTCATTTACACAAAAGAGCTATCTAGCTCTCCCTGAAGCTCTCCTGAGCCTACCTAGCTAACTGTTCTGGGAATAATGCCGTTAATATCAGAACGCCACAGTAAGAAGGTACTCCCGATCAACGCTCTACACACTATCGATCGCAATTGCTCTCTTACTCTAACATTTCTCCATATCGATATCTTCTCCTTTAATTTGACGAACACATTAATCATATTTACGGCGGTTTAATCGTCACCTATTTGCTGGTCACAGGACTGTTGCCTTCCCTACTGTCAGAAGGCCGCCCCGTGCGGCCGGATACACTGCCCATACTTAACAACAACGGCCGCGGCGAAACCCGACGGCGGCACCGATCACAAGAGGAAGGCGGTAATTGTAAGCAGCGCGCAGCCGGCGCGGGCGGAAAGGACGACGACCGGCGAAAGCAGCAAGCGGAAAGGACAGGGCGGCGAGGCTCTGAATGTTCATGGAGCAATCGCTAGTAGCGCCGGCGGCGACCATGCAAGGAAGCGCTTCAGGATGTGGGGTCTGTGGTGACCCGCTCCATAGACGGCCGATGGGAATAGCATCATCAATTAACATCTCGATCCGCAGGATTGGCAAGAAGTACCTAACTAAATGCAAATGTATCGATCGAACGAGAAAATTAATTCGTGAAATATTTCTTGTTATGTGGTGTAGATGATCAATGAACCGAATTAAGTTATAAGTTAGGCATCCATCCCGATTTTTTTTTAATCTAAACACATGCAGCCCTTTTATTACGTATTTGAGCACATCATATTCATAATTCCATTTCTAAACATGTATATGTAAAGGACCACGTCAATCCCTCAATCTAATGCCTAAAACAAAATAAATGGACCTTTTGCAACCTTGTTACTAGCAATAACGTCCACAAGTTAGCAGCCCGTAAATGTAAACTCATTTATTTGTGAAATAGTAGCAATTTTTTTAGGTCTATTAGCTTGCTATATTCAGATTATACTTAAAAAAATGTGTAACAATGATTTGTAAAAGAAAAATAACATATTTTGAACCATACTTAATATATATCAAACATTAATACAAAGTTTCAAAACTCAATTCAATGGCCTATTATTTTGTTGGACATTATGTTATGGAACAACGCTTAGATATTATGTTATGGAACAATGCCTGTACTTGAGCATCTTGTCTACGGATTGAAATATGGGTTTGGCGTGCTTATATTTGGAATTAAACTGATGCATGTGCTTACATGTAAAAAAATCGGGGCATCCAGCTCTATAAACAAGATTCATTCCGTACTTACGAATAAAGGCTACCTTTTTTTTTCTTATTTACCATGTATTAGTTTTGCCAATTTTCGTTACTCATTTCCGTCAATTCTATTAAAAATCAATCCGTTGTTAACCGTAGGACCCACGCGTTTAATTCTCCCTCCTGCATAGCAGAAGTGGGGTATTGATCATTAAGCGGATTATCTACTTGATAAGGATAAATTAAATATCTTAATAATTAAAGTTAACAAATAACTTAGAATAAGTGATCTAAGTAATATAATAAAAAATGTTTTCATAATAACATATATTTCGAAGCATGGAGAAAATTATTTGCTTTTTTTTATAAAAATAGATTCCACAAAACAAAGTGAAACATGTGGAGGAGATCGCACTGCCACGTGTGGAAACAAATGAAACTTGCGGCATGGCTGTCTTCGCCGGAATCAAATTGATTCCGCATAGAGGAGGCCAGTGAGGTGCGACTGCTGGCCATGGGGTGGTGAGGCTGCTAGGGGTGGGGAGATGGAGGAGGCGACAAAGTGCACCGGAATTAGCATGATTTGTTGACTGGATGGCGGTGGCTCAAGCTGGCATGAGGTAGGCACAGTGTGGTCCGAGACATTGCAGCAGCGCGGAGTGGCAACCTTGGCGTGGTTCGTCGAGCTACCGGCAAACAACATTTGTGTGGTCCTGAGACATTGCGGCGGCACGGAGTGGCAAGCCTGACACGGTCCATCAAGCTACCGGCAAACAACATCTGTGACGCATGTGGGCACCACACATCTTCCTAAAATCTATGTCGCCGGAGTCTCTTTGCAACCTCAAGGATGATTCTCAGGTTGTAAACCTAGTTCCAGATGTCTGGAATAGTGACTTGACATCCTAAATGTCGTGAGCTTCTTGAAGATGTCTCATTGAAAGTCCCATGTTGGCATGGCATCATTGATGGTTGTGTTTCTATCGAATTAGCTTCGATGGATAGGCGTTGGCAAGATCTGGGTGACTTATTGTTTACAGGTAAGTTAATTTCCGACATTATCTTTGTTTTAGTTCGATTGTAGTCACCGATTATGATATGTGCGCAATTCGATCACACAACGATTGGTCAAGGATTTTAGAGATTCTGCATTTGTCTTGTGAAAGACAAGAACCGTATACGCAAGTTGTAAGCCATTGGGAAAATAATGATTACGTAGATTTCCACTTATCGTTGATGGAAACAGTTTGTCTTTGAAGTGTATTTTAGTTAGTTTTCTTGTTCTTAGTTAAAATTTGATTTTATAATTTGCAATCGTTCGTACTATAAACCTGTAATAATAATTGGCTATAACTTTTTGAAGCAGTGGCCAAAATATGTTCTACTGTCAGAAAAAACAAATTTGTTTTGAGAATCAGGTGAAAACGCTGAAAAGGTAATACTTCTTCAGTTTTTCCCAAAATATGGTACCACATTTTGTAAAGCTGATTTCAGTTACTTTTTACATTATGTATGCCTGCTACTTCTTTTTCTATATATATATGTGTGTGTAAAATTATGTTTTAATCTCCATTTTTTCAAATGGGTAATCAATTGATCTTACCCATCATAGTTCTATTATAGTGTGCACTAGAAAAACTACATTATAAGTATTTAAATATTAATAATTATTTTTAGATAATGGATAAAATCCGGCCTCTATATCCAAAGTGGATATACACAGCCAAAATATTAAAAAATATAGTATTAGTTTTTAAAGTTAGAATGTAATTATAGTGTAAATATATATGGCATTGTTCACTACTCCATCTTTTTTAAAAAATAAGGTGCTCGGAAGGGAAGTCATCAACTAGTACTCGCCCTTTTCTTTTCCTTGCTTAGCTAGATTCCACCATGTGCAGCTTCGATTTGGTCACTAACATGCAGCACACGTCGAGATCACCATAGGAAAGAATTAAGCTAATGAATAGAGCAGCAGAGACCACGATAGTGAGCGTTTGTAATTGTTTTGACTTCCTTTTTTTTTCTTCTTCTTAATGCAATGATACTTAATATTCTCTGGTATATTAGAGAAAAAATATTTTTTATATTTTGAAATTAATTGAGAAGAGGGAGGCAAAATGGACTTCTCGGCGAGGGGGGAGCAAATGGGCTAGGCTGGCAGCCCGAAGAAGAAGGAGGGGAATGGGAAGCCGGCCCAGGAGGGAGAGAAAGGCTGCGGGCTGAGGGAGGGAGAGAGTAACACTTGGGCCAAAAAAGGCCCAAGGACAGAGAGATATTTTAATTTATTTTCCATTTATTTTAATAGGTTAAATGAACTTTGTGGTATTAAAACTAGTTATTGAGCTCCGAAAATTCACGGAAAATTTTAGAGAATAATTTAGACCACTTAGAATTTTACAAAAATATTTCCGGCCATGATTTTTAAAGGAAAAATTTAGTTTCCTCATTAATTCACTTGATTAAATTGCTTTAACTTTTAATATATTTCTTGTAGTGAAAAGTATAAGTGAGTGCATACATAATCAACTAAAAGAAGTAGCTATGAATGTTGCTGGATAACTATAGGTGTTAGGTTAAATTCCTACAAGCTCCAAATATTTTTTGTTCGCACACTATATATATGCAAATATTTTCAGTTTTACCATATGCAACATATACAAGTAACAAATTAGTAACAAAATAATTTAGCTCAAAAAAAATTTGTCTTTTGGGTTTGATTTGTTTTGCAATCATTTACTGCTTCAAAATGTTGTTTGAAGTTGCCACTTTTTGAAATTTAAATCTTCAATTGATAAAACAAAGTCACATGAAAGTATGACAAAAATAATAGTTGTAATAGCACAATAAATGGATAGATCATGAGTTTAGAAAATTTTATAAAAAAGAATAATTAAAGTTGAAGTTAGTATGAGGGAGATAAACTAATTTAAATTTTTATACACGCATTAAAAGTAAAAATCTGCAGCTATTCTCGTGAATTTTATGATGAACACCACGAGCAGGTGGCAGGTCCATTACCTGCTACAGTTTGATATATAAAATACAGTGCACGTCGTTTGGCAAAACGCTTCAGTGGCTCAGTGGGGTTTCCTCATGAATACTGTGCGTGTTGTCGTAGGTTCGAGTCCCCTAGAGGGCTACATTTTTTTGTTTCTTGTTTTTTTACAAGGCGCAGGGTGGCCTGCGGCTAGCCTGTCTTGGCTGCCCATGTGGAAAATGGGCCGCTGGCCCAGCTGAAGGGGCAGAGCGCGAGAGGGAGGCTGGCCCGAGCCCAAGAGGAGAGAGTGAGCCAGAAATGGTCCAAGAGAGAGTGTAGCTTTTCATTTTTTTAAATTCATTTGAACCTCAAATTCAAATCCTTTTCAAGCAAAACAAGTTTTGAAATGCCTTTTGATTATCGTCACACTGTGACGATTTTAAAATCACACACTGTGACGATCTGGATAAAACCGTCACGAGTTAACGAGCCAAGAATATCCACTAGTGCACGTCCATGACGGAAAACAAATTATCGTCACGGATTGCCTCTGTCAGTGACGGTTTATGAATCCGTCACCAAGAATCCGTCATGGATTAACAAGTTTCTTGTAGTGTGAATAAGAGCAATATCGGCTTCGGCCAACAGGATGTAGGGTTATTACCTGACAATTCAGGGGCCCGAACCTGTATAAAAATCCTCGTCCCCGTCTCTTTTACCTCAGTCTCGCGTATATCCTAGCACCAACAAACCCCATACTGTCCAAATACAGTAGTTGTGACATCAAACGTCGACAGTGGCGCGCCAGGTAGGGGGATTTTGGTGCTTCAGGATTTCGTCGAGATGGGTTCAAGAGATGGATTCTTCGACAACAAGCTACTCGACGACTTCGGCTGTGAGGAGATCTAACCCGACTGAAGTACATCTTCCGACCAAATCGGAACCATCATCGTCATCGACAACTTGGTCTATCGAGATCATCTAAGCCTCAAGATACGCTACGTACCAAAAGATGTCAGATCATATGATGTCGAACGAGTACGCAATAAGGTAATTGGTAGATTGGTTTTTCAAATTGATCTACTAATTTCGTAGATACATCCGGCATGTATCTACAAAGGTACGCAATATTTTATCTACAATTTATCGTACCTATTCAGATCATACAGCATTGTCAGATCTATAATTTATTATGTTTACCTAGAGCATGTTTTTTATACAATATCTATTGCGCGGATGTTTCCGACGTTAAACCAACTACGGTCTAACGCTGGGGGCTCGCTCTGTTATCTTTTGTATAAATCATGCTTGTTTACGGTTTACATAATGCCTGATATTTATATCTGCTCGTTATATCTTGATAATACTAGAAGATCCATGCAGTTTTTGAGTACATACTCGATATTCTCTGCTATATGTCTTGCCTTCTAGAAAATATTTTTCAGGAACAATGGAGCACTCGAGTAGGTTGTGGTCGAGTACACCCCACTATCGAGAACATTCTCGACAAATGCAGAGTCGTCGCACCTAACTTACCAACGAAGACCGACGACCTATCTCATATCACCGGCCATGGCTGGACTACTCGAGAAAAGGTTGTTAACGGATAATTCCTCGTAAATGCTGTCGGTTTGATCACCCGACATGATTGCGAGCGGACATCCGGATATGCTATAAGTTGGGTATGTGAGTCATGCTGGCCACATGATATGCACATGTAATAAACCAACTTTAGCGCCCCTATAGGTGATTAAGAGATTCCTACTCCTGGTTCTCGAACCAGTAAAACGTAGTGATCTCTCTCGCCTCACTTTAAGTGGTCGAGTTATGACTACTGCCTGGTCGTCGACCAGCGATATAGCGTTTCTCCCACTACTTCCACTTTAAGTGGTCGAGTTATGACTACTGCCTGGTCCTCGACCTGCGATGTAGCGTTTCTCCCACTGCTTCCACTTTAAGTGGTCGAGTTATGACTACTGCCTGGTTCTCGACCAGCGATGTAACGATTCTCCCACTACCTTTACTTCTAGTGGTCGAGTTTAGACTACATCTGGTTCTCGACCAGCGGTGTAGCGATTCTCCCACTATTTATACTTCTAGTGGTTGAGTTGCGACTACCACCTGGTCCTCGACCAGAGGTGTAGCGATTCTTCCATTACCTCTACTCCAACAAAGTTGACATCAGATACACAATATTGCCAAGTGTTTTACCCAGAGATCCCTTACCCAGATGACACCTAGCGTTGAAACCTATCCTAATGTCCCTTTACGCCGTCTTGACAAAGCCTCTGAGGAACCTAAGGGAACTTCGGCTGGGGACACCCAGAGAGGATAAGGCTTTGTCGGATCCTGTAGAGACGAAAGACCATGTAAGATCTGGTCGTGTAAGAGTTCTCGCCGTGCGTATTAACCAAGCCGTGTAACCGGAAATTGAGTTTTCCAACTTCATGGCTGGGGGCTAAGATCAGTGCTTGTTCAACCGAGGCAGGTCAAAGGTCCAAGAGCCTTATCATCCGAGAACGATTCTCCGACGACAAGGCTGGGGGCTAGGAAGAGTGTATGACTCTACAAACTGACTGATCGGAGTCGGTAAGAGAGAAGACACTCATATACAAAACACTGGTCTGTACATTCAATTCACTAGTATGTTATATTATAACATGTTACCCTTTGAGCGTTCGCTCGGGTGCTATTTCTATCTAATATTCTTTTCTGAGTATTGATTTCAGGAAAATTCTTTTCGACATTATCGAAGGCTCCATGTCTCTATGGTTCTACACCAAGATCAACTAAGGCGAGTACGACAAATGTTGACAAGGCTCCGTCGCAGACTCTACGCCTTCTCGATCACTCGAGAACGGTTGGTGGATCTCGACGAGGAATACGGAATGAAGAGATGGTGTACCTGCCGAGATAAAATTTCTTGACTTCAATCTAAATTCTCGATTACGGCAAGACGGGAGACTTAGTCGTACGCTCTGTACTTTCTCGGTCGACATCAGAGATTGACTTAGACAAACCCTTTAGGTGCCCGCACGAGGCTGACAAAGGAAGTCTAACGTTATCTCTAAACTCACCGAGAACGGTTACGTGAGCTCGATGACAGTTACTCCAAGGTCTGCAGTTGAGAATATGAATTCGTTCATTTGCATTGAAGTCGGGGGCTACTATCAGGGTTATGGATACCACATACCTAATAGTAGTCGACTACATCTCGGCAGGACCCACTACATACCATGTCTTATACGAAAACAACCTGTGGATACAGGAGGAGTTCTGGATAAGGAAAGACAACCAGAGTTCTACATGGAAACGACAAGGACTACTCGGATTATATCCATATTGGTTTCCCTAGTTCTACTTGGACAAAGGGACACCTATGGGTACAAATACAAGGCCCACTAGGAGGAGAGGGGGGACACAGACGATCAACACCCACCATGAAAGGATCAACACCCAACACAATCAACATAGAAGCCTACATACGCCAAGACACGCCGCCGGATATCGACTTCAGGGATAAGCACGGCTAGTACCCTACGGTGTCTCCGGATACTGTTAGAAGAGACGAAAGCGCTATTTCTGATCTCGCCGGGCACGGATTCGAGGAGGAAGGCTACCCTGTTGTCGACTACGAGTCAGATCTTCAGACCGCCATGTCGACAACAGTTAGATAGGCTACCCTAAATATTGTACTGGTGTGATTATGGTGAATAAGAGCAATATCGGCTTCGGCCAACAGGATGTAGGGTTATTACCTGACAATTCAGGGGCCCGAACCTGTATAAACATCCTCGTCCCCATCTCTTTTACCTCAGTCTCGCGTATATCCTAGCACCAACGATCCCCATACTGTCCAAATACCGTAGTCGTGACATCAAACGTCGACAACTTGAGCTAAATAATAAAAAAATTAATCATAATTAACATTTGGTCCATTCTAAATATATACCCCTAATTTTTGGAATGTGCCTAACAAGTTTAGAAATTTTAAAACATATATTGCCTGAAAATTTAAATGGAGGGATCAATTAATTCCATGCACAAGTTTATTTAGAAAGGAGGTGGAGCAATATTAGAGGCTCAATTTAAACTTTTAAAATGCTAGTTCTTATAATAATGATTCTTTCATGTGTTATATGTATAGTTTCTATTTGATGATGTTATCATATATTAGTTTTTAAACAACATATTGGTATGATAAAATATTTTGATTTGAACAAGAGCATTGTGTATAAAGTGTCTGTAATTTAAATTGTTACAAACGTTATTAGTTTAAATTGTTCCAGATGATAGTGTTTATAATCATTAATTTTTCATGCATACCAAATATTAGTACTTAATAATAAACTAGTTTCTATTGTTTGATTAGACCCAGTGCCAACAAAAATACTTGATTTGATGAAATTGAGGATTGGTCCGATGAATGATCTAGAACTAACACGTAACAGTGTTTCCAGTTATCTCTAGGTAATTAGACCAAACTTATCTTCCTGGTAAGCATCTACTCCTTTTATTTTGTTGTTAATTATCTAACAACCATTTTGTGGACTGCAGAAATATAAAGCGTATCTTCTTAAACAAGAACAAAAAGACCAACAATTACCTGTTGATGACAATACCAATACTAGTTCAATCAAAAGTCAACGAGGATCTGCATCTCTTCAACAGCAAATTATGAATTACGGTGAAAATGATAGCATGGACAATCAATCAATAATTCTATCACAAACCCGCTACAATGAACATAGTAACAAGCAACCAAAGTTGTTGACAGCCAATTATCATGGGCCTAGAAACATGCATCATCATCACAAAAACACCAACAACATGCAACCTTCCAATGTACGACTTGATCAAAGCAAAGGGATTCAATATGTCCTTTAACAAGGAAGAGGTCATTGAAGCCACATATCAGAACCAACTAACAACACGTCGAGTTTCAGCTAGTCATGCTATTGCAAAAGGTACTTATTTGTATTAATATTTTAATCAATATATATAATCCAAATTGTTAAATTCTATATCCATGATATTATCCCATGACATTCCAAAATTAATTTTACACTCTATCATAGTTTCATTTTAATAATTTGTTGTAGCACAAGCAAGCCAGAGAGTAACAATGACGAAAGATATGCACCCCATATCTCAACTACACCAACAAGATTATGAAACAACACCTGATGATTCTTCTAATAATACAAATAGCATATATGAAAAATGTCAGCTATGAAAGAATGATATCATATTTTGCATTTTTTATATTGGAATGGGAAGTTTTTTACTCTAATTTTTGTTTGTTTTGTTCCTTTTATTTGCTAATGTATTTTTACAATCATCTATGTCTTTTGTAGAATAATTACCATGTTGGAAGGAAGAATTCACAAGCAGATATGATTAGCATCCTTTGGCCATAGTTGAGATTGATTCTGGCGTATACCTTTATAGATTGCAAGTTATGATAGGTGTGGATATGTACCTTTGAGTGCTGAAAGTTGGTGCTTCTATCTTAAAAATATTATGTCGTTAGTTGAAGAAAGCATATTGCTTATGCTACTTTAATTAATATTAGCAGTGTGGGAGAGCTTAGCTTAATTCATATCTAGTTTAAGGTTGTTTGGATAAAAAACCCTAAGTGAGGTTGAAACCTTTATATTAAGAGAGGTTCTATTATATGTAAGAGAGATTATGCTTATGTGAACTCATGTCGTACCATCTGGTTTAGTTTATTTGAATAAAACTATCATCAGTTTAGTTTTTTTGAATATGAAAGTAAAACCATCCATATAATTGTTTTTAAGTTTAAAGTACATGGAAAATCTTTTACAGATGGAGAAGGCGTTAGTTCCAACAACACATCTGGTTTAGTAGTAGTTAGTATATTTGTGCAAAAGTAAAATATTTTGTATTGCTGTTTAGAAGTGTAGTGGGAGGCTTTTGAAGATGGAGGTGTCAGTTCAACAACATGTACAACACTACAAAATATGGTGCATTCAGCATTCCGATGAAGCACTGAACAAATAGTTATACGAAACTGCGGATTGCGGTAAAAAAAACTCCATTGGCAAGTTCACTTTTTACAATTGTAAGATTGGTTTCAGGTGCTATATATAAACAATATACCAGGCACGGGCGTAGCTAGCTAATTGGTACATGTCAAAGATAAATTTACTTTAAGAAACTATATTCCAACATTATCTCATTACTTACTGTTTTCTACTCTAACAAACATCCCTATTTAGTCACAACCCTACCTCTAGATGCAGCTTGAGCAGCACCAAGTTTGTTAGCACCCTTGTCGGCTTTCTTCTTTGTCCCCTTCTTTTCAGATTTATCCTCTTTTTGGTTCTTCATGATTGGCTTAATCTGTCATCGGTAATATAAACGACAAAGTCAATAAAATCGCTAAATAGCTATGTGGGTTGCACAGAATGAGTATACCACTGATTGGAAGAATAAGAACAAACATGTGAGAGCTAAATAATATCTATGCAAAGAAACAAATGGATCAGAGCCAAAACAATGACACTGCATGTACATGTCACAGTAGTGCAAGAGAGTCCACAAGCTGTAACCTGGTCTTGTGATTAAAACTGTTCAAATACTGCTATTAAGTGACTAGCAAGGTTTTATGAATGACAAAATTGTAACCAGTGCACAAAGGAGAAATATATTTCCTGATTTTAAAAAAGACGACTCATCTGGGTTGCAACCACAACACTCTTCTAATACTCTGTAATGTATTAATGTGCATTTTATTCTCTAGAGGAACACTGAAAGGACCAGGCAGACAACCTTGTGAGTCAGAGGGCGGACTAACCTGATAAACATAATAAATTACATTCCACCGAACTTGAGACATCATATCCAAGAAAAGATTATATCCCTCCAATTTATATTCAATAAGAGGATCTCGTTGGGTGTAACCTCTCAAACTAACAGCTTTGTTGCACAAACTTCTACCGTTCTACGCCTGCAAGTGTTCCTTCCAGAGCCTATCAATGTTGCTTAGACTAAGAAACCTCTCAGCTTCCTTCATCAACCCTGGAGCTTGTTTGTCCACAATCTCCTGCCATGTGGGAAAAGGAAGTTCGGTGATATGGCAGCAAAGGATTGCATCTTTTAATTCCTATACAACTAATATAATTGGCAAATAGCTCATTTAACTTGTTATTATCATTTGCACACATTATATACTAAAAGTCCATTAACTTTCCTACAATCACTCTCAAGCCACCACGTGGCACTCATATAAACACTCTTAGGCCGCCACGTGGCACTGTCTAATCTCACCGTTGATTTTCATCACTAAAATTATAGTGGACCCGATATTTCACATCATCAGATTAGATCTATTTTTAATTAAAAAAATAACTTCCATGTATACGGTACAAAACGATCCACCGTACATAATTCGTGTCATTAATTTGGGTGTTAATGAATCATGGATCATAAATACAACGTTTTGTACTGTAACCAAATCAAGCATATTACTCAATTTTTTTTCTTCGCAAGAAAAAAAAATTGAGTTCACCGGTACATGTTTTTTTTCTAAAGTGCACTGGTGCATGTTTGTGCTGAATTATAGAGTTTTCATATGAAATTTTTATAAAAAGAGGTGACGAAAATATTGATATATCTACAAATAATTAGTAACCAAACAAGTTATTACAGTATTCAAGGGCACTATGCATGGGAAAGCATGGGAATTCTAGATTTTACGCTTAAGTATTAGTTTGAGAATTAGCTATGCCAAATTAAATGATGGACTTTTTTCAAACAAATCTTATACTATATACTCACTCCATCCCAAAATATAAGCATTTTTAGATATGAATCTGGACAGCCAAAAGTGGCTATATTTTGGGACGGATGTAGTATTATATAAGAACTAAGAAGTCTATTAAACATCCTACAAGTGTTCTTAAGCTGCCAAGAAGGACTATTACAAACACTTCTAGAATTTAAACGATACTATCCAATCTCATCGTCGATTTTCATTTAAATTGATAAACCGATATTTTAAGACCATTAGATTAGATGTATTATTAAAAAATTAATAATTGTTGGCAGCCAAAAGAAAAAAGTAAGTACTTCATAGGTAAGATTGAGAAAACAATAAAGCTTGCCTACGGTTCACGGGAAGGAAAAAAACCAACGCACGGACTTGCAATAAAAAAATATAAAGACAAAAATAATATGTATGTAGAACCATTGAAAAAAAGATCGTCTTTAAAATATGATTTTCTACAATTCAGAGATAAAATATATTACGCTACAAATTTATGCGAATTTATGCAAATATATCCAATCAATGCTCTGCGAATGTTCTATCTTTTAAATTATTCTAAAATTATATATCCAAATTGTGATCCTGTTGTATTCCTTTAATTAAATAAATTATTGATGTTTATGATCCTAAATACATCACAACGCGTGAGGCCGGCATATAATAACTAATATTATGATAATTTTAAATAATTTCACATCATATTTAGGGTGTCAAATATCACTTGACGAATATACAGCATTAATTTTAATCTAGATATGTAAAAAAGCAATGCAACTTAGACACTTAGTTTTGTTTTTCAAGTAGATCTAATTTAATTTTAATTTATTTGAATTAAGATTCTCAAAGTTATTTTTGAATTTATTATTAACTATTTGATTGGTATTTGAGAAGTGGCCAACACAAATGTTACATAGATGTGAAAAATTATCAAAAATATTCTAGCCAATTATCTTGCTATAATACAACCCCTTAGTCCATCTTGAGATTTATGGCCATATTGTATGTTTTTTATTTACCAAATAGTTTTGACAACAAATTAATAATCAAGTAACATGTGTAATTGTCGAAACAATATTTCGGCAATACTAAAAGGGGTGGCTATCAAGCTAAAGAAGTGGGTGGGTTAGGAGACACGAGGTTTATATAGATTCAGGCCTTCTCGATGAGAAGTAATACCCTACTCTTGTCCGGGGATTGATCCGCCGAGTGTATTATTGATCGTATGATTAGAGAGAAAAGTTATGCCACTAGAGGCACCCGGACCCCCTATATAAAGGGTGAGGAGCTGGTATTACAAGATGCAGCCCATGTTCCTAACGGACCAAGCATGTAAAGATAAATTACAATCGTAGCCGATTAGGACTATCTGATGTTTCCTTGATACACAAGTTAACATAACAACCGAGTCATTTACTAAATATATTCTATTTGTATATGGTACCCCTATACCCAGTCGGATATACATGCCGTGTGGGTATGGGTTTCCATAATCTCCACAGTAGCCCCTGAGACCTTCACAGTCGACGAAATAATCTTCTCCCGAGTCATTAAACAAAAATCCCAAGTGCTTCAATTATCTCTGCCTTGGCCTCCCGAGTGCTTGAATCAAAGGCTGTGAAGGGCTAAAAAATAAAAAATTTAGGTGCATCGAATAAAAAATTTAGGTGCATCGATTAGATGCACCTAATAGGTGTAGCCCCCGACTATGTGATTAGTTGAAAAAAAACTAAACATATAGTCAAGGTTGAAATAAATAACTAGCCGAGTGGTTTTATAAATAATATTACTGAAGTAATTAAATATTAAAGCATATGCGACTCCGTCCGAAGAGTTTGCCGACTACTTTAATTAAATTATTAAGCTCACTATGAAACATAGAGGATATATAAAGATCTGAGTGATAAAAGCACTCTTAGAGATCTATCATCTATTTCGGAGCTGAATACAACATTTGTGATAAAAAATCCGAGTAAAAACTCATAAAGGATTTATCAACTACTCAATAGATAACGACTAACAAGTTTAACCAGCCTAAGCTGTAACTTTAGTCTGTTATTGGGAGAATAAAGCATATAAATGCTCAAAAAGGAACAACAATTTTTAAAAACCAGTTGTCCTGATCAAACCCTAACAGCTTCGTGACCAGAAAAGTCAACAAAAATAACATGACGTTTTTAACTGTTGGGCACCTTTTTGTGTGCATCGTAGTAATTCTAAGGAATTTACTAACTGCAGAAAAAGGATTTTAGCAGTATCGGGCTTTATTTATTGTGGGCAATTTTACCTAAGAAAAAAAATACGCCCAAGCCCCAAGAGACTACAATCAGCCACACCGAAGGTGTATTTGGGATGAAAACACTGTATTTGCCCAGGCCCATTAGCATTTCCCGATACCCAGCGATTAAAATCGTGCCGAAGGAAACCCTTTGTCTTCCTCGCCTCAGCAGCTGCTCATTCCCCATTCTGCGCTATAGTAACAGATTCGTTCCGCCAAAAGCTAGGGTTCGATGCTGCACCGCAATCCATCTTTCCCAATCTACTTGCCTTGGCTAAAAATCTCCACGCAACCACCGCCCTCAATTTTCCCATCCATCCTCACAGCCCACATCCTCAATCTCCCCCACACAATTTTCATCCATGGCGGAAGAGAGACAAAACTTCCAGAGCTAGTGGGCGCCTTCCGATGTCAAGGAGGAAACCCTCAAGGAAATGGTTGCGCACGGCGTGTTGCCAAGCAAGGAGATCATCGGGTGGCGTCCAGCATTTGGTGAGGCCTTTCCAACCCCTGATACCCATGAGATTGTGGTCTTCATCCATTTCTTCTATGGCGGCTTTGCTCTTCCAACCTCTAAATTCTTTAAGGGAATTCTTGAATTTTATGGGATTAATATCTATCATCTCAACCCCCAACTCCATTGTTCATATTGTGAATTTTGTCCATCTTTGTGAAGCTTTTCTGGGCATTCGGCCTCACTTCGCCTTGTTTCGCTGAATCTTCTTCTTGAAACCCCAGCCAAACAAAAACAAGCCTTGCATTGTTGGGGGATCCGGCTTCTAGCTCCGCGAAACCCTAAGCCAAAAATATTTTGCTCTTCCTTTCAAAACCTCTAACAAAGGCTGGCATGCTAGCTGGTTTTACATCCAAAACCCAGATCCTACTTTGCCCGAGTACTCGTGCTGCCCGCCCAAGTACCAAGATATCTGGAACTCCCTTCCTATGGGCGAAGAATCTTCTCAAGCCCTCGAGCTGCTGAACAAACTATTGAAGATAAAGGAACAGGGTCTTCAAGGGGAGCAGATCACTCGGCACTTCATAAAGTGCCGACTGGCTCCAATCAAAGAAAGATACTACACGACCTTTGAGTATGATGGGAAGACTGACCCCAACCAAAAGGATCCCGACTCCCTCGAATTCAAAATCATAAAGGAGAGGATGTATAAAATTTTCTCATCCGGTATCGTGGTTGACTTCTCACATCTGCTCCCGGTCGTGCCATACAACGCCTTCAATCCACCTCCAGCAGTAAGTAACAAAATGCTTGAATTTCTATCATGCTTGTTGTTCCTGAAAATAAACTTCGAATCATTATCCTTAGGAAAATGCTCTAATGAAGTCTGATCCTCCAACTGCCCAGCGTCATCAAGGCCAGGCTTCCGGTGGTCCAAAAATCCAACCCGGCGCCCAAAAAAGCAGTGCTGCCCCGACTGAACAAGCGGGCTCTCGGAAGAGGAAAATGATATGCGATGATGACAATGACAGTGATAATGAGTCGGCCGGCAAGCAGCCTAAAAAGGCTGCTCTGCCGAAGAAGAAAACAGTCAGAGGTGGAGATGAGATATCTGCGATGCCACAGGTCCGAGGGTGGAATGGAAGAGGTTGGATAATAACTTGGGTTGTGCTGGATGAGAACTCCTTAGGCCAGTTAGAAACGGCACAATATATATATGGATCCAGGCATTCCAGGGGTGGCAACTGTTTGGAGATGTGGTACTATATATTATGTGCGAGCTGTGGGGGAGGGTTCTCATCGGTGAGGGAGAAAAAGTATATGTTTGGACATTTCGCTAGTACTCCTTCCGTTTTAAGTTTGAAGTCGTTTTGATTTTTGTCATAGTCAAACTTTTTTAAGTTTTATCAAGTTTATAGAAAAATATAGCAATATTTTCAACACAAAACAAACAAACTATCAAACTATATTAAATTTTAATTTTAATAAAACTAGTTTGATGTTATAGATTTTTTTTCTATAAATTTGATTAAATTTAAATAAGTTTGACTAGGAAAAAGTCGAAGCGATTTATAATGGAGAGAGTAGCAATTATAATGGAAGGAATGTTTTGTACTCCGTACATATATAGCTTCTTCCCTGATGAGAATAATCATACGCAGAACTTATATAGCTTCTTCCCTACTTGAAAAGCCCAGAAAAGAAAAATGGCAGTTGGAATTTTTCGGAAACATAAATAAATTTGGATTTTATTTTCCTCGAAAACAGAAAAATATGATAAGGCTACTATACATCTGAAATCATAATTGGCTGAAAACTTTTCTGATAAGGCTACATAGTTTAATTTAGTTTTTCTAGTTTTTTTTAAGGTTTAGAGTATGACAAGTAGGCTCAAGTAGTATTTTTCAGTGTCATACTTTTGGTATGTAATACTTTTCCATGTAGTATAGACCCATAGTATGACAGGTTAGTCCAGTTGGAATATTTAGTCCAAATACAATCTATGAAAAATAATATATTTTATCTCACCTACAAGTGGATCCTTACTTGCATATTAAATCACTTTGATAGAGATAGTTTGTTAGTTTACCCTACTAATATGGCTTCTCACTAACATGTCCTAATTATCGCTGCCGCGTAGCCGATCTGATCGGTGAGACAGAAAAAAACACAAATAAATAAACTCTTGAAAGTGGATGAACTTAATTGCTTCTAATTGTGTTTATAAAGTTCAACAATGACACTTCTCTCTTAACTTTTGACTAAACTTAAAACCTAGGCTAAACTCTAATTTTTCTCAAAACTAGTCTATTACAAAATCGATACCGAGAGATCTCAACTCCTCTTCTATTTATACCTTGAGGTAGCAGCCCAAAAGCTACGAATACAACATGCTGGATAAGTAGTTCTAACCCATAGAAACCTACTCTTGCAAGACAAAATTTATCCCTGTACAATTCAAACTTCAATCTTTCCAAAGTTGTATTGCTTCCAAATTTAACTCCTGCACACAATTACTCTTGTATGCCATATGAAATCTTCACCACCACATGTATTGCTTTTTAGCCTAAGCATCCTATATGATCTCCTGATTGTCTGGACATCAACTTCTCCCGAGAAGACTCCCAATCCATTACTGATAACACTCAAGGCATCAAGATACACCTACAGATGAACAAACAGGAAACCATATTAGAGCACAAGTTTTTTTCCAATCTTGACTCAACATTAGCACACAATAGTATGTTATAAGTGTATAAATCATTTAGAAGTCATAAACATGAAACAATCACTAGTATCCAAACAAACTACCCAAAATTGACTCCAATCGGGAGCTAGCCGGTCCAACTGCAGCCATACCACCAGTCTGTTTGACACCCATTTCATGGTCCGGCTAGTCCCACATGGAGAGAAAAAACCACTTCGCCAATTATCTACTAAATATTAAAACCAATATAATTCATATGCCAAATATTCATCACAAAACAAGTCAATCAAAACATTGATTTCACATATATATATAACCATCCTTTCAGTACAATTCAAGGCATGAACTCACTTTCTTTCGTGGAAATGAAAGAAGACACTCAAAATCATGACGACTATCTTAAAGATTGAGAAGCCCATAAAGATCAGTGCTGCCAAGAACGAGATAACTGCCCATGGGCTGGCGAAGTAGTCGTGGCATAGCCTGGCTCTCCGCTTGGGCCACCATCGCCGGCAATATGTATTGATGTCTCTGAACACAGGGGCCAGGTAATGCTCGTCATAGTTAATGTAGGAACAGGCATGAAGCTGGCTGAAGAACTTGGCGGCCTCCTCCTCATTTGCTAGCTTGTTGTCGATGACATCGTAGCGCTGCAGGAGGATAGCATCTTGAGCAGTGTTGATGAGGTAAGCCATGAAGACCGCATAGCTGGTCAGATACTTGCCGTTGTCATGGCACTGCTCGAATGCAATGAGATTCATGTACCTGGACCTTGTCATCTCCTCAATGGCGACGCGAGGGATTTCGAGTGTGCCGTTCCGGAAGGAGATATCAAACATGCTCCTTGCATGCTTGTTCTTTTTTATGTGAACACCAAATTCGCGGAGCTGTGTTGCGCATGGGATCATCTTGGGCAAGAACAGGAAGGGATTACCAATATTATTCGCATTTCCACCTTCTTCGTTTGCATTTCTTGGCAGTTCGAGTGGCTGAACAAAGCAACAGTGATAGAGATGGAGCATGTGATGCACATTTTCTCGGTCGTGCCGCACTTCTGCATCTTCAATCCCTCGTAAGTAATCCGTGATGATCCCAATGAGAGAAGGCTTTGGTTGAGCGTCTTCTGGACGATCTGGATCAAATGTAGAGATATCATACAATCTTTCTATCACGAAGAAAGGTATTTGGTTCTCGAGCATCAGCATGTCATTCAAGAGGAGAGGCAAGCTCCAGCTGACCGAAAACAGTGGGTCGTCCTCGCCGCTAAACCATTTCACGAAGAACTCGATGATGAAAGATGCATCGAGAAGAAGCATTGCCACGAACTCGGTCGAGTCCAGGTCAGTGCTCTCAAAGTAGCACTCACGAACTTCAGGCTCCAATCTCCTTATCATGTCCGTGTACCTCCTCATACGATGATCGGCAGTTTCGTTCACCAATCCCCGGGAGAGGAAATCTCTCAAGTAGCGCCATTTGTGCTCTTCCATAGCTTGGAGATGCTTCTCTTTTCGATGATATGGACCGATAGATACCATCCTTGGCTCATAATAAGCCTTGTCCAACTCACGTACATGGGCAGGGATACGGTAGACTGAACACTTGCGGTTCAAACTTAATGTTGTCGAGATGTTGCTGAGTCCATGATTTATGTCTATGCAAACATCTCTTGTTGACGCTCCGCGTGGCATTATTGGCCAATTGAGCTGAGCAATCCTCTCCAGTATTCTGCTCTGTTGACAAACTTTTTTTGAAAGGGACATCCCATGTACAGTGTAGTTGGTAAGTTTATTCAGAGTCAAAGGGAAATTTTGATTATTATATGCAAATATCGCAATATATAGCGAGTAGCTAGCTAGGAAAATGCGTGATGCAGTGTGACCTAGCTTCTTGAATTTGGTAATATATATGCCATTGACTTCTGTGTAACATAATATTATTCTGGGCATATAGTTTAGCAAGGGCTTATAAACTAATCCCATCATCGGTCACAAATATTTGATGTTCAAATATAGAGCAATTATATATACCATCCAACATTTACTACCTTAAGGTACCACATTTTACACTAGAAAGTACCTTGAGTTATCAAAAATTTGTGCTATCTTGAGGTACCAAATGTTGGATGGTAAAATTGCTCTCAAATATAAGATTTAGTTAAAATTTTAAGACATGGGAAGGTCATTCAGTCTTAGAGTTATCGGATCCATTATATTTGACTTACGGCTGGATAGCTCAAGGAGTGGGGACTGAGGGTCTGGGGCTACTGAATTTGCCAAATATATAGGAGCACATGGAGGTGCCAAATTTCCTCCTTAGAGGCTGCATCCATGCCTGGGCCCATCTGCTTCCCAGATGAAAGCCCCACTCCCCGATGTGTAGTTAAATTTGAACTTGATTTTTGATCGATAGACCGATAGATACCACTATATATACTCTACGTTCAGAATTTTTCAAAACTATTTGTATTAAATTGGAAAGAAAAAGTTACACGAAGAGATATTTCGTCGAGGGATTAGAATCCACTCTCACGTTAACATGAAGCGAGTGATACTCCTCTTTCATTTTGTTCTATTGGTCCACCCTGCATCTGATGGTGACTAGCTACCGCAGCACCCCAACGATCGATATGCCACCAACGGCCACTCCACCGAAGATGATGTCACCCTGCTAGATCCCGAAGGCAGGGACCAAATCTCACAGAGGGCAGCGATCACAAGATGAAAGATGCAAGCGGAGGGGTGACGGCGATAGGCGTGCTTGCTCAGTCGTCGGCTGCATTTGCGTGAGTTCTTTTTATCTGATGTACACCCTCTGTTTCAAAATGTTTGACATCATTGACTTTTTAGCACATGTTTGACTGTTCGTCTTATTCAAAAAAATTTGTGAAATATGTAAAACTATATGTGTACATAAAAGTATATTTAACAATGAATCAAATGGTATGAAAAGAATAAATAATTACTTAATTTTTTTAATAAGACGAATGGTTAAACACGTACTTAAAAAATCAACGGTGTCAAATATTTTAAAACGGAGGGAGTATGTTTGTTCTTTTTATCTTCTCTCTGTCTCGCTTTTTCTTTTTGATAGATTGTATATGTATGCAAATCAGTTGCAAGTTGAAATATATGTATATACTTCTCCATGCAGGTTGAATTTGTTTCGAATCGTGTATATATATGCATACTGCATGGAAATTTAAACGCTGTCTTTGCCCCAAATCAGTTGCTTGTTGAAGTGGAAGTGTATGTGCGCAAGTATGTATAGAAAGCAACATTATTATTACTTTTATTGCCTGAAAATAAGTATGTATTTCTAGACTGTCGGTTTTGAAACCAGCAGTGAAAAGGAAGTAACAACGAACCGGCAGTAATTGCCTATTTTCCGGTTATGTTGCAGTGAAAAAGAAATTATAAACAAACTTCTAATGGCTACGTCAATGTATATGTAAGGATTAAAAAAAAGGGAAAGACTTGGATAGCTAACTCATTTTTTAGGCCAAAAACACACAGTGATCAATGACGACGTACCTTGTTGATCAATGACATCGGCCGGCGAGCGTAACGTATGTCATGCGCTGCGAGATAGCTAGAGCTGTCGCTCTCTGAACTCTGAATCTGTTCCTCTACTTCCTCCGATCCTAGCTAGGATTTCTTGTCTTCATCGATGGACGCATTTGTTCAAGTGTGTACTGTGTCGTTGAGGTGATCAGTCATAACATACGAGATCTTAATATATGGGATCGATAGATCGACAATGCGAATTAAAGGATATGATCTAGTTAAACTCTCGTTGACGCGCATTGTACGCCACTTCCTGAGAGCATCGTTGCCTTCAGCCCTGCACCCTCATTTTACTACTAACACGTTGTATGCGTATGTCTTACTTATTTTCTATCAATTTTATTTTGGTTATTTCTCCATCTGACTTTGATTGACCTATATAAAATTTGAATTTTAAATATAAGAAAAATCAAATAATTTTTCTGGTAGTAAATAATTTGAAATGAAAAAAAAATGTCAACAACAAAGTTGTATGACTTATCAAGATCTACAACTTTTGTTTTGGTCATTTTGCTATATGACTTCATTTCAATAATTTGAATTTGAATTTCAAATTATGACAACTTCAAACATCAGTTTCAAATACTAAATGATTTCAACTGAAAAAGTCATCAATAACAAAGTTGTATGACTTATCAAGATCTACAACTTTTGTTTTGGTCATTTTGCTATATGACTTCATTTCAATAATTTGAATTTGAATTTCAAATTATGACAACTTCAAACAGCAGTTTCAAATACTAAATGATTTCAACTGAAAAAGTCATCAATAACAAAGTTGTATAAATCATCAATATCTATAACTTTTATTTTGGTCATTTCTTCATCCGACAAAGTAATAGTAACATTATTTATAAAATTTACATATCTCTCTCATAGTTTATAAACTGTATAAGAGATATGTACATTTTGTGAATAATGTTACAATTCGCTTTAACGGATGAAGAAATGACCCAAATAAAAGTTATAGATCTTGATGAGTTATACCACTTTGTTATTGATGACTTTTTTAGTTGAAATCATTTAGTATTTGAAAATGTTGTTTGAAATTGTCATAATTTGAAATTCAAATTCATATTGTTCAAACCAAGTCATATAGAAAAATGACCAAAACAAAAGTTGTAAATATTGATGAGTTGTACAACTTTATTGTTGATGACTTTTTTAGTTGAAATCATTTATTATTTGAAAATATTGTTTGAAGTTGTCATAATTTGAAATTCAAATTCAAATTTTTGATACAAAGTCATATAGCAAAATGACCAAAACAAAAGTTGTAGATCTCATTAAGTTATATAACTTTGTTTTTGACATCTTTTTCACATAAATTTATTTAGTATGATAAAATTCGATTTGAAGTTTTAATATTTTGAAATTAATTGAGAGGAGGGAGGAAAAACAGACGCTGGGCCGGCGGCCCGAAGGAGCAGCGGGCGCCAAACTTTCAGTGTGGCGGGATGTTGATCAAAATTTCAACGTGAAATGACCATTTTGTCCAGATATTTTAGTGGTAACTTCGGATGCACCATGGGTATTTTAGTAAAATCGCATTGGTTCCTCAACCCTAGCCGATCCAAATCAGATAAGCCGCCACCACACGCGAGGCGCTACTGCAGATGAGACCGCCGGCCTCTATCTCCGCCGCTGCTGGGCGCCGGCCTCCTTCTCCGCCGCCGCCGGGCGCCGCTCACCGCGCCGGCTTCCTCCCCCTTCGCCGCTTGCCGTGCCGGCATCCGTCTCCACCGCTGCCAGGCGCGGGAGCGGTGGATCCGCTGCCGCCGGCGCCTCTCGGGCCCGGAGGGGGCGTGCAGCGCAGCATCCGGGGCAGCCACCGGTGACGTGAATCGAGGTGGAAGAAGCACCGGCGAGGGAGAGCTCCGACGAGTCCTCCTCCTCCTCCTTCTCCGGCAGCAGGTCAGGGCGCAGATCCCCTCCCAGCAGCGCGCCTGCTTCCTACATCTCGCGAGCTCCGTCCATCGAGAGGCTGCTCGAGGAGGACGCCGCACTGCTGCACGCGTGAGCATAGGGAGCACGGCAGGCGATCATGGTGGGCGAGGACGGTTTGACACGGATGAAAAAGAAGAGGAGAGGCGCCAGTCTTTCTTTCTTTGTTTCTTGCATTAGTTTTCTTGGCGAGTTTTGACGCATGTGCCTCACCCATGTGCAGGAGGGCGGAGGCGGGATCTGCTACTGTGAGAGGGACTGGTGATTGGTGAAGCGCCCCAACTTCGACTGCGAGCGACCGCATCCCAACTGTAACCAATCTCTCTCTATCCGCTGATGCTAGTTGCTTATCAAAGTTCCTGAATCTGATGAATGCAGAAACCTCTAATTTAGTTAAGCAAGTCAATTCATGCTGTAACAATATGATCTTTGACAAAAAACTGAATTCCTTGTTTCTGCAAATGCAAGTGCAGTCATAAATAAGAAAGAATATTCGTGAAAGTTTCATAGAAACTAGATAAAAAAAAGAAAGTGTTTTAGATAAAAAAAAGAATGTGTTTATTTTCAGAAATCCACAGTTGCTATATTTTCAGATATCTTCAAAACTGAATAATGTTTTAATCCATTTGCCAACAAAAAGAAAAAGAGGTGCAGAAAACAGCTTACTTGGGGGATACCATAGATCATGCTTGATTTGATCAGCTCAACGGTGATTTGATGCTATCTAGATTCATCCTTTTTTTTTTAAGTTCAACACTGTACACATTTGCTGGACATAATGCATATATGTTGTTTTCAGCGTGACAAATACAATGAAGAAGAACCTAATGCATTTGATTTGTTCAAGGAGTTCCACTACAGCAAGAAAAAAAAAATGCTACACCACTGCTGTACAATAGGCTATTGTAAGATAAGTTTCAAACTTTGCTCTTTGTAATGCTTATTTTTAATTCTCTCATCAACAACAATGTTTGCTCCTTGCTTGCTAGACTCAAATGGAAAACAAGCTGTCTACAAGTTCGATGAAGAGGACTCAATCTGAGATGGAAGCGGAAACTTAATCTTTTGCTCAGTCAAGTTCGATCAAGTTAATTCATGCATGATGCTATATCTTTTGCTACTACATGCATTTTGCTGCTATTGCTAACTTGTGTCAAGTCAATTTTTGACTAAGCTAAGCTATACATGCTTGCATTTTGCTGCCGCAGCATTCATTAAGCTCCTAGACTTGTATGCATTGCTTGGAATCTCTATTTGTTGTTGGCTTGAGCCATGGTAAACTGCAAGGTTGTATGCACTTTGAATGTTGTAATCTGATGTTGGATGAAAAATCATGTGATATGATATTGAATGGAAAAATGATATTTCTATTTGATTTGCTGCTGCAACTATTAGTTGCATGGGCTGTGTATATGGGCTTTAGTTGTGAAATTAAGCTGTATATATGGGCTGTAAGCGATGTAGTAGTGGGCTGAAAAGGGCACCAAAAAATGGTGACAAAATTGGGCTGCAAAGCTGCTGAAATGGGTTGTAAAGCTATTGAAAATGGGCTGCCAAAATGGCTGAAAAGGAGCTGCGAAAATGGATGGAATTGGGCTAAAAATTGGCCCATCTTTGATTTTGGCCTGTTAATAAATAGGTTGAGGTAGTGTCTACGTCATCATCCACGTAAGCAACCATGTAAGCATCCATGATGATGTGGCATTTAATCCGTGACGGTTATTTTTCGTCATAGGAAATGAACTTGGGCTGGGCTAACTAGGCCTCGGGCTCTATCGTGATGGTTTAAAACCGTCACCGATTCCATTAATCCGTGATGGTTTTTGGTAAACCGTCACAGAGGTTAATCCATGACGCTCAATCCGTGACCATCTCTGAAACCATCACAGGTGCTGCATAGTGACGGTTTTTTGATGATCCGTGACGGAATTTTTTCATCACGCATTAACAGATTCCTTGTAGTGTCACCATAATCACACCAGTACAATATTTGGGGTAGCCTATCTAACTGTTGTCGACATGGCGGTCTGAAAATCTGACTCGTAGTCGACAACAGAGTAGCCTTCCTCCTCGAATCCGTGCCCGGCAAGATCAGAGATAACGCTTTCGTCTCTCCTGACAGTATCCGGAGACACCGTAGGGTACTAGCCGTGCTTATTCCTGAAGTCGATATCCGGCGGCGTGTCTTGGCGTATCTAGGCTTCTATGTTGATTGTGTTGGGTGTTGATCCTTTCATGGTGGGTGTTGATCGTCTGTGTCCCCCCTCCTCCTAGGGGGCCTTGTATTTATACCCATAGGTGTCCCCTTGTCCAAGTAGAACTAGGGAAACCAACATGGATATAATCCGAGTAGTCGTTGTCGTTTCTATGTAGAACTCTGGTTATCTTAACTTATCCGAAACTCCTCCTATATCCGCAGGTTGATTCCGTATAGGACATGGTATATAGTGGGTCCTGCCGAGATGTAGTCGACTACTATTAGGTATGTGGTATCCATAACCCTGACACAAGTCATAAATGAAAGTATGCAAAAATTTTCAATTCAAGCGTGTATAATTTAATTTATCAAAAGTAATTTTATTCACAAATGTAATTTTTCAAATATTTAAAAATAGGATGTGCAAAAAAATGTAAACTGTGGCACTGATATTTTTTTCATAGGCCACTCAGATCTTCATACTATCGAAATTGAGTAATAAAATTTCAAATCCTAGCATGAATACCGTTATACATACTGATTTGAAATTTGAATACTGTGAGGATATAATCTAATTATGGATATTGAAATTATCATTTAAGACATAAATACACAAGACATTGGAAATTTAAAAGATTTATAAATTATAATTTGAATATGAAAACATGGTAAGTAAGATTATTTCATCATCAATGATATAGAATACGGTAAACGGGTAAAATATGCTAAATAAACATTAATTTATATTTAATATTAGAGATAATGTTTTGCATGGCTCTAAACTCTGGATAATTGCAAAGAATACGATGTATTATATTTTATAGTATAACAGTGTATAATTTTAACCTAAAGTACTAATATAATAAGCATGGTAGAGATATTCATTACTAATTCCTGTGAGTAGAAGCTCTTCATATATTTCCTTGAAAATCTTTGACAGCTCAGGGGTCCAGATGAATCTCTTCTTCCTCTGCCGATGCTGGGAAGATTGCTCTCCTGCGTCGTGTCCCTGCGTGCCAATTACCTTCTCGGCGCGCCGTCGATGTTTCCTCCCGTTGGTCGTCCTTCTTACCGACGAGGCTATCGCCGCCGCCGTCGAGCCGTTGCTGCCATCGTGAGGTGATGCCGCCGGCAGCCTAGTAGACGACGCATGTGAAACCTCTATGCATACCGTGTCTGATCGCCTGACGATGGGCACGAAACTGTACTCGTTGCCTCCCTCATTCCTCAGCACTGGATCGATCGCGAGTGTATGAAAAAAAAATAAAACAGAATAGTTAATTGCCATTCTATGTATGCAATGCAACTTTGCACAATCATCACCAAAATATTATAGTAGTATATATTTTTTCACATAGCAATTAGAAAACTAATTAGTGCACCAGCTTTTACCATCACGCAAGTATATATGCATCAATGCATGTCATCAATCTATGTATTTTTTTTATTTTTTTATTTTTTTTTATTGAAGGGTATTCTTTCTGAGCTTTTATATGCAACCAGATATATGCAACATTTTAAATCGGGAACTTAGCCTCTTAAACAACCTAATCTGAAATTCGCTTTATGGAGATTTGAACTCAGAACCTTGTGGTGCTACTCAGGTCACTGCACTAGGCTATATCTCTTTCGCATCAATCTATGCATTTGACGTATATGTTTATATTTATGGCTAGAAAACTATACTTGCTGGTACATTGGTTTCGTGCTCTCCCATGCCTTGTTTTTAAAAATTTAACCTCAAGTTATTGTTCTCTATCCCTAAAACCATTTTAATTATCTCTTAAGATTTCCCTAAAAAATTAAATTTATCTCTTAAGATAAGACTTACTTTTAAAAAGGAGAAAAAGGTTCATATCCATAAAATTTTGGCTATATATATAATAATGAACCTAGACAGGATTTTGGCATACTAGTGTTTGTCCTATCACATAGCCAAATTAAATCGATCTCCTATATTTATGGGAGGAGGGAGTATCTCTAACAAAGTAGCTTAAAACTTAACGTTTAAAACTAGAGCACTAACGTACTCAATTCAAACACTTCGATCAACCTGCAGATTGATTTTTTAGCCTTTCCGTTGATTAATTAGCACAAGTATATATCTTAGTAGAACTCATCATCGATCTCTTTGAAGGACGCCGTCGGAGGAGTGAGAAAATTAAAATAAGATAGCAGGGTTGAACTTAAACCCTAAACCCTAAATTAACATACGACACAAAACAGTTACTACGTCGAAAAAAAGACATATACCGAGTAGCCTCAGCCCTGTCTCCTCGCGTAATAATTTCATGATCTCTGGCCTTGAGCTTCCAATGATCAACTCTTCTGAAATCACCACGAAATCCAATTCTTTCATTCTCTGAAGCAGCATCTCCACGGCGGCGTTGATGTCCGAGCAAACCGTCGCTGCAACCAGCAGCAGCATATACACATCGATCATCATCGACAAAAATTAGGTTAATTAATTAATAAGTTAAAACCTGTCAGGCGGTCACCGATCGTCAATGCAAAAGAAGATGAGAAAGCAATTGATTAATCTGCAACCTATAGCTACTACTAGTAGTAGTACATATATATTCGTGGAAGCAAATTTAGTTAAGCTCAAGTACACCTCGGAAGTTCACTCCAAGCCTGAGCACGACGGCTCGCTGCACGGCCTCGTCTCCGACGACCACCATCCCGTGCGGGAGCGCGAGCACCGCCGGCGGCGGCGGCCCGCCGCCGCCGATGTTGGGCGGCGCCCCGCTGCTCATGATCGAGCGCGAGGTCAGCTAGGGTTCTATCCTAGTAGAGAGAGAGAGACAGGCTGGCTACCTCATGGCGTTAATTTGGTTGATTTGGGAGTAACTGCCTATTACCTGGCGCTAAAAGATAAAAAATAATTAAACCTGAGGCGAATGGCATTGGGGAGATTAAGACCCTGTTTAGATGGGACTAAAACTTTTAATTTAAGTCCCTATCACATCGGATGTTTGAATACTAATTATAAATATTAAACATAGACTATTAATAAAACCCATCGATAATCTTGAACTAATTCGCGAGACGAATCTATTGAGCCTAATTAATCCATGATTAGCTTATGTGATGCTACAGTAAACATTCTCTAATTATAGATTAATTAGGCTTAAAAAATTTGTCTCGCGAATTAGCTTTCATTTATGTAATTAGTTTTATAAATAGTCTATATTTAATACTCTAAATTAGTGGTCTAAATACAGGAACTCCCTGAATCCAAACACCATCTAATACAGCAAGGGGTTTTCTTCTATCGGGATAAGGAGGGAGGAGGGAGAAACGCGAGAAAATCTCTTGCCAAGTTTGTTTTGATGTTTTACGGAGATGACTCCCGGTCGGGCGCCCGGTCGGGAGGGGGTAAAATCGAGCGCTCGATTTACGTGTAAAATTACTTTAAACTGATTTATCTCTTAAATTACTTATCCAACTCATGATCCGATTGCACCATTAAATTCGTTGCAATTAAATCTTCAAAACAAGACCACACATGGATATATTTCGATAAAAAAATTAGCTTATTATTGAATTATTTTTAAATATTGCACGATGTTCCACCAGGTATATCGGAATTGTTTCACTAAGTAGATCGAAAATGTTTCACTCGTTTAAACCGGGTGTTATTTCACCCTATATAAAAACAATGTTTCAGCAAATAGCGAAAGAATGTTTCAGTTCACTGCAATATTAGATCTATACATAGTGAAACATTGTGAGTACACTATGTGAAACATTTTTCGGTGGAATAAAAAATAAACCAAATTCCCTTAATAGGGGGTTTCCAAAATATGTGGGTTTTTTGTTGCAATGGAATGTTTCGTTCATTGTAACATTAGATCTATATATAGTGAAACATTGTGAGTACACTAGGTGAAACATTTTTGTGGAAAAAAAAATAAACCAAATTCCCTTAATAGAGAGTTTCCAAAATATGTTGGTTTTTTGTTGCAAAAGAATATTTTAATTCATTGCAACATTAGATGTATAAATAGTGAAACATATAAATAGTGAAACATTGTAAATATACTAGATGAAACATCTTTTGTGTAAAAAAGGGAGGGAGAAGTAGGTGGGTCTAGCAGATACGCACGTGGGGGGAGGGGTGCGCGGGGGGAGCGCCCGATCCGGCTCCCCCCGTGCCGGTCGCCCGGAGTAGAGCATTTTCGATGTTTTACGCGTGTATGCTAAGTAAATTAATTGCGGTTTATATATCTGTATCGCTTCGCGCATGGCCCGTGCGCATATGACGCGTCACCCTGCAGGCGCTAACGTCAGATCGATGTGTGTGGAATAATTAATGAATTTAACTGGAGAATGAAAACGGCCGGTATAATATTTTACGGTATATTTTTTTAAAAAATGGAAAGTTAGCCTATGCACATGCGCGGGCACCTTCTTATGTAATGTGAGTGAAATTTTATTATAAATATTTATGTGCAGGGTTTTTTTATTAAAATATTTTTATTATATTCTAAACTAAAATTAAACTTATTTTGTATTCTTTGAACGCTGGTATTTTATTATAATTACTCTTTCAACATATAAATTATAAAATAAAATTATTTGAGATCATGCGGTTTTGAATTGATAAGAACATATTGTATCGAAACTATGGAGGTGGTCCATTATCTCGAAAAAAAAGGAGGTTGTTGCTATCAGAAAATTTAGGGTATTTTAACTCGCCAGATTGATACCTTACAACTCAAAACAAATCCAATAATATATTTTTTATTGTATTTTAAAATTTTATATTTTTCATTCTATCAGTCCTCAAAAATATATTTGAATTTTTATATTAAGTATGTGTTTTAAGTCCAATAACAAAGTATCATGGTCAATTTGTATAGGTACGTAGCCCTCATATGTATGTTAAGAGAAATTAATTAAGTTGGTAGAAAGTCGTTAGATGCCTAACGTGATATAAGTAATAGATGGAGATCCATTTGTGTTTTTTCCCATATAGATAAGTTTAATTTTAATTGTCTAGGAGATAAAAAAACAGAGAGAAAAGAATAGCGCACGCTGTACACGGGCAGGGAGGGAGGGAGGTTTGGGATGTTTTTCTAAATGATTAATCTAACAACCT